>NW_012103976.1:2321053-2386886 GCF_000951045.1 Mandrillus leucophaeus
AAAAAAAAAAAAAAAAAAAAAAAAGTTTGGTAAATAGGTAGCTACCCACATTCATTTATAGTAGTATAAGCTACAAGAAAAGTTTAATTGTTGTATCCTCACTAGTATTAATTCAGATGTTCTTTTTATGTTTAAAATTTTACACTGCAAATTGTTAAAAGTTTATTTTCTTAAATATTTTTAAGAAAATGATTAAAATCACAATATTGATTAAAGTAATAATCTGAAGAAAACAGCAAAATTCATATGCATGAAGGTTGAAAACATGGGTTAACTATGATTTTTCTTTAAAGTAGTAACATTACAATTAATAAAAATATTTTAATGTTTTACTAAAATGAATAATATGTTCCATATATCAGGATTCTTGGTTACTATAAAATGTATTGATTACAAAACTAATTACACTACTTTATTGTTTTAGGTAGCTTATGACCTTTCCTTCCTCATAGTAAGTTCTGGAGCTTCAACTTGTGACTTTAAGTAGGATATTGAATTTGTTTAGTTTTGTCTTAATTTGATTACATTTATACGGCTTGTTATATCTAGGGTAGTGGAGAATTTTTTTCATACTTGGTGCTTGTCTTTCTCTAAGATGAGGCATGAATATGAGAGTATTTTTAAAATATTTATATGCAGTAGCATTTATATATTAGTATAAGGGTCTTTAATATTTTGTGAAGTCTCCAAATTACTAACAGAGAGTGAGGGTTTTTTTTCCTCCCCACACATATCTTTGGTCTTAAAATCCAACCAAATTGGAGCTCCAAAACATATTATTGGGGGAAGGAATGAGTCTAAACAAGATCACGCCTCTTCAAGCATGGTGTTTACAATCTTGATGCTTGATATTAATGTTGAGTGTCAATACTTATAAACACTACATTCACTACAGAGATACCTTGTCTGCTAGCACCCAGGGTTAGGATAGTTATTTTTCTGTGGTTTAGACGACAGAATTTGGATTAAGATCTACTTAAAACGTTATAGTTCTAAAACAGGTTTGCTTTTTCTTAAAATTCCACTATAAATTATCTTATAGCTTATAAATCTCTTTTTGTGAATTATGCAGGACATTATTTTAGAAAGATAAACTACACCCAGATCCTGTTTGCTTGCATATTGTTGTTTCAGAGTAACAAGTAGTTTATGTATAGATACATCCTTTATGTGGTATTATAAAATTAGGTGACTCTTGGGAGGGAAGATACAACTTTCTGTTAGAAGTATAATTTTGTCTTTTGGAAGGATAATGGACTTTCATTGAAGATTTTAAGTGTTAATGTTAACATGGAAGTTTAGTTTATGTTTTTATATTTTAAACATTTGCAATCATAATCCTAAAACTGTTGCTCCTTTGAGCCTAATCAACAGACATTATAGGCTTTTATGGGGATATATGTAGGTTTCTTTGGTTCAGAGTGTTTACGTAAGATATGTTATTAGAGATACATTATAAAAAGATTTTCTTTTCCATGAGTTGTATGCTAAAGGAATATAGAGAAGTGCAGCATATCTTGAGTCTGTGATGGCTTGTATATGTGATTTGGGTTGTATTTAGAATCTTGCGATGAAACAAGTTTTGAATTTCTCTGGAGATGAGTTTAAAAACAGTGACTTAACTGATTATAGTATTTCGCCACCACAGAGTTTTACATGTCATTTTTGCCAAAATTGAAAGCAGCTTTAATATTGTTAATGCAGTTTTATTTATAACAACATTTTAAAAGTTTGTTAGCATTTTACCATGGATAAAAGTTTTGATGCTATGAATCTCACCCATATTTACTGATAATAGGCACTTTGGAAGAGAGGCTTCAAATTTATGAAGAAATTAGTAAGCAGCACCCCAAAGCAATTACACCCAGAAGGTTACCTTTGACTCTTGTCCCAGGTAATATTAGGATGTCTTTTATAATACTAATTATTTGCCAAAATTACTCAATGTTAATTTATATTTTGGAAACGTGTTTCTGTTAGGGAGTTTATGTCTACAGCAGTCTTGGAGTTGGGAGTGAACAGTTGTGAATTTATTATTTATCTGTTAATAAGAGTGTTATACTTCAATGTGTAGCTAAATGTTGATTTTAATATTTGAAGTTATCTATATAAATATAAAACTGCTTTTCTTAAGTTGATCTCATAGAGGTAGAAACCAGAGCTGGCAAGGTGGGTGTAGAGGGGAGATGAAGAGAGGTTGGTTAATGGGTACAAACATACAGTTAGATAGAAGGAATAAGTTTCAGTGTTTGCAGAGTAAGGGGACTGTAGTTAAGAACAATATATCGTATATTTCAGGATAGCAAAAGAGAGGACTTGAAATGTTCCCAACACATAGAAATGATAAGTAATCAAGGCGATAGATACCCTGAATACCCGGACTTGATCATTACATGTTCTGTGTATGTAACAAGATATCGTGTACTGCCTAAGTATGTGCAAATATTATGTATTGGTGGAAAAACTGCTTGTCTTATGTGACTTTTAAAAAAGCACCATATTTAGAAGGTAAATTCCCTGTAATTAGTGACAAATTATATGTAGTATCATGATTTGAGTGGTAAAAGTTTTGAAGTTTTTTTTTTTTTTTTTTGAGTCAAGGTCTTGCCGTGTTACCAGGCTGAAGCTGGAGTGTAGTGGCACAATCACTACAGCCTCAAACCCCTGGGCTCAAGCTATAGTTTTGAAGTTTTATATCTTCTTTTTTGAGCATACATTCAAAGAAATAGTTGTGAGCTATTTGCACCCACCACGGTGTTTTAAGAACAGAATGTCATCATTCCCTTGGTTAGCCACTTTCCTGAGTTTTGCTTTTTATCATGCCATTACTTTTATTTTTAGAGCTCCATGCATTTTGTATTCCTGAAAATAAAAACAGCTTTTGTACTTTATATAACTAGGAGTACTCTGGTACGTATTCTGTGATTTGCTTTTATTGTACAATAGGATATTCATGACCTTGAGTCGAGTTATTGTATGTAGCTGAACTCATTTACTTTTGGGCTACATAGGAGGTGGACAGTATATTAGCTCTTCAGGTAGCTAATATCTTTGTTGAGTTTTTTAAAAAGTATATGTTTTTGTTGAAGTCTTTATTTTTAGTTGTAAGTACTAGAGATTATGAATTGTATATTGGGACTTCTGGTATTTTGATACAAGTCAGACTCTACAAAGCTAATATAACTTAAACGTATTCTGGAGAGGTGAGAAGTATATTTTATATTCTCAGAGTGGCAAATATTTGTTTAAATTCTTGGGTTATAAGTTTATTTTTACCAAAAGATTGATGAAAATTAAAAATTTTTAGTTGGCTTGTGAAATATGTGAAATACCCTTTAGAAATGTATTTGATTAGACAGTAGATAGAAGTTGATTTTAAAAATTCATTTTATACTATTGCATTTCAGTTCCACATATGAAGAGTGGTATTCTTCTGATCCTCCATTTTTTTTTTTGTTTTGTTTTTGTAGAATACAGAGAGCAAATTTCTCTAATGTTTTCCAGGGAACATTAAGTCCAAGTGGATATTAATAGGCTTTGGTGGGGAGGTTGTTGGTGTGCTTGTGCTTGGGCTGTTCTTCAGCCAAGTAAGTTTGGGAAACTGGGTTAGACACAGCTATCAGGTTTCTATAGGACTTCTCAGAGCTTTTAATATACACTTTGTGAATTTCAAAGATGGGAGTATATGCGTAGTGAGGAGTATTTTCCCTAATAAAAGTGTCTTGTGGAAGATGCTTAAGCTTACATTTCTGTATTTCTTCCTTCTCCTCTTTGTTTTAAAAAATAATAGCTTTTTTGAAATATAATTCATATACCATAAACTTCACTTTTAAAAAGTGTGCAATTCAGTGTTTTAGTGTATTAATCATGTTGTGCAACCATCATCTCTGTCTGCTTTCAGAAATTTTTCATGACCCCAAAAAGAAACCCCATACCTATTTCACTCTCTATCACCCCTCAACCATAGTAGCTGGCAACCACCAGTCTACTTTCTGTACCTGTGAATTTGCCTGTTTTTGGACATTTCAAATAAATGGAATCATACCATATGTGGTCTTTAGTGCCTGACTTCTCCTCCTTTTATTGGTCTCAACGTATATTTTGTGTTTCACAATATATTGTGTGTGGGGGGGAATATTTCCTTGGGAGCTTTAAACTGCATTCATATGCTTCTTGGGAAAGAAAGAAACCTCGCTTAGCTTTAAGATTACGAACAAGACTTCTTTGTTCTCTTTTTCTCATTTGGAACATGGAGCTTCAGATTTATACTGCCTACATTTATTTCCATAGGCAATATAAGTTTGCTAAAAGCCCTCAATACGTGGCAGTATAGGGTAGGAAATACATTTTTACTGAAAGAGCCTAGAGTTTTTTTTACTGTAAAGTGTGATCTAGGTTAAAGTGGAACCATCCTAGACTCTCTTGGACATGCTGTCTTTGAAATGTCATAAAAATCTTTTTACAAAACAGGTCTCAGTGGAGGGGTCTGATGGCATGGGCTTTCAAGGTCATCATCGCTTTGAGATTCTGACATGTGTATTTACAAGGCTCCAGTGAATATATGTAAAATTATGCAAATACTTAATTTTATCTGTGCAAAACCAAATATTTCATGATTTTTTTGCCTGTCTAGAAATGCTTTCATGATCAATAAGAAAACCATTTTGGCATTATCAAAAGCAGTAAGATCTTCCTCAAGAAAAATGATGCATCTTGAGAATGCAAGGTGAAAGTTTTGATAAAGCCTTTCCATTTTTTAGATAAAAGGGCTTCATACCACAGAACAATAAGGAAATTTTCTAACACCCGAAAATATTAAGTGCTCTAAAAATAATGAAGGGATAAAGGTACTTTTCAAAATAGTTAGTTCAATTCATCATGTTCTATTATGCACTGGCTGAAGGGTAGAGAGAGGGAAGGAAATAATCCAGAGTATTAAACATAATATACTAATTAAATTTTGCTCCATTATTTAGAATGGATTTCCAGTGAATCAGAAACAGACTATTCTTGCTGTTTACACTAATTATTTTAGGAATTAGTATAAACAGGGACATCATGTTTTGGGAACATCATGCTATGTATCTATCTGAGAATTATTCAGGTAACCTGTTTTGTGAACAGTAATGCTAAAGAGGCACATAATAATTGATGAAAAAAATGAGATGGATAAATCATAAGTAATTTGGGGATATGGTGTGTGACTAAGCAGTTGGGTAGCTGTGTCGGCTTCTTGTTTAGGTGATAAATTCACACAGTTGCCAATTAGGTAAAAAGTTTATAAGTTCATGAAGTCTTTTTCTTGTCTGTCCCTTGGCAACTAAGTTTACTTCCCCTGCAGACATCCATTGTGATCAGCTGATGGTGTATTCTTCTACAAATATGTTGTGCATGTGTGAGCAAAAATGTGTGTAGGAGATTTGTTTAAGGTCACACCCCGCACCCTGCTTTTTGTAAACATGCGGTAGCATGGATTGATGGATTGCTGCGAACCTGGGTTTTCTTTTCACCTAACTCCGTATTTGGAGATTAGTCCTGGATCAGCACTTAAAGAGCTTCGTCATTTTTTTCTTACCTGCACAATCTAATAAATAGATTTGCCAAAGTGATCTGAATAGACTGAGAAAGTTGACAAAGGAGGAGTTCAGAGTAGCTTCTGCCGTGTAGATAAAAGGCTTGTTTTCTCAGCGGTTGATTGCAAGTATAGAAAACAAAATATTAACTCTAAAATATAAAAACTGTCAGATATCAGAGAAGATGAGGCATTTATTGAGTGATTACTATATGGAAGACATTGTTTATTGTTATGTCTTACCTCGTTTGAGCCATACAAGTGTACTCTTGAGGCCAGTGATGGTATTGCCTTCATTTTACAGTGATAAAACCGAGGTTTTTAATGGACAAGTTATTTGCCCAAGGTTGCACACAATTAAGTGGAGAAGTCTGCATTCCTCTAAGAAACAGCGTCTCTTATTGTCTCCCACAATATTGTTAGCTTTTGTCGTACACCAGAGAAATTACTGGAAAGATGCAGTCTCTGAAACTGTTTTTGACTTTTAAAGAAGCAATGGTGTGTAATTTAACCCAGGATGAAGTTTTATGTTGTCTTCGTAATCTGTGATTTTTCAAAAGACCAGTATTGGCCAGGCGTGGTGACTCACACTTGTGATGCCAGCACTTTGGGAGGCCAAGGCAGGTGGATGATGAGATCAAGAGATTGAGACTATCCTGGCCAACATGGTGAAATCCCGTCTCTACTAAAAATACAAAAATTAGCTGGGCGTTGTGGCACACGTCTGTAGTCTCAGCTACTTGGGAGGCTGAGGCAGGAGAATTGCTTGAACCTGGAAGGTGGAGGTTGCAGTGAGTTGAGACCACACCACTTCACTCCAGCCTGGGTGACAGTGTGAGACTCTGTCTCAAAACAAAAACAAAAACACCCCAGTATTTTGTGTATGATCTAAGAGATTAGAGATTATCTGAATACAGTCTTTATAGTTAATGGAGTTAAATTTTTGTATGACATTTAATTATATTGAGTATGCATGCATGTTTTGTTCAACATGGTCAGTCACAACAAATAAAAATAACCATTTTGGGTTGTTAGATTTTGTTGTGCAGTGTTGTGATTCATTAAGAAATCTTAGGAGGTCATTTCAATCATCCTACTTGAGGCTAAATCGTTCATGACATATGTGTGTTTTTTTTTTCCTCAAATGATTAGGTAAATCCATGTCCTTATGTATTAGTCCATACTATCAAAAAGTTCTTATATCTCTGTATTTAAAATTAAAATTCTTTGAATACTCTCTGCTTTCAAAAGGTGATGACAAAAATCATTTGTAGGGGTTTAGCAATGAAAGAATTATGTACTTGATGTTGCAAACAGATTGTTTATTTTAGTTCTAATGTTAGAATACCCAGGGCTTAGTCTAATGTCTAACATCAATTTACTTTATTGTTGGCCTCACTCACTGAGATGTTAAGTTCTCTAGGGTAGAATTAATTTTTTTTTTTTTTAAATTTTAATCACTGCTATATCCCCAATACCTAGAACAGTGTCTGGCATGTAGTAAGTGCTTGACACATTATTGTGGAATGAATGAATGAATGTTGAAGTAAATGACAAATTGATTTGGGAAGACATTTGCAAATACCAACTTAGTGTTTAAAAAGATCTTGTGGCTATCACTTGAATATAGTGCTGGTTACAATAGTCTGCTGCAGAGTGCTTTTTACATATCTGCAGGGTTTTGAGCTGTAGACTGAGTGTGCTAGTCAGTGAGAGATTAGGAAAGATATTTGATATTGTGCTAAATTCAGAATGGATAGTTGATAACTTTTACTCTACTTAAAACTGTTTGACTTTTTGGGTTTATAAATTGGATAGGAGCATAATTGTTTCTGAGGGAGCTTTATTTTTACTTAGAAAATCATTTTAAGAATTGTTTGCATGAAACAAAGAATAACAAAGTATGCTTTTGTTTCTAGGTGAAAGATTTAGAGAACTAATGGATAAGTTCCTGAGGGTTAACTTCAGTAAAGGATGCCCACCCTTGTTTACTACTTTGAAATCTTTATATTACAATACAGAAAAGGTAAAATTTGGTATTTATTCAGATTTGCTTTAGTCTTTTTACTAAATTGTAGAAAGATGTCCATGTAAATAATGTGCTATTACTTAAGCATTTTCTCTGTTTTAGTAATGTTACTTTACTTTCAGTCTAATAATGTACTGAAATTATATGCCTGTAGTATAAGTGATATCAAAGTAAGAGGGTTTATGAAAGCACTAAAATTATAAAGGTTGTTTATTTTTAATGGATATACTTCTTTTAGTAGCATTTTAAATTTGACATTGTTACCAAAGGTATATATTTATTCTATGATTATTATTTTATGGTACGATTATGGATTTTTAAATTAGTTATGCATGCGTTTAAAGTTAGAGCTCGAGTAATTGAGTTAGTGCAACAGTAAAATGCAGTTTGGTCGAATTAGTGGTGTAAATTACTAGTTTTAATCAGTAGGCTGCATTTTAATAAATACAGATTTAGCTAGTTCTTGAATAAAGAATTGTCTTTCTGCTTTTTAAAATTAGAAAATAGGCCAGGCGCGGTGGCTCACGCCTGTAATCCTAGCATTTTGGGAGGCCGAGGCGGGCAGATCACGAGGTCAGGAGATCGAGACCATCTATGGTGAAACCCCATCTCTAATAAAAATTTAAAAAATTAGCCTGGCATGGTGGTGGGCGTCTGTAGTCCCACCTACTTGGGAGGCTGAGGCAGGAGAATGCCGGGAACCCGAGAGGTGGAGCTTGCTTTGAGCTGAGATCGCACCACTGCACTCCAGCGCTGGGTGACAGAGTGAGGCTCCGTCTCAAAAAAAAAATTTTTTTAGAAAATAGGCACTTAAATCTTGGTCTTAAATTAGAAAGACAATTAAAAGTTAATAGAAAGCAAGTTATACTTTTATTTCCAAGTGTTGCTTCTTACTTTTTAAAGTCTAAAATCTTGTTGTCTTTTCCGTAGTCAGTTTTTTAAAGTTACTAGTGGATAAGGAAAAGATTTTATTAGAAATGCCAAAACAATTTTTAGTTAAGCTTCTTTCATTTTTTATTTATTTAGCTTTGATTCATAATAATTTGTAAATTTGCACTGATTGTGAATAATACAATGTTGGAAATATCAGTTGTAGATATAGCTGATTGGCATTTTCCTACCAGTGGCAGCAGGTTTCATAAACAAAAGAAACAACTGATGATCTCTAGTACCCAATTAGAATAAAACATCATTTATGTGAAAACAAAAACAAAAACAAAACTCTTACGATTCTTTAATGTCTGTTGTATGGTCTATTTGACTGCAGTGTTTCTGCTCTCAGTTTTTTGAGAAATAGTGATTGATTCCTATGTAAACGTGTACCCAGTGCCTGCCAATAATTTCTCTAGATTATTTAACATTGGGTAAAATTCTTTTGTTCTTTTTGGTGAGGGTGACAGAGAAGAAAGGTTGGATAAAATGTCAGAAATAAAAAGAAATCTTATGTATGTGAATTAGAGTACTTCTTTTATAACGGTCTTGCAGCAGCTGCTGACTACAGTGGACATTAAAGGATTTGTTTCTCTTAAGCTATTACAGGGCTTTAACAGGGTGTTGTTCGCAGGCATAGGCTTTTTACTTTTTAAAAATTCTTCCAATATTGATCCAAAGTTGCCATTACAAAAATGTTGAACATTTTTTTGGTATTTTATATAAAGCATGAAAATTATATTTTTGAATAAGGCACTGAGAATACAGTAATTCATATAGGAACCGTCTCTTTAATTTTAAAGCAAGCAACAGGAATGCTATTAGAAATGCCAGAAGACCAAGTGTGTTTGCAAAATGAATTAAACTGCAGAAAATTGAGCTCAAGTTATCTCAATTTAGTATAGTGAGAAAAAATTTGCAAGTCTAAGAACTGTTTCTCAAAAAATTTTGGCCACATGTATCTGTAATTACTTATGAGAACCTTTTATTTATTTATTTTTTAATATTTATTTTTTAGTTAAATTTTGTAAGTTTTGTGTTTGACTTTTTTTGTAGTTTCAAAGAAATTATTTCAGTGGTTTTTGGGGAACAGATGGTGTGTGATTACACAGATAAGTTATTTACTGGTGATTTCTGAGATTTTGGTACACCCATCACCTGAGCAGTGTACACTGCACCCCATGAAACCATTTTAAAAACTGCACATTTCTAATCAGCAGTGAAACCTGTTTTTGGCAGTTAGGTGGATTTTTAACTTTCAAGGAAGGATTTCAAGGAGGTGAAGTCTGATAAACATTTATTGTTTGTAAGTTTCCAAATATTATAGAGTAATTCATGTTGGTAGCATGAAAATGAAATTGTCTTTTGAAGTTAGTTTAAAATGTAGTACATTTGCAAGAAATGTATTTCTTAAATGTCTCCAGCATTTTAATTTTTTTTGACAAACTAGAGTTTGGGTAGAGTGGAAGGCAATGAGTGATTGTCAGACAAATTCCATAACTTTTTTTTTGTTGTTGTTTTTGTTTTTTTGAGATGGAGTCCTGCTCTGTCACCCAGGCTGGCGTGTAGTAGCGCTATCTTGGCTCACTGCAACCTCTGCCTCCCGGGTTCAAACGATTCTCCTGCTTCAGTCTCCCAAGTAGCTGGGAATACAGGTGCCTGCCACCATGCCCAGCTAATTTTTTGTATTTTTAGTAGAGACAGGGTTTCATGATGTTGACCAGGCTGGTCTTGAACTCTGTCCTTAAGCGATTCGCCTACTTTGGCCTCCCAAAGTGTGGGATTACAGGCATGAGCCACTGCGCCCGGCCAAGTTCCATAAGGTTTTTTAAAACATAGGTAGGTATTTGAAATGGCCCTCATTTTACTTTTGTCAATGAGGTTTTGGAAGGAATCTTTGGTGAAGAAAAGGAGAAATTTTCATTTTCCCAGCTTTCTTTAATGTTGAAATAGAATCTATAAATTTTGATATCAAGATGTTCTTTTCTTTTGTAAATAAGAATAAAATGTTACTAAAAATATATTTATACCCCTTTTAAGTTAGATTTTGTTAAAGTTAATATTGTTTTCTTATTCGTTCGAATATAGATGTCCTGTCCTTAACAGATAACTTGCTGAGATGATATACATTTGCTTACTTGTTTTGAAAAGTACTTAAAAAAAATTGCCAGTCTTTGAGTGAGGCTTTGGGGGTCTATCAATTTTGTTGATCTTTTCAAAAAAAACCAACTCCTGGATTCGTTGATTTTTTTTGAAGGGTTTTTTGTGTCTGTATCTCCTTGAGTTCTGCTCTGATCTTAGTTATTTCTTGCCTTCTGCTAGCTTTTGAATTTGTTTGCCCTCACTTCTCTAATCCTTTTAATTGCGATGTTAGGGTGTCAGTTTTAGATCTTTCCTGCTTTCTCTTGTAGGCATTTAGTGCTATAAATTTCCGTCTACACACTGCTTTAAATGTGTCCCAGAGATTCTGGTACATTTTGTCTTTGTTCTCATTGATTTCAAAGAACATCTTTATTTCTGCCTTCATTTTGTTATTTACCCAGTAGTCATTCAGGAGCAGGTTGTTCAGTTTCCATGTAGTTGTGCGGTTTTGAGTGAGTTTCTTAATCCTGAGTTCTAATTTGATTGCACTGTGGTCTGAGAGACAAGTTTGTTGTGATTCGTGTTCTTTTACATTTGCTGAAGAGTGCTTTACTTCCAATTATGTGGTCAGTTTTAGAATAAGTGCAATGTGGTGCTGAGAAGGGTGTATCTTCAGTTGATTTGGGGTGGAGAGCTCTGTAGATGTCTATTAGGTCTGCTTGGTACAGAGATGAGTTCAAGTCCTGGATATCCTTGTTAACCTATAGAAGATATTTTTTATGTACCTTAAATCTGTTAAGTAGTATTAAACTAAACAAACAATTTAGGTTGCTATATATAGCATAGGGATTCCAGTGTCTGTCATGCCTTACTGAAATAGTGTCATTTTTACTGAAGATAATGGTAAGAATATTTCTAACTTAATTTTTTGTGGATGTCATCTCATTGAAAATATCAGTTGTGTATTTATAGGTAATAACCACCTTTAAATGTTCTGGTAATATGTACTGTTTTCTTCTTATGAGTAGTTAAAAGAAAAAGGGGACAACTTGCCAGCCATGGTGGCTTACGCCTGTAATCCAGCACTTTGGGAGGCTGAGGTGGGAGGATCACTTGAGACCAGGAGTTCAAGACAAGCCTGGCAACATAACAAGAGTCCATCTCTACAAAAAACGAAAACAATTGGTTGGTCATAGTGGCATGTGCCTTCTCTCCCAGCTACTTGGGAGGCTGAGGTGGAAGGATCCCGTGAGCCTTGGAGGACAAGGCTGCAGTGAGCTGTGATCAGGCTGCTGTACTCCAGCCTATGCGACAGACTTGAGACCCTGTCTCAGGGAAAAAAAAAATGAAGAACACCTCCTACTTTTAGAAAATAACTGTTATATACTTGAAGTGCACAGATTTTTCATCTGTTTTGTATTGTAGTCTCTCACATATTGTATCAGACCAAACTTTTTTTTTTTTTTTTTTTTGAGTTGAGGTTTTTTTTTTTTTTTTTTTTTTTGGAGACGGAGTCTCACTCTGTTGCCCAGACCGGAGTGCAGTGGCGCGCTCTCGGCTCACTGCAACTTCCACCTCCCAGGTTCAAGCGAGCCTCCTGCCTCAGCCTCCCGAGTAGCTGGGACTATAGGTGCACGCTGCCATGCCTGGCTAATTTTTCATAGTTTAGTAGAGACAGGGTTTCACTGTGTTGCCCAGGCTAGTCTTGAACTCTTGAGCTCAGGCAGTCCGCCATCCTTGGCCTCCCTAAGTGCCAGGATTACAGACGTGAACCACTGCGCCCAGCCCAGATCAAACTTTTATTGTGAATAATTGTTTACTGGCTCTATAAAATAGTGTCCATTTCTTCTAAGCGTGAATAAAGAATCTTGCCTAGTAGTATTTTTGATTGGGCCTCAGAGTCCTTCTGTTCCAGAGTTGGCATAACAGCAATAATAAAAAATCAAAACTGGAAACGACTAACATAGTATTCACAACGTCTGTAGCAGTTTAATGAGAAGATTTTATATGTACTATAGTCTGCTGGTGGTCTGAGTCATAATGCCAACAAATTATTTTTGTAATGCTCATAGATAAGCTGTCCAGTGGGACAGTGAGTCAGATATTTGACCAGCCGTTTGATATGGTACACAACTAATATGTATTGTGTATTAACTTTTCACATTGATGATATTTATAAGGAATCTTATCTCCTCACTTTTCTGTTGGCATTTGTGTAAGTTTGTAGCACTCTTCCATCAGTTTCCATGTTCTCAAATAGTAAAAGTGCTGAGTAACTTGGCACAAAAGTTTAGAAGTAATTTTTCATCAAAAAAGTGCTATAATCACAATATAGAAAATTTGGAAAACAGAGGAAAGATCTTAAAAAATGGGAGGGAAGCCCAAACAAAACCCAGTTATAAACCACCTTATGACTATACAATTTAAAGGCATTTACACATTTATTTATTTATTTTATAAATAAATGAAATAACATCTTGCTCTGTCTCCCAGGCTGGAGAGCAATGAATGGCCCAATCATAGTTCACTGTAGCCTTGACTTCCTCGGTTCAAGTGATCCTCCCGTCTCAGCCTCTTGAGTAGCTGGTAATACAGATGCGTGCCACAATGCCTAGTTAATTTTTTAATTTGTAGAGATGGGGTCTTGCTGTATTGTTCAGGCTGATCTCAAACTTGTGGCCTCAAGTGATTCTCCTGCCTTAGAATCCCAGTGCACTGCGATTACAGGTGTGAACCACCACACCTAGCTCTAAGAACATTTTTAATGTAATTCCTTTCACAGTTATTTTTTTTTTTAACTGTGAATTTAATTGTGGTGTGTCTATGTAGCTGTAGTCATTTTGACCATAAGTTTTGTTCTTCTTTTTCCCCCTAGCAGTTTCTTTTTAAAAATTTGTTTTTGTTTTTGTTTTTTATTTGGAGTCTTGCTCTGTCACCAGGGACTGGAGTGCAGTGGCACTATCTCGGCTCACGGTAACCTCTGCCTTCCGGGTTCAAGTGACTCTCCTGCCTCAGCCTCCGGAGTAGCTGGGACTACAGGCGCACACTGCCATGCCCGGCTAATTTTATTTTATTTTTTTTGTATTTTAGTAGAGATAGGGTTTCACCATGTTTCCCAGGCTGGTCTCGAACTCCTGAGCTCAGGTAATCTGCTCACCTCGGCCTCCCAACGTGTTAGGATTACAGGTGTGAGCCACCGCACCTGAGATGGGGTCTCACTGTGTTACCCAGACTGGTCTCAAAATACTGGACCCGAGAGATTTGCCTGCCTTGGCCTCTCAAAGTGCTGGGATTCTAGGTATGAACTACCTGCACCCACCTCCCTGCCCCAGCAGTTTCATAAGCTTTTACTGTGGTGTTATATAATCTTCATTATCCCTTTTAGTTATTACGTAACCTTTTAGAACCATCCCTCCATTGTTGAATTTGGTTTTTCAAGTTATTATTAAATATCTTTATACTAGCTTTGCTTAGGATTATTTTCTTCTCATATTTTCTTCTCTCAGATTCATTCAGTGGGTAAAGGACATGAACATTTTTGTGGTTCTTGATAAACACGGATAAATTAGTTTTTCACAAGGTTGTAAACATCAATTTGTATTCCCACTAGCAGTGTTCCTGAAATATTTCCTGTCTTGTGTTGGTTTTTCTGTTTTTGTTTTAACATAGAAATGTTTAAAATTTAGTGGAACCAGATTTGGTAATCTTTATTTCTGTTGTGAAAGTTCATCTGTTGTTTTAAAACCATCTTGGAAAGTCCTCTTTAGAGCAATACTTCTTAATGAGGGTGTTGGGGAGTGGATTTTTTCCTCCTGGGACATTTTACAATGTCTGGAGAGGTTTTTGATTGTCACTGCAGTGAGGTGAGGTGTGCTACTGGCATCCAGTGTGTGGAGGCCAGGGATGCTGCTAAACATTCCACAAGGCACAGGACAGTCTTCCTAACGAAGAATTCTACTGTCGATGTGTTGGGCTAGATAATTCTTTATAATGCAGGTCTGTCCTGTGCATTGTAGGATGTTTAGCAAACTCCCTGGCCTCTACCATCAGGATGTCAGTAGCTTCCCCACCAGTATTTTTTTTTGGTAACAGCTTTATTGAGATATAATTAATATATCATAAAATTTACCTATTGAAAGTATATAGTTCAATGATATTTAGTATATTCACAGAGTTGTGTAATCATCACTGCAATGTAATATTTTGTCATCCCCCAAAGAGACTCCATATCCTTTAGCTGTGATTCTCTCACAACCTTCATATCCCTCTCAGCTATGGGCAGCCATTAGCCTACTTTCTGTCTATGGATTTCCCAGTCTGGACCTTTTATATAAATGGACTTATCTATTAATAGTCTTTTTGGGTCTGTCTTCTTTTACTTAATATTTTTATTCACAATTGTGGCATTAATCAGTACTTCATTCCCTTTTATGACCAAGTAACATTCCATTGTGTGGATATACCACATTGAATTGTTTCTACCTTTTGGTTATTGTGAATAATGCTGCTGTGAACTTTGGTGTACACATTTTTGTGTAGATGTACTTCCATTTCTCTTAGGTGTACATCTGGGAATGGAATTGCTGAGTCAAATGCTAACTCTATGTTTAAACTTTTAAGGAACTGTCAGACTCTTTTTCCAAAGTTCTTCCACCGTTTTACATTCCCACAAGCAGTATATGAGGGTTCTGATTTCTGCACATCCTCATCAACACTTGTTATTATTGATGATAGCCATCATAGTGGTGTGAAATGGTAATTTCTTGAGGTTTTGCTTTGCATTTTGTGATTACTGTTGGTATTATCTTTTATGTGCTTATTGGCCTTTGTATATGTTCTTTGGAGAAATGTCTTTCAGTTTCTTTGCCCATTTATAATTAGGTTATTTCTCTTTTTATTGTTCAGTTTAAGGAAATTTTGTTTTTGTGGGTTTTTTTCAGGTTTTTTTGTTGTTTGTTTTTTTGAGACAGGGTCTCACTCTGTCACCCAGGCTGGAGTACAGTGGTGCGATCTCAGCTCACTGCAGCCTTGACCTCCTGGGCTCAGGTGATCCTCCCACCTCCACTTCCTGAGTATCTGGGACTACAGGCATGCGCTAACATACCTGGCTCATTTTTTGTAGAGACAGGGTTTCACCATTTGCCCAGGCTGGTCTCAAAATCCTGGACTCAAGCAATCTGCTCGCCTCACCCTTCCAAAGTGCTGGGATTACAGGCATGAGTCAACATGCGGGGCCAGAAGTTTTAAAAATATATTCTAGATACAAGTCTCTCATCAGATACATTATGTGAAAATATTTTCCGTTCTGCTGTGGGTTGTCTTTTCATTTTCTTAATGGTGTCATTTGATGTACAAAAATTTTTAATTTAGATGAAGTCTAGCTTATCTTTTTTTTTTTCCTTTTGTTGCTCTTGCGTTCTGTGTCTTATCTAAAAACCATTTCCAAGTCCAAGGTCATGAAGATTTATAAACGTGTTTACTTCTATAAGTTTGCATTGAGGCATTCACTCTTATTTTGAGTTCATTTTTGTATAAGATGTGGTAGGAGTCCAAATTCATTCTTCTGTGTGTGACTATCCAGTTTCCCAGCACCATTTGTTGAAGAGACTGTTCTTTCCCTGTTGAATGATCTTGGCAGCCTTGTCCAAAAGAGATTAACTATAAATGCGAGGGTTCACCTCTGGACTCTCAAGTCTGTTCCACTGATGTGTATAACTGTCTTTATTGTTTTGTATTATTCTTTTATGAGGTTGTTATTCAGGTGCAGCCAAAATAGGAGACACTGGAGAGGCTCAGGAAAAAAAACAAAGTTTATCATACACATCCTAGAGACAGGTGGCATGCTGTGCCATGCCATGCAGGGCCACTTGGGGAAGACACTAGGGTGGTTAGGAGGGAGGGGAAGGATTAGGCTGCTGCCTTCATTGAGGTTTCCTTAGGGCAGGGCAGGGTGAACAGTTTAGTTTGAATAATTTTGGCATACTTTAGACTGGCGGGGTGGTCTCTAGTTGCCTGGCACCTGGCCCTGGGATGTTTAGGCAGAGGAATAGTGCCTCTTGGGGTATAAGAGCCAGATAGAGGAGCTATGTCTCTGGATTTTGAATAGCTTGCATATTAAAGACATACTCCTGGTTGGACCCTTTGTTATCTTCAAGAATTGCCAAGAGCCTGGAGGGACAGTTTTTCAAATAGCTAGAAAGGTTCTGTAACATGTTAAACATCAGTATATAAGAAAAGCTAAAAGTCCGTCTGTGCCAGTGCCATATTGTCTTGCTTACTGTAGCAGTGTGGTAAGTTTTGAAATTAGGAAGTGTGGGCCGGGTGCAATGGCTCACATCTGTAATCCCAGCACTTTGAGGGGCTGAGGCGGGTGGATCACGAGGTCAAGAGATCGAGACCATCCTGGCCAACATAGTGAAACCCCATCTCTACTAAAAATACAAAAATCAGCCGGCGTAGTGGCGGGCGCCTGTAGTCCTAGCTACTCCGGAGGCTGAGGCAGGAGAATCACTTGAACCCAGGAGGCAGAGGTTGCAGTGAGCTGAGATTGAGCCACTGCGCTCCAGCCTGCCGATAGAGCGAGAGTCTGTCTCAAAAAAAAAAAAAAAAGAAAGAAAGAAATTAGGAAGTGTGACTCCTTCTACTTTGTTCTTTTTCAAGACTATTTTGGTTATCGAGGGTTCCTTTTATTTCTATTTGAATGTGTTAGGATTGGCTTTTCTATTTCTGTAGAGCAGCCATCTGGGATTTTAATACGGATTTTGTTGAATCTGCAGATCAATTTGGAAGTATCCTCAACTTAATATTAAGTCAATCTTTGAACATGGGATATCTTTCTTTGTATTGTATTTAGGTCTTTGATTTCTTTCAACCAGTGTTTTGTAATTTTTATTGTACAAGTCTTACGCATCTTATGTTAAATTTGTTTGTAAGCATGCCATTCTTTTTGATGGTAGTCTAGATGAAATTGTTTTCATAATTTCATTTTTGGATTATTCTTTGCTAGTATGTGGAAATACAGTTGATTTTTATATGTTGATTTTGTATTCTGAAATGTTGCTGAACTTGTTTATTGTTATAGATGTTTTAATAGATTCCTTAGAATTTTCTATGTGCAAGATCATGTCATCTGCAAATAGAAGGTTTTACTTCTTTCTTTCCAATCCATACCCTTTTTATTTTATTTTCTTGACTAATTGCCTTGGGTACCTTCAGTACAATATTGACTAGAAGTGGTGAGAGTTCTTTGTCTTGTTCTTGCTCTTAGAGGGAAAGCATCTAGAGTTTTCACCACTAAGTATTGTGTTAGCTGTGGGTTTCTCATATATGTCCTTTGTAATGTCAAGGAAGTTCCCTTCAGTTCCTAGTTTATTGTGCATTTTTATCATGAAAGTCTGTTACTGAGTTCTGTCATGCTTTTTCTGTATTAAGATGATTATGTAGGTTTTTAAAAAAAATCCTATTGATATATGGTATATTTTCATTAATTGATTTCAGATGTTAAACCAATTTTTCCCCCCGCCCAAGACGGAGCCTCACTCTGTCACCCGGGCTGGAGTGCAGTGGCGCGATCTTGGCTCACTGCAACCTCCACCTCGTGAGTTCAAGCTATTCTCCTGCCTCAGTCTCCCGAGTAGCTGGGACTACTGGCGTGCACCCCCATGCCTGGCCAGTTTTTCTGTTTTTTAGTAGAAACGGGGTTTTGCCATGTTGGACAGGCTGGTCTTGAACTCTTGACCTCATGTGATACACCCTGCCTTCCAACGTGCTGGGATTACAGGCGTGAGCCACCACTCCTGGCTGATATTAAACCAGTCTTGTATTGCTGGGTGAAAGCCTACTTGGTCATGGTGGGTAGTTCTTTTTCCATATAGATGGGTTCAATTTGCTAGTGTTTTGTTTAGGATATTGCATTTATATTCCTAAGAGATAAATGCCTAGTTTTCTTTTGATGTCTTTATCAGATTTTGCTATCAGGGTGATACTGGCCTCATAATGAGTTGGGAAGTGTTCTCTCTCTTTTTTTTTTTTTGGAAGAGTTTGTGAAGAATTGGTATTACTACTTTTTTAAATGTGTGGTAGAACTTACCATTTACCAGTGAAGTCATATGGGCCTGGACTTTTCTTTGTGGGTAGTTTTTAATTATGTATTCAAACTCTTCATTACTGGTTTATTCAGATTTTCTATTTCTTCTTGACTGGCTTTTGGAAATTTATGGTTTTAGATATTTGTCTGCTTCATCTAAGTTATACAGTATTGGCATATGTGTGTCATAGTCTGTTATTTCTATAAAGTCAGTGGTAATATTCCCTCTTATCATTTTTGGTTTTAATATTTTGAGTGTTCTCTCTTTTTTACTTTGTCAGTCTAGCTAAAGGTTTGCCAATTTTCTTGATCTTTTCAAAGAGCCAAGTTTTGGATTTGTTGACTTTTTTCCTCTATTTCATTAATTTTCAATTTATTGTGTCCTTTTGCTTGTTTTAGGTTTAGTTTGTTCTTTTTTCTAGTGTTTCTTTTTCTGTTTTAAATCTTTGTTTAGAGACTGAGTCTTACTCTATCACCCAGGCTGGAGTGTAGTGGCGAAATTGTAACTCATTGTAGCATCAAACCCTTGGGCTCAAGAGATTCTCCTACCGTATCCTCCCAAGTAGCTGGGTCTGCAGGCATGTACCACCATGTTTGGCTAAGTTTTTTATTTTGTAGAGATGGATCTTGCTATGTTGCCTTAGGCTGGTCTGAAACTCATGGCCCAGGTGATCCTCTCACCTAGGCATCCCAAAGTGCTGGGATTATAGGCATGAGCCACAGTGGTCCTTTTTTTTTTTTTTTTTTTTCTTATCTGTGCTGTGTATTACATATGTTTGTCTTTTATTTTGCTGATTTAGTGAGGAAAAACAGGTTTTCTTGAAGAATAAAAATCTGTATACAAAAAGATAATTAATAAAATTAGTTTGGTTTAATTTGGTTGAATTTTTGTTCAACTAAAGGTAACAGTCTATATACTTTTTAAAATGTCATACACGGCCGGGTGTGGTGGCTCCTGCCTGTAATCCCAGCACTTGGGGAGGCCGAGGCGGGTGGATCACCTGAGGTCAGGAGTTCATGACCAGCCTGACCAACATGGTGAAACCCCATCTCTACTAAAACTACAAAAAAATTAGCTGGACGTGGTGGAGTAGTCCCAGCTACTTGGGAGGCTGAGGCAGGAGAATCGCTTGAACCTGGGAGGGGGCAGTTGCAGTGAGCTGAGTTCGCGCCATTGCATTCCAGCCTGGGTGACAGAGCGAGACTCCATCTCAAAAAAAAAAATCATACATGAAACCAAAATGTGCCATGTGTGGTGGCTCAGGTCTGTTATCCTAGCACTTTGGGAGGCCAAGGCAGGAGAATCGCTTGAGCTCAGGAGTTCAGCGTGGGCAATGTAGCGAGGCAGTATCTCTACAAAAAAAATACAAAAATCAGCTAAGTGCAGTGGCGTGTTCTAGATTGTTGGAAGGCTGCAGTGGGAGAACCACTTGAGCTTGGAAGGTGAAGGTTGCAGTGAACTGAGAGTGCATCACTGCACTCCAGCCTGGGTAACAGAGCGAGACCCTGTCTCCCTGCTTCCCCGGCCAGAAAAGGAAATCAGTTTTTTGGTTTTTTTTTTTTTAAGATAGAGTTTCATTCCTGTTGCCCAGCCTGGAGTGCAGTGGTGCGATCTTGTCTCACTGCAACCTCCACCTCCTGGGCTCAAACGATTCTCCTGCCTTACCCTCCCAAGAAGCTGGGGCTACAGGCATGGGCACTACACCCAGCTAATTTTTTGTTGTATTTTTTTGTAGAGATGGGGTTTTACCATGTTGCGCAGGCTAGTCTTGGACTCCTGGGCTTAAGTGAGCTGCCCGCCTCAGCCCCCCAAAGTGTTGTGGGATTATAGGCGTGAGCCACCGCACCCAGCCCCAAAATGTTTAAAGGCTCTAAGAAGAGGTGTACATTAATTTTGGACTTCCATATTCACTGATGATAGAAAGTACTTGTTTTTTAGCCATTCGTTTGTGAGTGTCAGGCTCTTAAGTGAAGACGTTCAGTGAGTCAACATCCACGCTTGCCTGGGTTGGTACACATGCCTTTGGTTCCATTGAAGTTGGACATCAGTGCTCATGTGCTTTGAATGTGAATATTTGTATTTTCACAAAGTTGGGGAAAATACATAAAGCACTGATGTGTGTTTTAATTAAATGAGAAAGTTTGTAAAGTACTTGGTTTGAATATGTTCAAGAAATGGTAATTTCCCCTTACTCTCTAAATTAAATGGTAAGTCCCACCCTTCTCACACCTCATCTCTGTAGTTACTTTCATTTTATTGTCACTGTTCTTGTACAGTTTACCTCTGTAACTAGCCTCTTTAGCACCAAAATTATCACTAGTAGTTGTGCTTGTATCAGAACCTAATTCAGCAATTTTGGTCCTTGTTGATAAACGAGTATACTTAATTTAGTAACTTTCATATTGCAGTGGCATTTTAAACCTGTGATTTGTCTCTTTATTGTGAAAAAAATGTGTATCAGATATGATGTTGTGCGACTTTGTCTTTAAGATTAATAAAGAGTTAACTCTTACGTAGAAGCTGGTCACCAAGGACCTACTTTAGGAAATTATAACAGTTATAGTACTATCTTAGGTTAGATTTTGTTAACCAAGATAAAAAGCTTCTTCTATCTTGATCTAATGTAGCTGTTAGAAGAAAGTAAACCAGGAGAAGGTGGCTGAACTTGGAAAATTTTTCACATTGTAGGAAAAATTTGGGCCATAAAATTTAAGGTGGCCATTTATGTTTTTGTTGTGATCTCAGATACTTCAGTGGATTGGCTTTCTTGATTTTAAAATAACGGAGGCAAAACACTGTTTTAAAGAAGAATAGCTATTACATATTAATTTGTCATATTACACACTACCTAATTAAATATAAATGGTAAGTAAACTTGGGCAAAATAAGTCTTATACTTCAGTAAAACTTCTTAGATTAACTTTCATAGAAAATTTAGAAAATTGTTCACTTAATTACTGAATGAGAAGTAACTGTAAGGCCAGGGGTGGTGGCTCATGCCTGTAATCCTAGCACTTTGGGAGGCCAAAGTGGGCAGATCACTTGTGCTCAGGAGTTTGAGACCAGCCCGGGCAACAGGGCAAAACCCCGTCTCTACAAAAAATACAAAAATTAACCAGGTGTAGTAGTGCATACCTGTAGTCCCAGCTACTCAGGAGGCTGAGGTGGGAGGATGGCTTGAGCCTGGGAGGTGGAGGTTGCAGGGTGCTGAGTTCATGCCACTGCACTCCAGCTTGGGTGACAGAGTGAGACCCTGTATCAAAAAATAAAAATAAAGTAGCTATAATGTAAATTTTGGCTTGGCACGGTGGCTCACGCCTGTAATCCCAGCACTTTGAGAGGCTGAGGTGGGCAGGTCACCTGAGGTCAGGAGTTCGAGACCAGCCTGGTCAACGTGGTGAAACCCCATCTCTACTAAAAATACAAAAATTAGCTGGGTATGGTGGCGCACACCTTTAGTTCCAGCTACTCAGGAGGCTGAGACAGGAGAATTGCTTGAACCTGGGAGGCAGAGGTTGCAGTGAGCTGAGATCACGTCATTGCACTCCAGCCTAGGCAACAGAGTGAGACTCGGTCTCAAAACAACAACAACAAAAATATATATAAATAATATATTCAAGAAGTATGCCTAATGAACCAGAATGATCAGTCCTTTGTTTTTTTTATGTAGGAGATTTCCTATGAATTTTCTATTATCTTTTTCTCCTCGTAATCAGATCTTGTTTTGAAATTCTGAATCTGGAGATCTGTTTTATTCAGAAGTATTTATATTCTTTTTTGAAGGATTATGTGTAACTTCATTGTATGTTTTGTGGTACCCTTTATTGTTAAAATTGACTTATTTAAAAATAAGTTTTGTCCCTTCATCTCTACTAAAAATACAAAAATTAGCCGGATGTGGTGGCGGGTGCCTGTAATCCCAGCTACTCGGGAGGCTGAGGCAGGGAATTGCTCGAACCCAAGAGGCAGAGGTTGCAGTGAGCAGAGATCGTGCCACTGCACTCCATCCTGGCGACAGAGTGAGACTCCATCTCAAACAAACAAACAAACAAAAACATAGATTTCACCCTAGAGATGCATAAAGGTCCGCCTTTTTAAAAGCCACCTCTAGGTTGCAGTTTTAGCAACTACCAGTAGATGGCACAAGTTCCTGATAAAAATTACCTTCATAAGTTTAACGAGTACTAAATTTCTAAGTTTGTAAAAAAGGTTTTTAAGTTATAGATATTCTAGGTGAGATTGGTGGAGAGGTTATGGTGGGTTAAAAATGTCTGTTAACTTTAATTTTGCTTTATAGTAAAAGTCTTCTTGCAATTTTTTTTATCAGTGGTTCTCAAAACTTTTAATTGTGTATCAGAATTTACAGATGACTTGTTAAAAACAGACTGTACAGGCCGGGCATGGTGGCTCACACCTGTAATCCCAGCACTTTGGTAGGTAGAGGTGGGAGGATCATTTGAGCCCAGGAGTTCAAGACAAGCCTGGGCAATATAGTGAGTCTCTGTCTCTTAAAAAAAAAAAAAGTTATGAGGGCATGGTAATACCTGCCTGTAGTCTTAGTTGCTTGGAAGGCTGAGGTGGGACAATTGCTTGAGCACAGGAGCTCAAGGCTACAGTGAGCGACGATCACACCCCCGCACTCCAGCCTAGGTGACAGAGGGCCACCCTGTCTCTTACACACACACCCCAAAACAGATTGTACAGAATAGTATTTCTAGTAAGTTGCTAGGTGATGGTGACACTAATGTTGACAGTATTTTTATTAATGATCTGAAGATCACACTTTCAGAACCACTGTTTTTAAAATAAACAATCTGTTTTTTTTTTTTTTTTTCAAAAGAATATACCCATTTTCCACCTACCCTAATGTCTTTGGTCATATTTTCATTGAGTATGTGGTACCTGTACATATATGTTTTAGTGAAGTCGTAGTATGTGTACGTTTTTTTTCACATTCTGCTTTTTCTGTTATTTACACGTTCCTTACTGTTAATGTATAGTCCTACTTTATTTCTGCATTGTCTGTCCATTGAACTGTACTAGAGAATTCCGCCGTATACTGCAGCATCCTGTGAGAAAGCGATCATGTAGGCCTGAAAAGTGTTATAATTTGGCCTTGTGTTTTGACTAGTGTCTAGGATGGTCAGTGGTTTCATGGACACTGTCCCGTGTCTTTGTGGCGTAGGGAGTAATCTGGATTCAAAATAAAGCTAATTAAATTATACCTTCTGATAGTAAATGGTATGCGTGAAGAGGTTTCTTTTGTAGCCATATATGCAAAAATCTGTTGAGTTTGTGACACATGATCACTTCAGTGTCAGGGGAACCATAGTGAATTTTGGTTAGTTTGTAAAGAGGCGTAATAAGAGGGAAATAAGAGAAATATAGTTGTTTTTCTGAAAATGAAGATGTCTAAAGCCCCAGTTTTCACAAAACACTTAAGAAATATGTCAGATCTTATTTCTTTTAAAATACAGAACGCTTTATGAATGTGTGTGTCCTCCTCATGCCAGTCTCTTTATTTTTCCAGTTTTGGTACATGTACTGCTGAAGTGAGCACCAGACCTTATTTTGTAGTAGGTAGATAAGTAAATTGGTTAAGAAACCCCATAATTGTAGTAAGTACAATACAATTATTATATTGTAGGGTTGCTAACAATAATAAGCAAAAGAGTCTTTTTAAATTTCACTTGTTTTCAAACCTTGAATCATTTCACTTTTTTGTAATGCATGACATTTTTGAAAACCTGAATATTTATATAATGGATGCATTTGTCCATTATAGCAGTGGTCCATTATTATTATTTTTTTTTTGTCTTGTGAGTGGTCCGTATATATAGCAATGTCCATTATTTTGGTTTTTTTTTTCAACCCCTTTTCCAAAGGGAAATATTCATATTAGGAATGGGGACAAAGCAGATACCCTAATACTTTAATTAATGTATAGTTCTACAATAAGCTGTATATTTTCCAAATGTAATTTAAACCATAATAGGTAAAAATACCTTCAATAAGATATTTTTAAATTTTCAAAATATGTTTCTTTAACAGGTTTCTATAATCCAGGAACTTGTTACTAATTATGAAGCCTCTCTTAAAACGTGTGACTTTTTTAGCCCATATGGTAAGTTTAAATTAGATTGAATTGAAATCTGATTACTCATTTCATTTTTAATCACAGTAATGCTCTTTTATGTATATTTTGTGTATGCTACCTAATGGCTACTTAATAAATTGGTGAATGAAATGAGAGCACTTTCAATCTTACTTAATTTAAATTTTCCATAATCCTGTGAGATGGGAGTTAACCTTGTGCGTTTTTGTTTGCTTGTTTTTGAGACAGAGTCTCGTCCTTTCGCCCAGGCTAGAGTGCAATGGCACAGTCTTGGCTCATTGCAACCTCCGCCTCCTGGGTTCAAGCGATTCTGCTGCCTCAGTCTCCTGAGTAGCTGGGATTACAGGTGCCTGCCACCACACCTGGCTAAGTTTTGTATTTTTAGTAGAGATGGGGTTTCACCGTGTTGGCCGGGCTGGTCTCGAACGCCTGACCTTGTGATCCACCCGCCTCAGCCTCCCAAAGTGCTGGGATTATAGGTGTGAGCCACCGCACTTGGCCTTAACCTTGTTTTAACATGAGGAAACAGACTTGAGAGGTTGAATGGCTTGCCCAAGACCTTGTAGTTAGTTTATATTGGAACCTGTTTTTCCTGAATCCCTAAATTCTCTGCTTTTTCTACCCTCTTACTACTTTTAATCCTGTTAGGTAGGTCCTTTGTTTCTATATTTGTAGGGGCATATATAAATCAAGGCAGCTTACTTTAGAAAACACTCTGTGATGTTTTCAATCATGCACATGGTAACTTCCAGGTTCCTTATGTGTCTCTTACATGTCATTACTCTTTGAGTATTTTTCTAATGTTTTTTGAGAGATGGGGTCTCACTGTGTTGCCCAAGCTGAACTTCTGGGCTGAAGTGATCCTCCCACCTCAGCCTCCTGAGTTGCAAGGACTACAGGCATGTGCCACCACTTGGCTAATTTTGTGTGAAGGGGGGATGGGGGTGGGCATGGGGGGGGTAGTTTTGTAGAGATGGGATTTTGCCATGTTGCCCAGGCTGATCTTGAACTCCTGAGCTCTAGCAATCTGCCTGCCTCAGCCTCCCAAAGTGCTGAGATTACAGGTGTGAGCCGCCACACTCTCTTTGAGTTTTTTAAAGGCACATTCCAGATTTACTGTTTCATCTGTAAATACCTTAGTGTGCATCTATATTTAAAACACTTAAACAGAAGAAGTCATCGCAGTGCTATGTCACACAAAACCTCATAACATAATATCTGATACCCAGTCTGCATTCAGATTTCCCCCGTTATCCAAAAGAAGTCTTTGTGTTTGGTTTATTTGAGTATAGATCCAGTAAAGGTTCACACCAAATATTTGGTTATTATGTCTCCATAATTTCATTGTTATGTCTCATTATTTTAATCTAGAACAATAACTCTCCCCTCCCTTTCAAAAAAAAAAACACAGTGATTTGTTGAAAGGTCATTTATCTTACATATCCCATATTCTGGATTTGGTTGATTGCCTTTTCTCATGGTATCATTTTCTGTATTTCACTGTCATTCATACTTCTTGTAAGTTATAGTTAGGTTTACGTGCTGGATTAGATTCAGGTTCTGTTTAAACACGAGTGGTGTTTTGTATTTCCTGTTGTGTCATATCAGGAAGCTTGAGACATTCTGGTTTTCTCTCTTTTTTGATGTTAACATTGATAAAGATTCAGATGTTGTCAGCCTGTTATACTCGTTAAAAAGATCCATGACAGCGGAGGGGGTGGCATGGTGGCTCCACACCTGTGATCCCAGCACTGTGGGGGATGCTGAGGCAGAAAGATCTCTTGAGGCCAGGATTTGGAGGCCAGCCTGGGCAACAAAGTGAGACTCTGTCTCTACAAAAAATTAAAATGTTAGCCAGGTTTGGTGGTTCTCATCTGTAGTCCCAGCTACTTGTGAAGCTGAGGCATGAGGATGACTGGAGCCTAGGAGTTCCAGGCTACAGTTAGTTATGATCATGCCACTACACTCCAGCCTTGGTGACAGAACAAGACAAAAATTCCTCATTGGCCTCTCAGCCATTGAAGATCATTGCCTAGATCTGTTGTTGATTGTAGTAATTTCTTCTGCATTTGTTAGCTGGATTTTTTCTTATAAAGAACTTTCCTTCATCAAATACTTGGTTCCCTTGAAATATAGTTTATATAAGAGGAACAGAATGGATGCTTAACTCATTGCCTTTATTTTATTATTTGTGTTTTAATGTGTGCTATTGTATGTTTACATTATCATGTCATTTGGTCAGCTATGTAGGAGACCTGTTTGTTTTGATGTAGTGTGGGTTTATTCACTCTTTCCTCCTCATTTTTACACCAGTATGTCTTCCTTTCTGAAATCCATTTTGAGAGCTTGGTATTTCTTTCATCTGCTCCTCTGTAGTTAGAGGGTACAGGATGGGGAACAGGATGGAACTCAGATAAGTGTATGTATATGACTGCTTTTTTAAGAGGACTGGGCTGTGTTTTTTCTACTTAGGTTTTTGTCAGATGGCAGGGTTGTTGCTACTTTGTCAGGTGTGTCTTTTTCCTATAGGTCATAATCTTCAACTTTGGGTATCCCTGATTTAGTATTGAAGCCTGGAAAATGGTAAGCCATGGCAGTTTGGCAGTTCTTGCCTCTGCCGAAATCTTGCAGTGGTAGTTAGGAAATCTCTTTGCCAAGTTATTTTCCTCGACTTTTCCTGGTCTTGCTGCCCTTTTGCTTTCAGGCTGAGAGTTCACAGAATTAGATTGATGTATGTCTTCCCCAGCATTGTTTCTTTGGAGTGAGATTGGGGTTAGAAGCCTGTCAAAGTACGATCTTGTTTCTCTACGTGGCTACCACTTTTTGAATTTTATGAAGTCATACCTCTTTCTTTTGAAATTAGTTTTTGCTGAGTTTTTCCTGCTTGTTATTATTGCAATAGTCATTAATTTCATTATGAGTTAGGAGAGAGAAAGTATGCAATTTGCTTTACATTCTTCCTATAATAATTTAATATTTGTTTGATTGCAGAGGATGGGGAGAAGGAACCCCCGACAACACTACTTTGGGTTCAGTATTTCCTGGCACAGCACTTTGATAAACTTGGACAGTATTCTCTGGCTTTGGATTATATTAATGCTGCAATTGCTAGTACTCCAACTCTAATAGAATTATTCTATATGAAGGCAAAAATTTACAAGGTAAAATCAGAATCCTGCTTTTTGAGTAGTTGAAGAATTCAGCTACTTTAAGAATCTTTGGAGTTTTTTCTTTGTGGAAATAAGTTCTAGGGCACCCTGATAATCTTTTTCTAATAATTCTGAGTAGTTTCATGTTATATTAATTGTATAATTGGTGTGTAATTAGATGTGTAATCATTTGAGCTCTTAGTAAGTGTGAACTGTAATTTTGATTTCTAAATAAATTTGACAGAAATGGTGACATTTCTTTTTGGTCTGTGTAAATTATTTTCCATTTTATTGTACTCATATTCTCTTGATTATAAATTGTGGTTCCTTTAATTATCTTTTGTAGCATATAGGTAATCTCAGAGAAGCTGCAAAGTGGATGGATGAAGCACAGTCTTTGGACACAGCTGATAGATTCATCAATTCCAAATGTGCAAAATACATGCTTCGAGCAAATATGATAAAAGAAGCAGAGGAAATGTGCTCCAAGTTCACAAGGGTAGGAAATAGCATACATGAACATGTAATTGTCTAAATTAAGATGATTTGTGAAGTTTGCCACTGAAGTTCATAAAAATTCATTTTTGTTATTATTTTTTAAATCCCATTTAACCCGTATCCTAAGAATGGTTTCTTACTGTGGTTGTGTATCTGTGTATGTGTATCTGGCAGGGGATGGTTAAACAATAGCAAGAGCAAAATATCTTGGTACATATATAAACAGTATGCCATACTTTAGCACTTACGTGTAAAATTTGATTTATATCTCAAATTCTTTGTCCCCCTAGTAATTTGTGACTGCTTTTTAATTCTGTCTTACTTTTTACTTGCTCATAGAGTTCTTTCTTTGTAGAACTAATTGCTGTGAACTAGTCTTTGTGACATTCAGGAATTTAAGTTTCCTGAGATGGGCTACACATCCATCCCTTTTCCCTCCTTCATGATTCCTTTATATCCTTTTCCACATAGACTTTCTGTTATAATACATGTTTATGGTTAAAAATATAAGTAGACTAATGAACAGAGTAGAAAGCTTAGAAGCAGATTTCACACATATTTGGAAAATGTGATATACCCAGAGATACCGTAAAAATCAGAGATGAAAAGATATTGCTGGGACAATTAGTTACTTCTATTGGGGAAAAAACCCGCCAATATCCCTCTCTGTCACTGTACATGAATCAGTTCCAGGTGGATTAAATATCAAATATGGAACGCAAACCATTCATACTTATAGAAGAAAATATATAGGAGTTTATCTTTAGGATAAACTAATTCTAATATAATCTAACATAATCTAAAATTTTGCTGTACACAATCAGTTCCAAGATCAAATATGGAAAGCAAACCTTTCCAGCTTATAGAAGAAAATATATATGAGTTTATCTTTAGGATAAAGAAGCATTGTTTATGCTTGAGGTAGGAAGCATTTCTTGACACCAAAAGCATGTAAAGTAGAAGAGAAAAATTGAACTGGGCATGGTCACATGTGCCTGTAGTCCCAGCTACCACATAGGAAATAGCACTAAGTTCAAAATCTTCAGTGCCCTTTCCACTATATCACAGGTTTGAAATTAAGAAGAGAGTACAAGGAATAAACATAAAACCAATTATGTTTTCAGAGAAAAGTACCACATGAAAGGCCAAGGTAGCGATCAGAAGTAAAATACAATTAAATATGAAGTATACAGGTTGAGCCTCCCAAACCTAAAATCCAAATTCCAAAATGTTCCAGAACTTGAAACTTTTTGAGCACTGGTATGGTGGTCAATGTTCATTGGAGCATTTTGGATTTTGGATTTTTGGGTTTGGGATGCTCAACCAGTAAGTATAATGCAAATATTCCAAAATCGAGAAGGTTTGCAACATTTCTGGTTCCAGACATTTCTGATAAGTGATACTAAATCTAGTGATTTTTAAGAAAACAAGAAAAACCCAGAGATACTGGGATGCGACTTTAAAGGCACAGGAGAATGAGAAAGAAGGTGAGAGTTGGTTATTTAAGGAGAGTAGTCACCAAAATCTGTGGCTCAACTTGCTCATCATAACTGCGTCTGATCATCCACTTTTGACAAGTTGCCATGCTGTATGGCAAGGTTGTTCACTTTATCCACACTAGTTTGTTGGCCAGGCAAATCCATAATGTGTGATGAACAACATAATGAGGCAGGGAAAGAAAACTGCAAATGACCTAGAATAATCAGGATATATCTGCTTGCTAATAAATGAGTGAAGGGCGCATATTTCCTTCTCGCAGATTTTTCAGTTTAGAATTTTTGTACAGAGTTGCTGATGCATGTTGGATAGTTCTAGTTGATAAACTTTTTGAAATGAAAAGTAATACATTCCTCTTATAAAAATATGTGGCCATTAACAAAATGGAAAATACAACACAACCATAGTGAAGACAGAAAATACATCAACATTTCTCTTCACCCAGAGATAACTAATTTTTAGACTTTTAATGTGTTCTGAAAATTGAACTGATACACAAAATGTGAGTAAAAACTGTAGCCTGAAATCATCTATGTAAGTGTACCTTTGCCATCGTTTCCTGGGGTCAAAATATATTTTAAATGTCTCTTCTAAACTGTGACAAAACTTGAGTATCCTTGCACTTAAAATTGGTTAATTTATGTCTCACACTCCTCTCAGAATTTTTATTGAGCCTGAATTAACAAATTCAGTTATTTGGTTTTGTCAGCCCACTGCAAAGGAGAAATATTAAAGTAGAAGAGTTGACATGAAACAGGAGATGCTGATAGAAGCAGACACACGGGCACAAAGAAAGTGACAATGGAGGAGGGACACTGGGAAACCAAAAAACAGGCCTGCAACTATTACTAACAGATTTGACAAATACTGAATATACATAACAGTGACCCCGAGTCAGCAAGGAAGGCTGAAATAGCTTTTGCTTGAAAGGGAGAAGATAGAGAATACTTCATATGACACTTTCTTAAATAGATGAAATAAAAACTTTGGTGTTTGAAAAACTAAGATTTAGTAATTTGGAGTCTTTTCTATGAAGAGTGTTGAATACCCTAGCAGAGCTGGGTAAATAAGACATCATGTATATGTGTGTTTTCCATCTGATAACTGAGATGGCTCCTAAGTGACAGGTCGGTAGCAGACAGTGTGGATGTACTAGACAAAGGGATGATTCACGTCCCGGGTGGGATGGAGTGGGACGGTGCAAGATTTTATCACAATACTCAGAATGGCATGCAGTTGAAAACTTACGAATTGTTTATTTCTGCAGTTTTCCCTTTAATATTTTTAGACCATGGTCAACTGTGGGTAACTGAAACCATGGAAAGCGAAACCTTGGATAAGGGAAGACTATTGTAATGTAAAACCATGTTTGGAAACATACTGATATATTTGCTAATTGCTGCTATTGTCATGATAGTACTGTAGCCCTAGTTGTAAAGAGGAAATGATTTTTAGGATCTGTTTCATTGTTGCTCTCTATAGTTTTGAATGCTTCCATTTCAGGAAGGGACATCTGCCATGGAAAATCTAAATGAAATGCAGTGTATGTGGTTTCAGACAGAATGCATTTCAGCTTATCAGCGTCTGGGGAGATACGGGGATGCCTTGAAAAAATGTCATGAAGTAGAAAGGGTAAGTTGTTAGAATTTCGACTTCAGTTTTCTCTGTAAGGTGATAAAAAGCAGGTAGATTTCTACACGGGATCATCTGCCTCTTCTAACTTCTCTGGGAGCTTCATTGTGAAAAAAATTCTTGATCTTTAACCTTCTTTACATTCAGAAGTTGTAAACAGTGGATTGCTTTATTGATCCTCAAGTGATTATGCTTTTGACATGTCTATATATTTTTGTCTGGAGGAAAAAGATTGTTAGTAAACTATTATTGCTATTAACATAAATTCAAAATTTCTGTTCCCTAATTAGGCTATTATTTGATATTCATCACCACCCTAAGAGGACACACAGCTGATGGCAACCTCTTTCCCCTTTAAAACATCAGGATCTGGTCCGCAGTCAGCCTCTCTCCAGTTTGTCTTCCCAGGATATTTGCTCTCACATTCAGTATTCTGTATAACAATCTATGGCCAGTTTGCAGGCTTATTTTATTGCTTGCTTTTAGGATTATGTGTGTGATGTGCCTTAGTGAGGGGACTTTTCTTTTCCTTTGTGTGAATTTTTGTTTTCCTGTTCTTTGTCATCTCTGAAGCACTCTCCTTCCACATGGACCACAGGAGGAAAAGAGCCGCAAATGCACCCCTGAGGCAGTCCTCAGCAGCCCTCAGTTGTGGGGGCAATCGGCACCACTGTTCCCATCCTGACGCAGTATAGAACCACAGGCATCGTAGTCAGGTGAGCCTGATGTCTGCACCGTGGCAGTCACTTTGGCCTTTTTCCCATGTGAAACTTCTGAGATTACCCACAAGGAAGTCTAAATTTTAGGGGGTGGCTTTTGATGGGGACTGGAACTAGGATTATACCCAAGCATTTTTAGAAATAACCTAATTTTCGCTGTTTTTGTTTTTTGTTTGTTTGTTTTTCATGCCCTTTTAAGCCTGGGCTTGATGGCTGCATCTCTGGGGAAAATCCTCCTCATCTCCTTGAAAAATATGAAGCCCTTGGGATGATAGGTGAAATATCCAAGCATTCTAGTTAAATCAGGCTCTTGTTTCCTTGATGAAACCGCAGATCACTAGGTTGTTACACTCCCTAGAGGACCATTATTTTAAGAGCATTCTGCTTGTTATTAAGGAAAGATACATTTTTATTAAACTAGGACATTCTCAGTGAGAAATAAATTGTTTCCCTTATGAAGAGGCTGCTATAGGCACTTAGGAATTAGTAATTCAGCAAGACCATAACTAGAAATTTACCAGATTTTCTGTTTAAATGAAATTTGAATATCCTAAGGATCATTATAGTTCTGAACTTCTTGAACTTAAATTTGATTTCTTCTAACATTGATGACTATATTGCTTTATTCTTTTTAATTTTGAGAATTTTTAGAATATGATAAGTAGATTTTCCATGACTAAGTTTCATTTAGATTACGCTTTCCCTTAAATTTTTAGTGATTTTGGCTGAGTTGCATGGAAAAAAAATTCCGCAATGTCAGAAAATCTACTGACATAGTTCAAGAAATTAAGTGGTAAAAAGCATTTTTGAAGAAAGAAACTATAGGAAAATCATTGGTTGTCATAGATTAGAATGGCAGAAATCATCACCCTCTGGTCATGTTACATAATTATTGTCGCTGGAAGCTTTAGGGTTTACTGTTAACATTTGAGATAAGAAAGAAGTAGAAACATCAGAAAAGAACCTACTCTTATGCCTCTTGTAAGCTAGTCTAAAATGAATATATCCATACTAAAAGCAAATAAGGCAACTCTTTTGTAGATATTATGTATATTCTACATGTGTGGTTATATGTAGAAACGTGTTTCATATAAATAGGGTGACTAAATAGGTTGATGGAATGATTAATGCTTAATTTCTAATATCTAAAATTTCTAATATCTAAAATTCTTAATGATAAAATTGTAAGGATTTAGGAATAATTACAAGCTTCAGATTTATTATAATAGGTATCTACATGAGTTACCTTATGCCTGGGTTTTAAATATTTTAATAAGGACACGTACACCTTTCAGAAATAAAACTTTGCAGTTTACCTTCTAAATAGAAGGTTAGTGAATTGTGAAATAAGTTCAAATAAGGGTTTGGTCTTTATTCTGCTTTGAAGAAGTCATTCAGGAGTTCTTTTGTTGAAGGCAGTTTCAGCCAGGATACATACTGCTTTGAGCTCTTAGTAATTGGATTTGAAAAGTTGGAATTCTAGAATAAGCTAGTGTAGTATCTTTTCTGTTTTCATCTTGCCCCACCTCATAAGATTTTAGGGTTATATTTTAAGGTTTTGTAGTCCAACCCAATCTGATGTTTGAAACTTGAGTTTTATTAAAACAAAACGTTCTTCAAAATGTTAGATTTAAACTTGTGTTCAGAATAACATTTGAACCTATTTTATCTTTCAAGAATTGGGTTTTCTTTCTTTCCATTTTTTTTCTTTTACTGTTAGACTTCTGGTGATTGGATTATCATTATTTTAGAGTGCTGACTTAGATATGAAACAGGGCAACAATATATATATTTCTAATTCTTTGATAAGACCTAGGACTTCTGATAGATCTAAACATAGGAAGATCATAACTTTATCTTCTACTGTATCTTAATCTTTATCAAATTGACAACATGCTTTATAACAACAGATTCTCTATTAAGTAAATTGAGTTGCTTATTTTCCTAGTTGACCTAGTTATTTTTTAAATCCAGAGGTTTTTGTTGCCTCTCTTTGTATAAGCTCTTACTAGTCACATCTGGGAACCCTGAGAGGTAGTGGGAAGGAGAATCTGGGCTAGGAGAGAGGTCCTAACAGAGCGAGACTCTGTCTTAAAAAAAAAATAAATAAATAAAAATAAAAAAGAATGGCTTTTTTTTTTTTTTTTTGAGACAGAGTCTCGCTCTCTTGCCGGGGCTGGAGTGCAGTGGCGCTATCTCGGCTGACTGCAAGCTCCGCCTCCCGGGTTCTCGCCATTCTCCTGCCTCAGCCTGGCGAGTAGCTGGGACTACAGGCGTCTGCCACCACACCTGGCTAATTTTTTTGTCTTTTTTAGTAGAAACGGGGTTTCACTGTGTTAGCCAGGATGGTCTCAATCTCCTGACCTCGTGATCCGCCCACCTCGACCTCCCAAAGTGCTGGGATTACAGGCTTGAGCCACCGCGCCCGGCCTGAACGGCTTTTCTTAATTCTTGCTTAGGGGGAGAGAGTTAAGGGCATGAGCTGTATGTTAAGATTTGAATACTTAGTTTTCTAATCTAAGCAGTGAGCTAAGTGATTTTTATCACACCCTTCATGTTTGGCCAAAAGGTACAGGGAAACTAACTTTATCTGTTGCTGTTGTGTAGCATATTTTTGTGTTTTGAGACTGAAAAATCAACCCAAGGGGGAGCTTCATGGTGATGGATTAGTTCTGTTTCTTATGGTAGTGGTTACATGAATCTACAAATGATAAATCACATAGAACTATACACACATTGTACCAGTGTCAGTTTCTTGGTTTTGATACTGTATTGTAGTTACGTAGGCTATAACCTTTGGGGGAAACTGAGGGAAGGATATACACCTTTGCTACTTCCTCTGTATCTATAACCCCAAAGAAAAAGTTAAAAAAAATTCAACCCAAGATTATTTAGTTGTTTCTATATAGTGTTCTGCAATATACTGTTTTTTCAAAAGCAAATACTACAATCAGCTGTGGCTGCAGTATCCCACTTGTTTTTAATGTAGCCATATTCTGTCTATCACCATTAGTTTGTTACGGAGTGATTAACAAGCCAGGTTTGCTTGAGGCTGAGTGGGTTCCCAAGACACAATGCTTTCAGTGGAAAAACTGAGAGAACCTCTGGCAAACTAGGATAAGTTGGTCACCCAATTTATGGAAGACATTAACTGGAGAGAGGCAGCCTATGGGCTGTTACTGATAAAGAGGTGGCTTGAATATTTGTGGTTACATACGGCCCCCTCCAAGACTTGACTTAAAATCTGTATTAATGCTGCTAGGAATATCTTTTGAAGTTTGTCATCTGCCTTTTTCAGATGTTTCTCAACCTAAAAGAATGTCCTGTAATCTCTTAGATGTTTTCATCTGATTATGTGTTCCAGGACTTTAGCGCCGCCTTTTTTCTTTAGTTAACTGTATTGAATTTTTAAAATATTCTTGTGCTAGTTATAACTTGATTTACATTAAGAGAAACCACTAACAACTTTATGAAATATGTAATCCTTTGATTTTTAAAAAAAGTTCATGTTAATATTTATGATTTCATTTTATTGGTGGGAAAGATGCAGTTTTCAAATATAACATCATTAAAGCGTGGCTTTTTAGTCATAAACTAATGTGAAATGTTCACTTTTTCTGTTTCTTGCCCTCCATACTGTGTATTTTTATTCTTGTTATAATTTTTCTCTTAAAGTCTCAGGTACTTAATGTAATTCTGTATATAGTGTGTTTCTAATTACCAAGATAATTATCAGATCATTATGGATAATTACTAATGTGTCCTCTGCACAGTGACTTAACTATCCCCAGGACAGAGGGAACATGAACTAGTAGGAAAGCTTGATCTATATTGGTGTATTAAATCACTCATTTTTCTATATGATTTTGGAAAAACTAAAGTATAAAAAAAGAAGTCAGAGATGGAAATGCATGCAGGGGAAACAGTACAAGTGTAAGATTGTTTTGTTGGGGGAGGGGCAGGGGGTTAGTATTCACCTTTCATGGAAGGGATTAGTTCTTAACCTCTTTTGGCCATGGATCCATTGGAAATTGGATGAAAGCTTTTGAGCTGTCTCCTTAGGAAGAAGTTTTTATACTTATTTATATATAGATTCCAGTTTCAGAACTTCTGCTAAAATGGAATGTAGGTAGTTAATGGGAGCTTATTGAGTAAGAGAAAACCATCAAGTTCTATATTTATATAACAGTTTACTGTTGAAAATGAACTTTAAAATACATTATTTGATCCTTTTAACAACCTTAAGAAATTGGCTCTATGGATTTCTTTATTCTTAACTTAGATTACATAATTAAGGGTCTAGGAAATTAAATGGCTAATTCAAGATCTCATCCCTAATAAGAAGCTTATCTCTTGAGTGGGCAAATACTGTGCTTATTAAATGTCTGCTATGTATTAGGCCCTGTGGCAGGCAGTGGGTAAGGATTGCCCTTGAAAAGCGTAGAGTTGAGTAGATTTGTAAATATTTAGTGTGAACCTACACATATTTAGTCTTCATTTAGAGCTCTGTTTAACTGTGCCATGCTGGTTTTTAGGGAATATGGAGGAAGAGTATTTCATTAAAACTAAAATATTAATATATACTAATTTTCAGGTTAAAAAAATAACCTGATCTTTTGACTTATATAGAAGTTGAGTATCATCACAAAACATGATTTGTAGGGAATGGGCATGGTTTGTAGGAAGAGAAAGTTCAAGTTGAATGCAAAAAAAAATTCATGTCCTTTATAGTGTTAAACATTGGAGAGGGCAGCTAAGTGAAAATTGTGACTGTTTAAGTTGTTTTTTGGGCTTTTTACAATTTTTTTTTCACAAGGTAGACATTATTGACATAAATGTAAAGGTTAATTTTGTGATTTTTGTTTTTAAGCATTTTTTTGAGATAACCGATGACCAATTCGACTTCCATACATACTGCATGAGAAAGATGACCCTTCGTGCCTATGTTGACCTTTTGAGATTAGAAGATATACTCAGAAGACATGCCTTTTATTTCAAGGCTGCTAGATCAGCGATTGAAATATACTTGAAATTGTATGATAATCCCTTAACCAATGAAAGCAAACAACAAGAAATAAACTCAGGTAACTGAATAGGAACTTAAAAGATTTTAAAAGGACACTAAATTTCAGAATGCCATTAGCATACACAACACATAGAAAAATATTAATATATTGTCTTTGGAGTTGAAGACAAACATTAGATAAGTCATATGCCAAAAAACAAAAATGTTGCGGAGAGAGTTGAAAAAAGTGGGATGATATTTTGCAGCTGATGCTTCTAAATTAGTTTAATGGAATAACTTAGAATTCTTTTTGTTTTTATCATCTGAAAGACCAATTTAGGAACTGGGTGTGGTGGTTCACACCTGTTATCACAGCACTTTGGGAGGCCAAGGCAGGCAGATCATTTGACGCCAGGAGTTCAAGACCAGTCTGGGCAACATAGCATTACCCCTGTCGCTACAACAATTTTAAAAAGACAAGTTTAGGAAACATAGATATGTCTGTGAACTAGTTTTTTTCTTTCTTTTTTAAAAAATTGTAACTGAAAATAGCTTTGAGCTCTTTCGGGAAAAATATATAATCTTAAAATTTCTAGTACCTACTTTATTAAAAATAAGAATATCAGAATATCTGTACAGTGTTTTCACTAGAATGTTAATATCTAGGAATATTTGAGAAATAGTTAGCATGAAATGTGCCTAGATAACTATCTCAAATATTCCTAGGTATTCATTTCTAATATATAATGTTTAGAGATCACAGGTGTTTTTATGTATTCTCACTTATTCTTGAAAGACTTGATACTGAAAAGGATAAAGTGATTTGCCTGGAGTCATGTATTGTGTAGGAGGCAGAAGTGGGCTACTATTGGTCAATTTTAGTTAATGCAACATTTACTGGCTATCCTTCGTGTGCCCAACTTTGTGCTAGTCACTGGGGATACACTTTCTAAAAACTTTTATATGGGTTGCCTCTGCGTCCCTCCTTGCCCAGCCAAAAAACAGAAAAAAAAGTATACAACTGGCCCTCCATTTTTGTGGGTTCCACATGGGTGGATTCAATCAACCACAAATCAAAAATATATTTTTTAAAATTGCATCTCCACTGAACATGTCCAGACTTTTTTCTTGTCATTATTAATATTTCCTGAACAATGCAGTATAACAACTGTTTACATAGCATTTACATTATTTTAGGCATACCTATAGACCATAATATAATTTATGAAAAAGTGAAATCATTATATGCAACTTAAAGCAAAAGGAAGGTGAAAGATTTAAAAGCTGATCTAATTTAAAGTATACAGGAGGATGTGCATAGGTTGTATGCAAACACTGTGTCATTTTATATCACAGGCTTGTGTATCAGTGGATGTTTTGGGGTGGGGGGGGTGGGGGTCCTGAACCAATTGCCCACTGATACCAAGGGACAACCATACTAACAGTATGTATTACAGAAGAATACGAGGAAAATGCAAACATTGACTCAGAATTTTTGTTCATTTGGATATTTATAGAAAACCTGTCAGCCAAAGAATTGAAGAAAATGCTTAGCAAGCAGAGAAGAGCCCAGAAAAAGGCTAAGCTAGAAGAAGAAAGAAAGCATGCAGAAAGAGAACGTCAACAGAAAAATCAAAAGAAAAAAAGAGATGAAGAAGAAGAAGAAGCCAGTGGTCTTAAGGAAGAACTTATACCTGAAAAATTAGAAAGGGTGAGATGGGTTTTACTGTCTTTGTTATTTGGTAAAATTTATTTTATTTGGTTCTCTTCTGACAGTTAACATGATTTATTTAAATCTGTAAGAAGCCATTTGAAATATTTCAAGGTTTTAACAATAGCTGTCAATTATCTTTGAGTGACAATGTACAAATTTTGGCTAATGCAGGTTGTACATAGAATTGTAATTGTAGTAGGCAAAGTAATGGCCCTGCAAAGGTGTCTGTGTTCTGATCCCCCCAACCTGTGAATATGTAACCTTACATGGCAGGGGAGAATTAAGGTGGGGGATGGAATTTATGGTTGTAATGAATTGACCTCAAGATAGAGAGGGTAGCCTGGATTGTCCATGTGGTCCTAATATCATCAAAAGGGGCCTTAAAAGTTGAGGATGCTAGCAGCAGAGGTCAGAATGATGCAGTGTCAGGAGGACTCAACCTGCTGTTGCTGGCTTTGAAGATGGAAGGAGGGTGCCACAAGCTTAAGGAATGTGGGCAGTCTAGAGAAGCTAAAAAGGCATTGAATGGATTCCCCTTTCGAGTCTCCAAAGAGAATGCAGTCCTGCTGACACCTTGATTGTAAGCCCAGTGAGACCCATGTTGGAATTTTAACCTATAAGAGCTATAACATAGTAAGTTGTTTTAAGTCACTAAATATTTGGTAATTTGTTACAGCAGCAGTACAATTGTCCATTACATATGGAATCATTTTACCTTATATGTCTTATTAGAAATGTTTTAGCTACAAAGAGATAGTACCTCCAGGATTTTCTCAAGTGTTAATAGTTGTTTTGAGATCAGATTTAAGGAAGTGTTTAGTTTTTTGGTTTATTCACTGTAAGTCTAATACAGTTGACCTTTGAACAACATAGGTTTGAACTTCGAGGGTCCAGCAAAGGACGGTTTGATAACTTTAGAAAGATGTTTGGCTTAAAAAATGTCCAGATAACATAACAATCAACTTCTCACCAAGAGCCAGCAGGGAAGTTTCAGATGCTATTGAGAAAATCCTTGAGGAGAAGGAGTATCTGCCTGAACAGATTTTTAATGTAGACAAAAAGTGCTCTATAACAGGGAAAAATAAAAGCCACAAAGGACATCTATTAGTAAGGAAAATAAGCGAACACCAGGATTTAAGGCAGGAAAGGATAAGCTAACTCTACCATTTTGTGCAAATGCAGTTGGGATTATGACCATGGCTGGCCTTATCTATAAAGCTACTAACCCCTGAGCCTTGAAGGGAAAAGATAATAGCTGTCAGTCTTTTGGTTTTACAACAAGAAGGCCTGGACAGTGAGAACCCTTTTTCTGGATTGGTTCCATTAATGCTTTTTGTCTCTGAAGTGAGGAAGTACCTTGCCAGTAAGGGACTGCCTTTTAAAGTTCTTTTGATAACTGGACAGAACCCCTGGCCATCCAGAACCTCATGAGTTCAACTCCAAAAGTGTATAAGTGGCCTACCTGACCCCAAACATGTCTCTAATTCCGCCTCTAGATTAGATTGGGGGGTCATAAGGACCTTTAAGATTCATTACGTCTGGTACTCTATGGAAAGGATTTTCAACGCTATGGAGGAGAACGCTAGTAGAACATTATGAAAGTCTGGAAGGATTACATCATTAAGGATGCCATCATTGTTAACAGATAAAGCATTGAAAGCCATCAAACCTGAAACAATAAGTCCCTGCTGGTGTCCAGATGTTGTATACAACTTCACAGGATTTATGACAGAACCAATCAAGGAAATCATAAAAGAGATTGTGGATATGGCAAACAAAAAAAGTGGAGATGGCGGTAAAGGGCTTCAAGATTAGGAAACCTGGAGAAATTCAAGAGCTAATAAATGCCACAACAGAGGAGTTAATAGAAGGCAACTTGATGGAGATGAGTGCTTCCAAACCATTGCCAGATGATGAGGAAGAAGACATAGAAGCAGTAGTGCCGGAAAACAGGCGGACATTAGACATTCTGGCAGAAGAGTTCCGATTATTCAAGACTATTTTTGACTTTTATGACATGGACCCTTCTATGATACAGGCATTGAAACCAAAGCAAACAGTGGAAAGATTGGTACATCTTTGTACATTTGGTACATTGACACACATCTGTTAGCATTTGAAACATTTTTAAATAAATAAAAAAGCAAAAAAGAAATTATAGTGTACTTCCATAAAGTTAGATGGAATGTGCCTGCCTCTTCTGCTTCCCTTTCTACCTCCTACATCCCCGCCATCCTTGAGGTAGCAAAACCAGCCCCTCCTCTTCAGCCTACCCAACATGAAGACAAGGATAATGATCCACTTCCACTTAATGAGTAGCAAATATATTTTCTCTTCCTTATGACTTTCTTAATAACATTTTATTTTCTATATCTTACTTTATTGTAAGAATACAGTATATAATATAACATATACAATATGCGTTAATCAGCTGTTCATGTTATTGGTAAGGCTTCCAGTCAACAATAGGCTATTAGTAGTGAAGTTGGGAGAGTCAGAAGTTACACACAGATTTTCAACTGCATGGGGGAGGGTCAGCTCCCCTAATGCTCTCGTTGTTCATGGGTCAACTATATTATAAGCATTTTAAATTTTATTAACGTCTCTTTACTATTTGATGCCATTTTATTTGTCTCCTTACTTTAGATATGTATAGTATATAAGGGACTGTCAGTACATGATGTACCATCTCTTTAAGTCTGTGGAATAACTTTATGTATTTTTTTGTTTTAGTAAAATTATCTTGATTTTGTAGCCAGAAAAAAAGCTATTTCTGTTTTGAAAAGTATTGATTGTATACTTTGAATTTATTTACAGATGATTTTTAAATGTTTTCTTGTTTTTTAGTTTTATAAAGAAAGCCATCTAAATTACTTTAGACATATGTTAATATAAAATTTTAGGGGAAATTTGACTTGTGCTGATGTTTTTTAAGTAATTTTCCTTTCTGTTTCAAAATAGGTAGAAAATCCATTAGAGGAAGCTGTTAAGTTCCTTATACCTCTTAAGAACCTTGTTGCTGATAACATTGACACTCATCTGTTAGCATTTGAAATATATTTTAGAAAAGGTAATAAATAGTTTGAATTCAGTTTTTAATCTTTAATTATATTTGTGACCATATTCAGTGTAATCTTTGTCAGTTAGTTCTATTTTTGTTTCTTAGATTTCCATTTCAGCCTTCTACAAAGGCTCTTTTCCTTGGCTACTCAAAACTTAAGTGGGTAATAAATTAGAATAGTACTATCAAATCCAGTGTAAGAATAGTTTGAACAATCATACAAATTGTCTACCTGAAGCAATTTTTTATGATTTTTCAAGCTTTTCTTTAGAAAGCCATAGTTGACTTTGATAGCCAGAGTCAACTTTAAATTTTGCTTAAGAGTGTTATAAAAAAGGTAGCATTTTGTTATTGGACTTAAGTGAGACTAAAATAAAGTGAGGAAAATAACATGTAAGTATTAATGCTATTACTTTTGTATTTTTTCTGACACAGGCAAGTTTCTGTTAATGCTGCAGTCTGTCAAACGAGCTTTTGCCATTAACAGTAATAACCCGTGGTTACATGAATGTTTAATTAGATTTTCTAAATCTGGTAAGTATAAAAAAGGCCCATATTTACATTTATGATTTATATCATTTCTAAGGGGAGGCAATTGTTAAATCACTGTTGATCTGATAAATATTTGATAACCCTGTCTTTGTGAAGTAAAAAGCCCTGATTTGTATTTTCATGATACACATACTCTGATCATGGCCCGAGCTGTCAATGGGATGCTACTGAGAGAAGCAAATATAAGTTGTTTTACATTAAGCTGGTGGACATTAAAGAGATTTGCAATAACATAAAGCAAAATAAATAATTTGCATAGTTAAATGAACATGTGTCTATAAAATAGACATGTTACCAGGAGATGGTAGAAATGAGTGCATTTGCTAGGATGTATTTATATTCCAAAGGAACAATAATTCTATGTAAAATCAAGTTTAATAATAAAGGGTTTTTGTTGTTGTTGTTTTTGAGACAGTGGAGTGCAATGGCATGATCTTGGCTCACTGCAACCTCCACCTCCTGGGTTCAAGCGATTCTCCTGACTCAGCCTCTTGAGTAGCTGGGACTACAGGCGCGTACCACCATGCCCGGCTAATTTTTTTATTGTTAGTAGAGATGAGGTTTCACCATGTTGGCCAGGCAGGTCTCAAACTCCTGACGTCAAGTGATTCGCCCACCTCAGCCTCCCAAAGTGCTGGGATTACAGGTGTGAGCCACCGCGCCCGGCCATAAAGGGTTTTCAATAGGTTTTTTTTTTTTTTCCCCGAAGGACAGATCAAAAACAAAAAATCCAAATGTTTTTGTTTTTATAGTGTCTAATCATAGTAATCTTCCAGACATTGTGAGCCAAGTTCTATCTCAAGAAATGCAGAAAATATTTGTCAACAAGGATTTGGAAAGTTTTAATGAGGATTTTCTGAAACAGAATGCTACCTCTCTTCAGCATCTACTTTCAGGTTTGTATGTAGCCCCCAGGGTTAAAATGCCTATGGAAAAAGCGAACAAAGAGAAAGTTTTGACACCCCCAAAATTTAAAGCAAATGAACAGTACTTACTGTGTGTAAGTATGGGGAGAGAAATGTGGACAAATTTAATGTTATGTTCAATAATAGGGGAAACAGTGATGGATTCATAGGATGTAATATCAGATTTAAAGTGATGTTTATTTAAAGGGTTTGTAATAATGGGCAAATACTTTTATAATACATGTGCAGGATTGAACATACAATGTAATCTCAACTGTACATGGGAAAAAGGCTGAAAGGAAGTGTCTACGAAAGCTTTAATGTTGATTTGGGGTGTGGTTATGAATGATTTCTTTTTTCTTTTCTTTTTTTTTTTTTGAAATGGAGCCTCACTCTGTCACCCAAGCTGGAGTATATTTTTTCTTCTAATTTGTAGGAGAAATATAAACTGTGTTTTATTTTTTAAAATTTTACTTTGTTTTTGAATATGCAAACATTTTCCTGTTTTCCCCACCCCCACTCTTCTGCTCTGTGACAGTAATTCCTTAGATGTTTTATTTTAGAATATCTTTTTTCATAGTTTTGGCTAAAATACTGATTGATACCACAGGGCAGTCCATATTTACATTTTGAATTTTATTTCTAAGGGAAGGAAGTTGTTAAATCACTGTTCATCTGATAGATGTTTAATAACCATCTTTTTGTGAAGGGAAAAGCTCTGATTTGTAGTGTATTTTCATGATATAAATACTCTGATCATGGCCTAAGCTATCAATGGGATGCTACTAAATAGGAGGTAGGAAAGAAATGTCACACTTGGCTCTCATGAGCTGGTAGGAGCCAGCTCCAGCTTACCACTGTTTAAACACTTAAAACCATATTTTAAGTCACTGGCCACTTGATATCACATAAAATGTAAAGTATAGGTGTTTAATTCATTTTGAAATGCCTTGGTATTTCAGGTGCTAAAATGATGTATTTTCTGGACAAGTCAAGGCAAGAGAAAGCAATTGCTATAGCCACTAGACTGGATGAAACTATAAAAGATAAAAATGTAAAGGTAAGATTTTTTCATTGGCTGATTTATGCTTACACTGTGGTCTAACAAAACGTGTCTTTACAGCATAATTCTTAAGTAGGCCTTCAGAGTTATACCTGGATGTTCAGAGTTATGCCTGGATGTGTAACCTTAGGCAAGTTATGTCTCTTAGCTCTATCAGTTACGAGATGTGTAACTTTAGGCAAGTTATGTCTCTTAGCTTCTTTTTCCTCATTTTTAAGATGAGGGTGAAAATACTACTCTCACAGAATCCATGTAAGAGTTAACTGAAATAATAAGACGTGAAGTGCTTATTATGCCTGGCATGTTGTTAAGTACTCAGTAAATGTGAGCTATTGTTAGTAAAGGACACTTTGATTTTTAGTGATCACAGTTTTAAAAGGTTCTGTTTTTCAGTTATTGGGATTTTACTGCCTTTTTCAGGGTTGATTTTTTAATGTGCCTTTTTTGAGGTGATCGCTTGCTGTGTAGATTGCAAGGCATTATTTTAGACTGGGGCAGCTTTTCTCAATTTGATTAACACATTGCATCTTTTGATTAAAGTGGTTATTAATTGCGAGCTTATTATTTTTAAATAATTTGTGTTTTCCCTTTGTTTCACTAGACATTAATAAAGGTTTCTGAAGCACTGCTTGATGGCAGCTTTGGGAACTGTAGTTCCCAATATGAAGAATATAGGATGGCCTGTCATAACCTGCTTCCTTTTACATCTGCCTTCTTGCCTGCTGTGAATGAAGTTGACAATCCTAATGTGGCACTGAACCATACAGCTAATTATGATGTCTTGGCAAATGAAATTTGAAATCTCCTAGAAAGTAGACTCCTATAGACTCAAAGCTGAAATGAGATCAGGGTTTCTTTTCCAGGGTGCATTTTAATACATGTATGAAATGAAATATTTGGTTAGGATTTTTAAATGGCATATTCTGTAAGCTTATTTTATTCTTTACCTGACCTGCCAATTTACACAACCATCTGTTAAAATTACCGTTTGTTCTTACACAGTTTGTGGTAGCTGTCGCATATGATAATTTCTTACTAAGCTAAGTTGTATACAACCCCACTGTATTATTTTCTTTAGATTCTGATTTCAGGATCTGTGCTTTGATTCCTCATCTGTTTGTTTTATTGTTTATTTGCTTGCTTTTTAATTAAAGTGCATCAGTTTTAAAGTGTTAACTATATGTTAAAAACAATATGGAGGCTGGGCATAGTGGCTCACACCTGTAATCCCAGCACTTTGGGAGGCCCAGATCGGCGGATCACCTGAGATCAGAAGATCGAGATCAGCCTGGCCAACATGGTGAAACCCCTTCTCTGCTGAAACTACAAAAATTTAGCCAGACGTGGTGGCACGCACCTGTAATCCCAGCTACTCAGGAGCTGAGGCGGGAGAATCGCTTGAACCCGGGAGGTGGAGGTTGCAGTGAGCCGAGATCACGCCACTGCACTCCAGCATGGGCAACAGAGCAAGACTCCATCTCATAAAAAAGGAATTCTTCTTGGCAGATACTGAAGTTTATTTTAAAATTTAATTCGCCCTTTTTTTCATTGTAATATTTCGTGGTTTACTATTTCCTTTGTAGTATTCATGAAAATTGTATTTTCTGGTTGAATGGGGTACTCTAGTTTTATGTAGATAATTTCAGAATGTGAAGGCTGTTTTGCCTGTCAGTCATGGAAATTCACTGGTAAAATTGTTGCATCTCTCTCCCAGTCTTCAAGGCCCACAGGCAAGAATTAATGCTTTCTTAACTAAGTTACTTCAGTGTTAACAAGTAGCTTATACTGAGGTATGCTTCAGGGGAGCATTATAGGGCAGAAAACAAATTAAAATGAAACGTTCTTATTCTTATAGCCATGCATTGACCATTAAATGCATTTTTATATCTCAGCAGAATGAGATTTGAAACTCATTAGTTTAACTATTAAAACATAGTGTTGTTAAACAGTATTTTTGGGGGGGACGGGTGAATAGCTTTTTGTTCTATCCTGTACAGAAAGCAGTAATGGAATCACTTATGTTCAGAACCTTGTAAATATGTCTGTAATATTAATGCTTCCCTTTATTAAGACAAATATACATTCAAAAAGGGAGATTTTATTTAGACACACGCTTTCTTTCACCCTAATCTATTTAGATTCATACTTATTGCGACAGGAAAAACTCACTGTAAAATAATGCCAACGTAGATAATGCTATAATAAATTATTTTGTACACAGTTGCTTATTTATGTTTATGTTTGTGTTTTGTTACTGCTTCACACTACCAATATTTTCTGCAAAACATTCTTCGAGGAAGTAAAAACTTAATCACCTTAATCTTTTCAAGTTTTATAAAAAATGTAATTATCAGTAACCACCTACCCAGTATATTTTTGTGCTGCAGTAGCTTGTCATTTAGTATTTTAATAATTTTGTAACTACAGATGATCATTGGCTTAGGATGGTGTAAGATTTTTCAACTCTACCGTGGTGTGAAAGTGATATGCTTCAGTAGAAATGGTACTTCGAGTTTTGAATTTTGGTCTTTTCCTGGGCTGGTGATATACAATACAGTACTTTTACATAAGATACTCAGTATTTTATTATAAAATAGGCTTTGTGTTAGATGATTTTGTCCAATTGTAGGCTAATGTAAGTGTTCTAAGCACATTTAGGGTAGGTGAGGTTAAGCTATGATGTTTAGCAGGTTAGGTATATTAAATGCATTTTTGATTTATGAAATTGTCAACTCACAACAGGTTTATTGAGACATAACCCTAGCATAAGTCGAGGAACATCTGTAGTTCATCTTTGTCAGAAGTATCCTGACACATACATAATTCATGTTACTTTCAGCAAAATGACATTTGCATAAAATATGTCACTCATAATGTGGAAATTGTGCTTTCAGCGACAGCCTTTTAAAAAGTATTTCATTGGAGCCATTTAGAGTTTGAGAGTTCTGGGGCAGATGCAGTTGAGATGTGAGTAGTAAAATTTGAGGTACACATATGGGAGGCAAGGTAAAGGGATACAGAAATTAGTGAAAACAGTGTATTGGTCAGTATATACTAATTCTGTTCTTCCTGTCTGCGTTCTACTTCGAGTATAAAATAAACATCATAAACCTGGGACATGGGCAGGAATCTTCGTTAGAATAAGGAAGGCAGGGTGTGTCGTGTCTCTGCACCCTCTACCTTCACCATTCCCCCAACCTTGGGAGAGGCCTTTTTAGTCTCCAGAAAGTTAAAGGAGAATAGGCCAGCCCCAAAGGAGAAGCATTTGAAAGACAACTTAAAAGAAGTCTTTAGTCTCACAAGGAAAAAGTTTGTTCCAGGTGATCCAGTCAAGTTTACCAGAACAGGTAGGAAAAGGCACAAAGATTCCAGGCATAGGGTGATAATTTAAGAATTTGGCCTCAGGTTTTCTGTGATTTGTTTCTTGAGGAACTGAATGAATGTAATGGGCAGAAGTCTACAGCGTCAAGAGCCATAGTAGATCTTGGATTGAGTTGTTAGCTAGAACAAGGGCCAGCAGACTTTCAGTAAGGGACCAGGCAGTGAATAGGCTTTGAAGGTCTCATACTGGTCTCTCACAATTCAACTCTGCTGTTGTACTGTAAAAGCAGCCTAGCCAGAAACTAATGGGTGTGACTGTGTACCAATACAATTTTATGTAGAAGCATAAGGTATGGGCCAGATTTGACTTTCAGGCTAGGCTGTAGTTTGTGGACCCTAAAGCTACAAAAGTTTCTGCAAAGTGAAATATTAGAAATACCTGTGAATTCCATTTTTTTCCTGCCTAAAGTCAGGATGACTTTTATGTATATATTGTAATCCGAGCATCTTGACACTTTTGCTAGGTTATAGGACTCTCCTTTTGTTCAGTATGTTCATCCTAACAGTGTCTTTCATGTGCAAGGTACTTTTCTATATGTTAAGGATTACAGGTGTTTTGCTGAGTGCCTTTTACATGCCAGGCAGTTTCCTATATGTCGAGGATAACTGAAAAATTCAACAAAATCACTGGAATTGCTCACATTCTAGTAAATTGTGATAAGAAGGAAAGAATCATTCAGTCTGTATTTGTTGAGTACTTATATTTCAGACACTGTTCTAGGTATGACAGATACAGTAATGAAGAAAATTAGGTCCTTATTCTCCTGGGGTTTATATTTCCAGTTGGGTGAGAGAGGGAAACAAATACATAATGTCAAGCAGTGATCGTTTCTGTGAAGATAAGTCAGAGTATGAGTATAGATAGTAACATGGTTAAAGTGAAATTCAAGAATATCAAAAGTCTAAAAACATAACAAGATTACTCTCTAAGAGAATCAGTGACATCAGATTTCTCTAAAGCACTGAATGTAAGGAAATGGAAGGTTTTAGGCTGGGAGCAATGGCTCACACTTGTAATCCCAGTACTTAGGGAGGCTGAGGCCGGCAGATCACCTGAGGTTGGGGGTTTGAGACCAGCCTGACCAACACGGAGAAAGCCCGTCTCTACTGAAAATACAAAAAATTAGCCAGGCATGGTGGCACAGGCCTGTAATCCCAGCTACTCGGGAGGCTGTGGCAGGAGAATCACTTGAACCCAGGAGGCGAAGGTTGCGGTGAGCCGAGATTGCACTATTGCAATCCAGCCTGGGCAACAAGAGTGAAAATCCATCTCAAAAAAAAAAAAAAAAAAAAGAAAATGGAAAGTTTTTAAAAAGCATTGAAGAAAAATAACTTTGAGTTTTAGATTTAAATCCAATTAAATAAGCTTTAGACTGTGACAACACGTTAAAAATACTCATGCATATGAATCTCAGAAGATGTAACATACCAAGATCTTCATGGAAAATACTTTTGGAGCAATGTTAAATACAACAAATAGAAAATAAGATGGCAAAAATTCTGATGTAGCACTAGTTACAATAAACGTTGATTAGGTGTTAGCCAATTAAGACTCAGATTCTCAAGCTGTATTAAAAGTTCTTTACAGGATGCATACTTGAAAGCAAAAATTGAGATAAAAGACTGGCAACACAAGGCTGATATGAACTAGAATAAAGTTGAGGTAATAGTCCAAATAGAATTTAATGCAAAATATGACACATTATACATTGGTTTTAAAAAATACAACAAAAACCAAAAGATACAAACCATCATTAACTTTACATGCACTTGCAACCTCAAAGTGTATCAAGCACCAGCCTGGGCAACATAGCAAGCTCTAATCCCAGCTACTTGGGAGGCTGAGATTGGAGGATCACTTGAGCTCACAAGGTTGAAACTGCATGAGTTGTGATCATGCCACTGCACTCCAACCTGGGTGACAGAATGAGACCATGTTTCACAAAGTTAAGTATATCAAGCAAAAACAGACAACTGAAGACAAAAATAGAAATGCCAACAATGTAGTTGAGGATCGTAATACGCCCCTTTCCCTCTCAACTGGAAGATAAAGCAGATAACGAAAAAGCAGAGTAGAGTTGCTGAAGGTACAATTAGCTTGAGCTAGTATTTATACAGAAGTCTACACAAGCTGGGTGTGGGCACACGCACCTGGAGTCCCAGCTAGGAGGCTGATGGGGGAAGATTGCTTGAGCCCCAACAGTTCAAATCTAACAAGACCCCATCTCTTTAATAATAATTAAAAATAAAAACAATAAAATAAAACCACTACACAAAATAGAGTGATTGAAAGAGTTTACTGTTTTAAAGTAGGATGGTCCAAGAAGGCCTGTCTAATGAAATGAAACTTGAACAGATATCTAAATGAAGCCAGCTTTGCAGATCAGATATTTAGGGGAAGAGTGTTCCAGAAGGACTAGGAGGGGCAAAGGTCTTGAGATGAGAATAGGTGACCTGGTGGCAATATTCAAATAACTGCACATATTAAATGTACGCAATTTGTTAAGTTTGGACATATGCAAACACTGTGATGCCATCCCCACAATCAAAGAAAGAGACACATGCAGCACCTCCCAAAGTTCCCTTGTGTCCTTTTCGTTGTGGTAACAACACAACATGAAGCGTTCTTAACACTTAAAAATTTGAAGTGCCTAATATAATATTGTTCACTGTAGGCACTATGTTGTTAGGCAGATCTCTAGAATTTATTCATCTATAGCATAAATGAAACTTTAACCCATTGAACAACTCCCCACTTCCCCTACTCCCAACCCGTGGCAACCATTGTATTCTCTGCTTCTACGAGCTTGGTTATTATAGATAACATCATGTAAGTGGAATGATGTAGAATTTGTCCTGTGACTGGCTTATTTCACTTAGAATAATGTCCTCCATGTTCATCCATGTTGGCATAAATGGCAGGACTTCATTCTTTTTTAAGGCTGATATTCCACATATTCTTCATTCATTTATCTGTTGATGCACACTTGGGTTATTTCCATATCTACTATTGCAGTGTGTCTTTTTTTTTTTTTTTTTTTGAGATGCAGTCTCACTCTGTCGCCCAGGCTGGAGTGCAGTGGCGCAATCTCGGCTCACTGCAAGCTCTACCTCCTGGGTTCACGCCATTCTCCTGCCTCAGCCTCCCGAGTAGCTGGGACTACAGGTGCCTGCTACCAGGCCTGGCTAATTTTTTTGTATTTTTTAGTAGAGATGGGGTTTCACCGTGTTCGCCAGGATGGTCTCGATCTGCTGACCTTGTGATCCTCCCACCTGGGCCTCCCAAAGGGCTGGGATTACAGATGTGAGCCACCACGCCTGGCCTGCAGTGTGTCTTTTTAAGTTCCTTAATAGGCAGGAAAATGAAAACATTTGGACAGTAAATGTAAGTAACTAAGAACCTTAGTATAAGAATTACAATGGATTTTAGCGCCTCCTGGCTCCTGTTCTCTGAGAGGATAGTCATGAGATCTGAGTTTTACTCTTGCAGATAGTCTCATTAACAGATTTGGTTAACATCTTGTTAAAGAAAATTATTTTAATCCCTGATGGTAGGAAAAGCCTACTAGCCCTTTCTTCTTTCCCAGAATGTGTAGATGTTAGTTCTAGAACACAGGTGTCTGTTAATATTTTAGCAGCATTTGTGACTTTACATCTGTAGGATAGCCGTTGTGGTAAGTGAAAGTTCTTTACCTTAAAGTAGCTAAAGTGGCTTCACAGCCAGCCCCTGAGTGGCTTTCGCTCAATCTCAGCCTCTGGGAGTCTGTGAACCTACAGCCATATGATCAACCCACCCTGGAGCTTATTCAGGACTACTCCCCTATCCCTTATGCCCCACCCCCTACTCCTAATCCACCAGGGATCTGCAGGGATCATACTTTTGGCAGACCTGTAACCACCTCTGAGTTCCACTCAAGGCATAAGCGCCCTCTGGTTCTCTTTCCTCTCCCATCCTCTCATCCCCATCTGTTGTTTTCTCTTCCTTAGGTCAGCCCCTCTCTATACCCTTTCCTTGTGTTCTTTGCAATTTACCCTCTAAAAATATTCAACTGCATGGCTTTAGCAGATGCAAATTCTTAATCTTCCTTGTACTAAATCTGTTTTCGCAGTTCCATACGTCTTCAATCTCTGCCTTCACCATTTCCCCTTATCTTTTAATTTTAACTGAAAATCATAACAGATCTCTACCCATTACGCAGCCCTTTCAAGTGGAGACTGTTTATTCTCTCACCATCTCCCTGGAAAGAGCATTCAGAGCATTTCACTCTCCACCATTTCTAGCCCATCACTCTTCACCATTGTACAAACAAATCCTTGCTTCTTTGAGGATAACACTATTGGGCTGTACACTTGACAACTCTTTGTTGCTGTCATTTATACATCTCTCTGACTCACAGACTTTCCCTTCTCTCCAATCATGCCGAAATTCCAGGTGGTTTCGGCATCTGTTTGGTGCACCCACTCAATACTCTGGCCTCTCAGTTTCTTGATCTCCCGGGTGTCAATGCTTTTCATCTCCATCTATTTTAGTCTGTTTTCTCTTGCTGTAATGGAATACCACAGACTGGGTGATAGATAAGGAAATTATAATCTCACTTCCCATTTAAACAAAAAATAGAAGCCATCAGATTCAAATTCTTAATCTTTCCTGTACTAAATCTATAAACTTATTTCTGATGGCAGAATTTTTTCCTCCTTTCCTCTTGTCACATTTTTCTTCCCCAAAAGGGTAATTTTCCCTGTGTTCTGAATTTCTTTCCCTCAGGTCTTAGGGTACTTGATTTGATCATGTCCTGTACCATTTCAGTCTCTTCCTCTCTACTGGCTTCTTTCCACGAGCATTTTAAGCATGTTCAGAAAGGGCATCGTTTTTCAGCTTGTTTTCAAATCTTGCAAGGACCTATGTGGGCTAGCAGTTGCCTGCTATTTGGGTGCCCTGTGATGACCACTTACTTAGTTTGATTGTAAGTTCCATAAGGTCTCCAACCATGTCTGTTTTGAGTATGAATCACAGAGCTCAGTGCAAAATAAATATTCATAAATGTCATTGATCAACACTCACACTCACTAAGTATTTTCTCTGATCTCTTATTTGCCTTCACCATTGCCCTGTGAAAGAGGTCGTATTGTCATCCCCATTTTCCATGACACTCAACCGATGGGATGTAAGCTTCTCCTAGGGCCACACAGTTTCTCAGTACAAAGCAGGATCCAAACCCACTCTTTCTAATTTTGAATTGAGTGTTCCTTCCTCTCTGTCGGATGCTCAGTAATCATGCCGTGTCTTACTCATTTTCCTGGTCTTGTGTGTGTTTAAAGTCTTGTTTCTTCAACAAGAGGTTCTCTAAAGGCAGGGTCCAGGCTAAGCTCACAGCAGGTGCTCATATTCATTCCTTAGCTTTTATTTATACTTTTAAAAAATTTTCCAGTTAACACTTGGTTAGCATATGGTAATTGTTTTTCTGAATCTTTGAAGTGTGTGGTTAGTTCATTATTTCTCCACTGGAGGGCAAGCTTTCCAACTCAAATTTTGCTTTTCTGATTTCTTGGGGATGAAAAGAAGGACCGTACATTGGCCAGAGTTGTTTTTTGTTTTAATTGTTTCAGGGAAATGAGATTGTTGCCATGTGTTAGAAGTGTCTGTATTTCCTCCTTGTGTAATATATAGATTTTGGATCCAATATGTCCTGATCATTGCCTTCTGCAGAAGTCTATAAGCATCCCAGATACAGCCTTTGCTATGTGTAAAGCCCATGACCTGGCTGATGTGTCTGAGTGCAGTTTTGTGTGGGAGAGGGTCCTGATACGAGAGCGGAAAGAATGGGGACTGGTTGCAGGCAAGTCACACCTTCCCTGGTCCCCTATTCCTTGCCTGTAGCATGAGGAAGATTATCTAGGTAACAGCATCCCATGATTCTGGACCCTCAAACCAGAAGGCTCTGAGAGTCAAAGACTGCGTCAGACCCACTTTGGTCACTCCACAAGTCCCCTCCCTGCCACAGTTCACTCAGCCCTCAACACAGAACAGTCCTGTGACCAGATGTGCGGGTGTTTTCCACACACGACCAATTCTCCAACACCAGCTGGATGTCCTACAATTCAAGTGAATCCTGACACTGTTTCCCTGAAGTCAGCATCCGACCCTGCAGGTGAAGGGCTCAGACCCACAAGACCGTCCCCGCTTCAGATGCCGATTGCAAGTCCAGGCCTCTGCTCCTTCTGACCGACCAGCTATATGTCACGGCTTCCCATGACTCCTTCTTTGGGTTCCATCATTTGCTCAAATGGCTCACAGAACTCAGGGAAACAGTTATAGTTCCCATTTATCATAAAGGACATTACAAAAGATACAGATGAAGAGACGCACAGAGTGAATGGTGTGGGAAGGGGCCGTGAGTTTCCCCGCCATCTCTGGGTGCCCCACTCAACACTTCCAAGTGTTCAGCAAGCGGAGAGCTCTCCAAACCCTGTCATTTTAGGTTTTTATGGAGGCTTCTTTACTAGGCATGATTGATCACATCCCTGGCATTAGTGACTAACTCAACCTTCAGTCCTCCCCTATCCCTGGAGGTGGAAGGTGGCTCAAAGTTCCAATCCTCTGATCACGTGGCTGGTAACCAGCGTTCCCCGCCCACCAGACATCTCATTAGCATAAAGAAGACGCTGACACAACACTTTGGAGATTTCAAGAGTTTCAGGGATCGTGTGCCAGGAAACGGAACAAAGAACAGCTATTTATATTTCTTACTATACATCACAAAAATCATAATCCCCAAGAGTTATGCCTGAGCAGCCGTCTCCTAAGTGAAGGAGTAGGGCCAGTAATGGTTCTGTGCACCATGTAGTCAATTCAGGCCTCTTCCTGGGCTCCTGGGTTTAGACAATGGGAGTTATGAATATGGGACAAAAGTGAACCAAGTCTTTTAATGCAGCAATGTGACTTGTTCCACAGAGAAGAATATGGCAACCCTGTCTATGTGTGAGTTTAGCTTCCAACAGTTATCCTGCACATGCGGGTTCTAGGTTCCCCTTGCATCCCCAGGTCTACCTCTTGGCTTTGCTGCAAGGCATCTACCTGTCTGCAGGTCCTGAGGAATGTGTCTCAGCACAACTGCACATCCTCAGCTTCAGTTGCTGGGGGATCTGAGAGTCATGTGAACCTGACCCAGCCTCTCCCAAAAGTGATGATTGTCTGCGCGTTTGCCAGGATAGCTGAGTATCTCATTTGGTGGGTTCTTAGCCACTCTCATCTTCCTCCATCGTCACTGGGGGGGGAGAGGTTTAATCTGGAGCATGTTCTACTGTAGAAGGACAAGCCGCAGACAAAACTCCTCAGACACCGGATTAAAGAAGGAAGAGGTTTCTTATTCGGCCGGGAGCTTCGGCAGACTCGGGTCTTAAGAGCCGAGCTCCCAGAGAAAGAAATACTCGGCCTTTTTAAAGGCTTACAACTTTAAGGGGTCCACGTGAAAGGGTCGTGATAAATCGAGCAAGCGTGGGAAACGTGACTGGGGGCTACATGCATCAGCTAACAAAAAGTTTTAATATGCTTTTTTCATGCAGTGTCTGGAATTTACAGATAACACAAGTAGTTTAGGCCAGGGATTGATGTTATTATTATTACTTTGTTTAACTCCTAGGGCCGGGTGGTGGTGCCAAGGTTGTCTGGCTATTTATCTTACTTTTGTTTCTTTCTTGCTTTCCTCCTGTCTTGTGAACTAGGCAAGGTGGGGGGAGGAGGGCAGCAGGAGTAGTAGTGGTCTCCTTCCTTACTACCACTTTGGTGAGGGTCTCACCTAAGTCAGGGAGAGGCACCTGGAGTCACAGGATACTTTGAGAGCATCCTAAGATTCTGATCTGCTTATCTCTACTTACAAGAGTAGTCATTTCATTAGCAGAAATGATAACTGAGTTTTCCAAACCAGGAAATAACAAAAGAATATTTTTTTCCAAAAAAGAAGAAATGATAACTACCTTATCTACATAATGTGAAATGGCAACCATTGACAACAAACAAAATAAGAGAACTAAGCAGGATTGTCTGTTGGTGACCTCCATTAATATTAATTTGTACTTTTTCCCTCCTCATTTATGAGCACATATGTTGTAGCAGGAATAAAAGCTTCAGGAATATTTTGTGGCAGAAAAAGTTGAAATGGAAAAAAAAACATCATTAGTTGCTTATTTCCCACCAATAGAGTAAGGCTGCCATTATTCCATTTCATTGGCAAACATTTGTATCTAGCTGAAAACCTGCCCAGACCCTCCAGGAGCAGAGCTTGAGGACCACCGCATTAAACCTTTAAGGCTGGTCTGCTGCCTCTGATGGAGTTAATCTGCTTCAAATATGTGTTGAGCTACCTTACAGCACTTATATACCTCATTTTCCGCACACTCCCTTGCTGGGGCGTTATCTGGATTCATGTCTTATCACTGCTACTGTACTGTAAGCTCCTAGAGCCAGGGTGAGCGACACTGCCTGGCTTTGGATCCCTTCTCTGCCACTTAGCAGAGGTGTGATCTTTGGCGTGTTAGTGAATCTCTCTGTTACCGGAAAGGGGTCTGGATCCAGACCCCAAGAGAGGGTTCTTGGATCTTGCACAAGAAAGAATTTGAGGAAAGTCCAGAGAATAAAGTGAAAGCAAGTTTATTAAGAAAGTAAAGGAATAGGAAATGGCTACTCCATCGACAGAAGCAGCCCCGAAAGCTCCTGGTTGTCCGTTTTTATAGTTATTTCTTGATTATATGCTAAACAAGGGGTGAATTATTCATGTTTCCCTTTTCAGACCATATAGGGTAACTTCCTGATGTTGCCATGGCATTTGTAAACTGTCACGGTGCTGGTGGGAGTGTAGCAGTGAGGGTGACCAGAGGTCAGTCTCGTCGCCATCTTGGTTTTTGTGGGTCTTAGCTGGCTTCTTTACTGCAACCTGTTTTGTCAGCAAGTTCTTTACGACCTGCATCTTGTACCCATATCCAATCTCATCCTGTGACTCGGAATGCCAAACTGGCTGGCAATGTAGCCCAGCAGCTCTTAGCCTTATTTCACCCAGCCCCTGCTCAAGATGGAGTCGCTCTGGTTCAAATGCCTCTAACATCTCTGTGCCTCAGTTTCCTTATCTACAAAATGGGACAGTGGTACCTTCTTCACAGGACTGCAGTGAGGACTAAACGTATGTCAAGCACTTTAATTGCCATCATCATTGTTATTATTCTTTTTGTATCTCCCACCTCGCCTTGCCAGGGCTCTGGCTTCCTACAAGGACTTGGGCTCCTAATGGATTCTACAGATCAAGGTGGCTTTCCATTGTGCCTTGAGTTATTATTATTTTTTTAGACAATAGGAACTCCGTGGCTAGCCCCTCTCCTCGGACCTCTGAGGCCTCCAGTGCTCTAATACGCGGAAGGAAACTGAACACTGTGAAAACATCTTCAGGGGCTTAAGAAACCCATACCGGGCCCTTCACAGAGATTCTTTTTTTCGTAATTATCAGTGTGTAGTAATGGTCTAACTATATTCCATAAGCCAACTAAAGAAAACAGGTTTACAAAGTCTAGCGATTCTATCAACACCCTACATTAAACTGTAGAGAGAAATACTCTAAAAGATGATGATCAGAGGTTTGGACTTAGTTGGCCTGGGATAGAAGCTGGGCAATGACATTTCTTTTAAAAACCAGTGTGGCCCTGGCGGAGAACCAGTGCTTGGCTCTGGGACAGTGATTCTCCATGCTGGCTGCACACTCCAATCTCTTGGAGCGAGTTAAAAATATATGTATCATGCTCAGGACTCTCCCTCCGGATATTATGATCCAACTGATCTGGCCAGGGTGGGACCTGGGTGTGGTTTGTTTTTAAAAATTCCTCCGGGGTTCTCATGTGCAGCTGGGACTGAGACCCTCTGCTCTGAGAGGTGACAAGACAGGAGATGAAGAGCTTGCAGAAGGTGGAGAGGCTGCGTTGGGTTGGGGGTGGGGGAGTAGCAGGAGGATCAAGGGAGGCCATTCACTGTTGTATCTGAAAGCATCTTCCTAGTTCTTGAATCTCTTCCCAGCACATGATCTGAGACTAGGGCATGGAGGAAAGAACACAGGTTTTGGAGTAAGATGGGTTTGGTGCTGCCCTTCAAGTTGGGTGACTTTGGGCAAGTCATTTATCCACTGTATCTCCTGAGTGATGCAGTTAGAATTTACATCAATTCTAATTGTAGTCTTATTGTAGTCCATCTGGCAGCACTCTATAGACAGGAGCTGTTATCCTTAGTTTAGTAAGCATTTGAGCCCCTTTAAAAAAAAAATTTTTTGTTTGTTTGTTTGTTAGGTAGCTGGTTAGAACCTTCTGAGCCTAAGGAGGCAATTGTGTCTTAAAAGCAATTTGTGTATGGGCTGGGGGTTGCAATCAGAGGCTCCAGATGGCTCCTCCCATAGCCCCAAAGACCCCTGACAGTGTTTCCTGAACCAAAGACCAAAGAGCCAGACTAAACCTCAAAAAGCATATGAAAAATCATGAATGTTTAAGCTGGGTGTGGTGGTGTGTACTTGTAGTCCCAGCTACTCAGGAGACTGAGGTGGGAGGAAGCCTTGAGCTCAGGAGTTCAAGGCCAGCCTGGGCAACATAGCAAGGCCTCCATCTCTAAAAAAAAAATTGTGAATGTTTACATAAAAAGGCTTATATAAAGAGAAAAATTCAATGGCTTTAGGTAACGTTTCATAATTTTTCTTTCTATCTTTGTTTTTTAGACAGGATCTCACTCCCGTAGCCCAGGCCAGAATGCAGTGGCATGATCGCGGCTTACTGCAGCCTCGACTTCCCAGGCTCAGGTGATCCTCCCATCTCAGCCTCTGGAGTATCTGGGACTACAGACGTGCACCACCACACCCAGAAAATGTTTTATATTTTTAGTAGAATGAGGTTTCACTGTGTTGCCCAGGCTGGTCTCAAACTCATGGACTCAAGTGATCCACCCACCTCAGCCTCCCAAAGGGCTGATATTACAGGTGTGAGCCACTGCGCCTGACCATAATTTTCTTTTAATGCAAAGATGTGCAGATTTCAGATTTTGATACAACGTTTGATCATCTAAAACTAGAGCCAGTCTGGAAACTTCAAGCCAGGCATTCTAAGCTTGTGTCTTTAGATTTCTCATAGCACTTAGGTGCTCAGAAAATTTAAAAAAAAAAAAAAAAAAGAAAGAAAGAAATCAGATTCAGAGATATGGGGAGATAGGTAAAAATCTAGTCTGTTGCTCTCTCATACCTATAATCTCTATTGTCTGAAATATGAAATATAAATGATCTATTGCTATTATAATAATTCTTTCCTTTCTCATTTACTTTTTTTTTTTTTTTTTTTTGAGACAAGGTCGGTCTCCTTCTGCCACCCAGGCTGCAGTACAGTGGCACAATCACAGTTCACTGTAGCCTCGACCTCCCGGACTGAAGCAGTCCTTCTGCCTCAGCCTCTCAAGGGGCTGGGACCACAGGTGCATGCCACCATGCTTAGCTCGTTTTTTGTAGACACACGGTCTTGCTATGTTGCCCAGGCTGGGCTCAAGGGATCTGCCCGACTTGGCCTCCCAAAGTGCTGGGATTACAGGCAGGAACCACTGCGCTCAGTCTCAGTTGTCATTTCCTACTGGTCTTTAGAGCTGTCATTACCACTGTCCAAATTCACCCTGTTCAGTACATACTATGAAATCCTCAGAACGAGCTTGTGAGGGTCCTGATTCATAATGGGGCCCATTACAAGTGTGGCTCTGCAGGGTGTAGGCTACTTCTGTTCTCTACTTTTTAAAAAGTATATTTTTTAAACAGTGTAGCGGCCAGGCATGGTGGCTCACGCCTGTAATCCCAGCACTTTGGGAGGCTGAGGTGGGTGGATCATGAGGTCAAGAGATCGAGACCCTCCTGGCCAACATGGTGAAACCTTGTCTTTACTAAAAATACAAAAATTAGCTGGGTGTGGTGGCACGTGCCTGTAGTGCGAGCTACTTTGGAGGCTGAGGCAGGAGAATCGCTTGAACCTGGAAGGTGGAGGTTGCAGTGAGCCAAGATCGCACTACCACACTCCAGCCTGGAGACAGAGTGAGACACCGTCACAAAAACAAAAAACAAACAAAAAAATGTTGTAGCTAGCTCCACTTCCACTGCTGCACTGATACACGCATACAATGTGTAACTAGATTTTAAGGGCAAGAAAGCATGACACAAGAGATGAGGTAGCTACAGCTACCTATAGCTATAGCTAGCTCCCTCATCTTTGGTGGCATGCTTTCTTGCCCCTAAAATCTAGCTACACATTGTATGTGTGTATCAAAACATCACATGTACCCCATAAATATGTACAACTATTATGTACTCATAATACTTAAAAATAAAATTATTTTTTAAAAGATAAAAAAATGTACTTGGAAGAGGTGAAGGGAAAAGGTGAGAAGTAGTGAGGGAGCGCCGATCGCACCTGGGGGTGTGGGTGGGAGGAGGTGGCTTAAGTCAGGGCATGCGGTGTAGAGGAAAGAAGTCACAAGAGCAAGGCTGTGACTTACACTCAGTTTTGTATAATCACTTAGTGGCTTTGCTTGGTGTTTCTCATGAGTAAAATGTTCATGGTAAAGGGCAGTATAGAGAAAAACTATAGAGAAGTATATACAAGAAGAAGTATATGCTGGTAATTTTTTATATTTTTTTGAGACAGAGTCTTGCTTTGTCACCCAGGCAGAGTGGTGTGATCCTAGCTCACTGCAGCCTCGACCTCCTGGACTCAAGTGTTCCTCCTGCCTCAGCCTACAGAGTAGCTGAGACTACAGGTGTGCACCACCACTCTCAACTAATTAAAAAAAAATTTTTGGTAGAGATGGGGTCTTGCTACATTGTCCAGGCTTATCTTAAACTCCTGGGGTCAAGCAATCCTCCTGCCCCAGCCTCCTAAAGTGTTGAGATTACAGGCATGAGCCACCACACCCAGCTTGGTAAATGTTTAATAACTGACTCTAGGGGTTTGTAGGGGGTGGGAGGGGAGAAAGCCCTGCTAGGGAGAATTTGCTGGTTCTGTGGTATAAATACTGCACATCTGGCTGATTTCCAGCTGCCAGCTTACTGTTACTGACCACAGAACTGGGGAGTTGTGAAGAGAAGCCACAGTGGGCTCTCCAGAGCCTGCATGAGCTGGCCACAGCACGCTACTACAAAGTGTGCCCAGAAGAAATATTACAGTTCCACTATTTTCACATAAGGAATTATTAATAACAACAATGAAAAATCCACAGCAAATTCCATACTGATGATTTAAAATAGCGCATAGTAGGAGTTCAACAAATGGGTATGTTGACTCTTGGCTGAACGGATGAGAGATCTCCATTAATTTCCCAAAGGAAAAGGGGTCAGGGTGGGAAGGAACAGTACAGAATACTTATAATGGTGAACACCCACCTTTGAGATATTTGAAGCTAGAGGGTTGGGGACTTTGGTGATGGGCTATGGAGCCATCCCTCTCTCTCTCTCTCTTTTTTTTTTGTTTTGAGACAGATTCTTACTCTGTCGCCCAGGCTAGAGTACAGTGGTGCGATCTCAGCTCACTGCAACCTCCGCCTCCCAGGTTCAAGCAATTCTTGTACCGCAGCCTCCTGAGTAGCTGGGACTACCAGCTAATCTTTGTATTTTTAGTAGAGATGGGTTTTACCATGTTGGCCAGGCTGGTCTCGAACTCCTGGCTTCAAGTGATCTACCCATCTTGGCCTCCCAAAGTGCTAGGATTATAGGCGTGAGCCACCATGCCTGTCCTGGAGCCATCCCTCTTGATGCTACCACCTCACACCCTTCAGGGGGGCCACTAACCAAACTTGTGTGTGTGTGTGTGTGTGTGTGTGTGTGTGTGTGTGTGTGTGTAACAGGTGTTGGGGTATCTTTTCAGCTTGCCATTTCCAAGATGGACAGACTTGATTTCCTCTCTTGTAGTAGAGGGATGCCCTTCCACTGTCTATTTTAACTCTGGTGTTTATATTTCTAAAATGATCTTGTAACATAAGGACCTGTGAATCCCATTCCTGGGAATTTATCATAAAGGAGTAATTTACCAGAGCAAGGAGACTGGCCTGTTTCTCTCAGCATAATGTCCTCAACTTTCATCCATGCTGCTGCATATTGCAGAATTTCCTTCTTTTTTAAGGCTGAATGATATTCCATTGTATGTATATACCATATCTTCTTCTGTTAATGGACATTTAGGGCTATTGTGAATACTGCTGCTATGCACATGAAAAAGTTAATATGTCTCCCACATACTGATTTCATTTCCTTTGGATAAATATCCAGAAGTGGGATCGTTGGATTATATGGTATTTCTACAGAAGAACAGCATGAGGACCTTGGGCCCCGCCCATGAAACCATTTTTTTCTTCTAGACCTCTAGGTCTGTGATGGGAGAGGCTGCTGTAAACGTCTCTGACACGCCCTGGAGACATTTTTCCCCATTGTCTTGGGGATTAACATTCGGTTCCTCCTTACTTATGCAAATATCTGCAGCTGGCCCGAATTTCTCCTTAGAAAATGGGATTTTCTTTCCTATCACATTGTAAGGTTGCAAAATTTCCAAACTTTTATGTTCTGCTTCCCTTATAAAACTGAATGCCTTTAACAGCAACCAAGTCAACTCTTGAATGCTTTGCTGCTTAGAAATCTCTTCTGTCAGATACACTAAATCATCTCTCTCAAGTTCAAAGTTCCACAAATCTCTAGGGCAGGGGTAAAATGCAACCAGTCTCTTTGCTAAAACGTAACAAGAGTCACCTTTGCTCTAGTTCCCAACAAGTTCCTCATCTCCATCTGAGACCACCTCAGCCTGGATTTCATCGTGCAATCATTACCAGTATTTTTGTCAAAGCCATTCAAGTCTCTAGGAAGTTCCAAACTTTCCCACATTTTCCTGTCTTCTTCTGAGCCCTCCAAACTGTTTCAACTTCTGCCTGTTACCCAGTTCCAAAGTCACTTCCATATCTTTTCACCCACTCCTGGTACCAATTTACTGTATTAGTTCATTTTCACACTGCTGATAAAGACATGCCCAAGACTATGTTAGATATGGGTTCTAAATTTCTTTTCAAGGAATCAATATGTCAGTATGTTCAATTCTTTGTCTTCTACTTTTAAACTTCCCCGTAAAACAACCTTTTTCGATTACCTGCTCCACCCTGACTCATTCTGATCACCTGCCTCACTTTGACTCATTCCAATCACCTGCTCCACCCTGACTCAGTCCCATTACCTGCTCCACCCTGATTCATTCTGATCACCTGCCCCACCCTAACTCATTCCAATCACCTGCTCCATCCTTACTCATTCCGATCAACTGCTCCACCCTGAGTCATTCCAATTACCTGCTCCACCCTGACTCATTCTGATCACCTGCCTCACCCTGACTTATTCTGATCAACTGCTCCACCCTGACTCATTCCAATCACCTGCTCCACCCTGACTCATTCCGATCAACTGCTCCACCCTGAGTCATTCCGATTACCTGCTCCACCCTGATTCATTCTGATCACCTGTCCCACCCTGACTCAGTCCAATTACCTGCTCCTCATTCCAATTACTTGCTCCACCCTGATTCATTCTGATCACCTGCTCCACCCTGACTCATTCTGATCCCCTGCTCCACCCTGACTCATTCCAATTACCTGCTCCACCCTGACTCATTCCGATTACCTGCTCCACCCTGACTCATTCCGATTATCTGCTCCACCCTGACTCATTCCGATTACCTGCTCCACCCTGACTCATTCTGATTACCTGCTCCACCCTGACTCATTCCGATTACCTGCTCCTCATTCTGATTACCTGCTGCACCCTGACTCATTCTGATTACCTGCTCCTCATTCTGATTACCTGCTCCACCCTGACTCATTCCAATTACCTGCTCCACCCTGACTCATTCCGATTGCTACCGGCTCTGCCCTGACTCCTGCCAAAGCACTCACCCCGTCATTTTCTTTAAATTAGCCAGTTGAAATTAGCTTAGCCTGTGCAATCTAACCCTAGCTAATAGGGGAACACACAACAGCAGGGGCCACGTGCATCAGGGATAAGAACCCCTTTCCCTCCCTGGTCCAAGTGTGCACTCACCACTGCTCCATCTGTAAGGGCGCACCCTTCTATAGAAGTACCTTGCCTTGCTGAAAATTAAAAGAAAATTTTATATTCAAGTGCTACTTCTTTTGAGGCACTGAAACTTTATATATAAAAACTGGGAAGAAAAAGAGGTTTAATTGAATAATGACAGAAGGTGAAAGGCACTTCTTACATGGTAGCAGCAAGAGAAAAATGAGGAAGATACAAAAGCGGAAACCCTTTATAAATACCGTAAGATCTTGTGAGATTTGCTGACTACCACGAGAACAGTATGGAGGTAACCACTCACATGATTCAAATTATCTCCCATGGGGTCCCTCCTACAACACATGGAAATTATGGGAGTACAGTTTAAGATGAGATTTGGGTGGGGACACAGAGTCAAACCATATCAGATGTCATGCCTCAGGAAGCCTCTCCTGTGAAATGCTTAGCTTGAAGTGTGCTTCCTCTCCCTTGCCAGGCAGTGAGGTTCTAGATGCAGGTTCTTGGATCCCCTCATGTATCTATATAGACCCCTCAACATCCTCGCTGTGGCCATGGGAGGGGCTCACTAGTTCTTCATGGCATGAGTGGACTTGTGGTTTTTCAGGGACGGATTACTATTGGTGGGGATTTTCCATTCCCTCCTTTCTGCAGCCCAGGATGACCTTGGTTGCAGAAAGTATCTACAAGCAGAGGCTGGGGAGGGGAAGAGAGTGGGACCGGCTGCAGCCACCATACTGCCTCTGGGAAGGCTGATCATTTGGTGATGTGTTTGGATTTCCATGCTTTCAGCCTTTTTGTTTGGATTCTCCATGCTTTTAGCTTTTTTTTCTCCTATTATGGATAAAACCAACTTCTCCAGGCTTTGAGAGAAACTTGGAAGTGGTTGTCAGAGGCTGTGTCTTCAGGAGTGAAATGGATTCGGATTCTGCTGGGAAAATTTGCCAAGGCCAGTCTGTCAGGGTGGACATTGAGGGACAGCCATTGAGACCCACAGCAGGTGTACGGGAGTGGTTGCCAAACTGTGTGCAGCATAGTCACCAAATTGGATGGGGAATATCTCCCCCAGGGTATTCTTATGTAGCTCAGGCCTCCACCCATATTCTGAGGAGCACTGCTTGGGCATCAGATTCTCTTGAAGTAGCAAGAACACCCAGAGGGCACCGACTTTTCCATATGCTTACCCCATGTTGGCCTGCCTTCTGTCTACTGTAGCACAGAATCCTTACACCACCCATTAGGAAAAGATTGTCTATGCTGAGCAAACAAGGTTCAATGAGGCTGAGAAACTTGCCCAGATTCAGACAATAAGTGGCGAGCCTGAGATTCAAACCCGTGCTGGGCCGCCTCTCCAGGCCAGGCTCTTTCCTTTAGTGCACATGCCAGTGTTACAGAGAATTGTCTCCCAAAAGGAGGGACCCATGCTTAGTGGCATGGGGACCTGGCCCTAAGTCACATGAAATCGCTTAGTGAGACACGCATCCTTTCCAATTCCCTCTTTCAATCCTTTTCACTGGAAATATCTTAGTTTGGTGATAGTATATCCCTAATGCCTCCCTAACTGTTGTTGATCCCCCTTTTTAACAAAGGAATTAGGCCTTCCACAGTCATTTGTAACTGTAACTAAAATCTTACAGTGTTTTTTTTGCTCTTCTCACTGCAACCTGCACCTCCCAGGCTCAAGTAATCCTCCCATTTTGGCCTCCCAAGTAGCTGGGACCACAGTCGCATGCCAT
>NW_012103976.1:2387571-2390187 GCF_000951045.1 Mandrillus leucophaeus
AGTTTCTCACATATGAAACACAAACAACAAAAATGTATACATTGGATTTCATCAAAAGTAAGACTTCTGTGGTGCAAATGATCCTGTTTTAGTCCGTTCTCACACTGCTGTAAAGAACTACCTGAGGCTGGGTAATTTATATAGAAAAAAGTTTTAATTGACTCACAGTTTCACAGAGCGGGGGAGGCCTCAGGAAACTTACAATCATGATGGAAGGCAAAGGAGAAGCAAGGCACATCTTACATGGCAGCAGGGGAGAGAGAGAGAGAGAGAGAGAGAGGGAGAGAGAGAAAGCAAGGAGGGGACTGCCATACACTTTTAAACCATCAGATCTTGTGAGAACCCATTCACTATCATGAGAACAGCATGGGGGAAATTACTATCATGATCCAATCACTTCCCACCAGGTCCCTCTCCTGACACATGGGGATTACAGTTTGAGATGAGATTTGGGTGGAGACACAGAGCCAAACCTTATCAGATACCATCAAGAAAATGAAAAGGCAACCCATAGCTATGTATCTAATATGGGACCTGTACTCCAAATATATAAATAATTCTTACAACTCAATAATAAAAAGAAAAATAACTCAATTAACAAATGGACAAAGGCTGGGCATGGTAGCTCATGCCTGTAATCCCAGCACTTTGGGAGGCTGAGGCTGGTGGATCACGAGGTCAGGAGTTCGAAACCAACCTGGCCAGCATGAAGAAACCCCATCTCTACTAAAAATACAAAAAATTAGGTGGGCATGGTGGTGCGCATCTGTAATCCCAGCTACTCAGGAGGTTGAGGCAGGAGAATCACTTGAACCTGGGAGGTGGAGGTTGCAGTGAGCCAAGATAGCGCCATTGCACTCCAGCCTAGGTGACAGAGCAAGACTGCATCTCAAAAAACAAACAAACAACAACAAAAAAAAAATAGACAAAGGATCTGAACAGATATTTCTCCAAAGAAGATAGATATACAAAAGACTAATCAATAATCATATTAAAAGATGCTTGATGTCATCAATCATCAGGGAAATAAATGAAAACCACAATGAGATGCCACCTCACAACAACCAGGATGGCTACAATAAAAAAGACAAATAATAATAAGTATTGGCAAAGCTGTGGAGGAACTGGAACCTTACACATTGCTGGTGGGAATGTAAAATGGTGCAGCCACTTTGACAAACAGTTTGGCAGTTCCACAAAATGTTAGTCAAAGAGTGATCATTTAACCTAGTAAACGCAATCCTAGTGAAATGAAACATATGTTCACATAAAAAGTTGAACACAAATGTTTATAGCAGCATTATTCATAATAACCACACAGTGGAAATAACACAAGTTTCCAACACCTGATGGATGGATAAATAAAACGTGGTATATCCATATAATAGAATATTATTTGGCAATAAAAAGGAATGAAGTACTGATACATGCTAAAATATGGATGTTATTTAAGTGAAAGAAGCCAGTTACAAATCATATGAATCATTTGTATGAAATATCCACAATAGGCAAATCTATGGAGACAAAAGTAGATTAGGCAAATCCACGGAGACAAAAGTAGATTAATCATTTCTCAGAGTTGAGGGGTGTGTGTATAGAGCGGGGTGTGAAGAATGAGAAGCAGCTGCTAATGATCCTAACTTTCTTCTGTGGGGAATACAAATGTTCTAAAATTAGATTATGGGCTGGGCAAGGTGGCTCACGCCTGTAATCCCAGCACTTTGGGAGGCCAAGGCAGGTGGATCGCTTGACCCCAGGAGTTCAAGATCAGCCTGGGCAATGTGGCAAAACCTTGTTTCTACAAAAAATATAAATATCAGCCTGGCATGATGGTACAAGCCTGTAGTCCCAGCTATTCAGGAGGCTGAGGTGGAAGAATCGCTTGAGCCCAGGAGGTCAAGGCTGCAGTAAGTTGTGAAGGTGCCACTGTACTCCAGGCTGGGTGACAGAGTGATACCCCGTCTCAAAAATAAATAAAATAAGGTAAAACTAGATTATGGTGAAGGTTGCAGAACTCTGTGAATATGCTAAAAAACATTGAATTGTGCACTTTAAATGGGTGAGTTCTATCTTAATACAGCTGTTAAAATAAAAGTACTAAGCAGATATAATGAAGCTCATGAAGAGAGTACAGAAGTGCCCAAAATGCTGGGAAACTCTGAATTGGAGCGTAACATTCCTCAGGGCATCTCATGTACCTCTCTAGAGACAAACTGTCTGTATGTGTTTCCTTTCTATCCTCTGTCGTGTTACTCACAGTCACAAGTAAATCAATCCAATTTTGGCCTAGACTGGTAGCTGTATTACTCAATCAGATTAAAAATATAAGAGCAAAATATAGGTTGGCTTATGAAATGAGTGGTAGAGGTGCTGATGGATGCAAAAGAAGGAATCTAAAATACACGCTGGGCCACTGCCCGAATGGAAGGAGGGAATTTACGTCATGAGAGAGGTCCATGTACCACTTCACACTCCGAGTGTTCCCATCTGTAAACACAGAGCCGATCTGCTTCTCACCATGCGCAGAGACAAACAGAAGCAGTGGGGGCTGGCCACATGCCTGGCACCCTCGAGTATCTCTGAAAATCCATGTGCCTAAGAGAGTTTTTTTTTTTT
>NW_012103976.1:2390425-2393753 GCF_000951045.1 Mandrillus leucophaeus
CAAAAATCAGTACACTGGGGTCGTATGTATAAGAAACGCTAGCATATTAAGTAGGAAGCTTTCTTAGTCAAGCTTTCTTGGGGTGCCTGGCTGGGACTCCCTGCCTCGTCTTTGGGAACTGTTTAGATCATGCACTCTGCATCTCATTATGATGAGCAGCAAGCCTGGTGACCCCACCTCCCTGGCCACAACTGATTCCACCAGGGGGAGCTCTCTGGTCCACATTGGGCCAATCACACCCACTTTCCAGGACTCTGGGATTGGGATTTAAAGGTAATCAATTCCTTAAAACATTTTTGGGGTTACTTTTAAACTTTTTCATTGTAAGCATATAGGTTTAATAGCAAAAGATGTGATTTCCTGGGTTCCACATGTACTTACATTTTAAAATATAATAATGACATCACTCTTTTATCCATATCCAGTGGAGTCTCAATTCATCCATTAAATCCACCCATTCATCATCCATTAAAAAAAACAAAAACAAGCACTTTATTAACAGCAGGACATTTTAATTTCCATGTAATTGTATAATTTTGAGTGATTTTCTTACTATTGATTTCTATTTTTACTGTGCTGCGATCTGAGAATGTGGTTGGTATGATTTCAGTTTTTTTGAATTACAATAGGACATGTTACATAATTTTTTCTCCTTAAACCTATAGTTCCACTCCAAATTCTCCATTTGTTTAATTGATCACAATTACATGATTCTCCAGAATGAAAATTCCTATGTAAACTGAAATTAGAAATTCAAAATTTTTCAGTAGCCATAAGACTCTAAGCATGTTAAAAGCAAATTAAATATACTACATATTTTCATAAATATTCAATATAAAAGTAAAATATTATTGGCCTTTTAAACTTTTAGTTCATGTATCCAATGATTAAATATTACATACTGATGACTATCACTCATTCCTATCATCTCTATTTTTACAGAGATATAGCTGTAATCAATATATAAATTAACTTTATTCCAAGAAATATGCACAAAAGGTAACTATAGGAGATGATGACTATGTTAATTTACTTGACGGTACTAACCACTTCATTATATCAAACACCCCATGTTGTCAAACTTAAATATCTGCAATAAAAAAATTTTTAAGTATATATTAAAAAGCAATCAATCAATACAAAGTCAAGCAGAGAAGACTAGAAGTAATTTGTATATCAATATCATTCAATAATTTAAAACTTTTCTCAGTTTTATGCCAAAAATTATGGAGTGATGTCCATCGAATGCCTTTTTAATTATCTATCTGTGGACAACTTGAATAGCGCCTTCTTCAATTTTGATATAAGCAATGAAGTGGATGTGACCTGAGTTGCCTGGTAGCCGAGGCTTCAGTGCCCCACCCACCTCCTATTGGCAGTGTTCATATCAGGACATGCTAGGGGGTGTCTGACTGTAAATACACATGTCTGTCCCCGGGAGAGAGTCTGCTTTGCCTGAGTGTGAGGAAGATGAGTGGCAGGGAGGTAATGCCTTGGGACCAGTCCTCGGTGGATGATGAGGGAGATCTGGAGGATGAACACCCCAGCTTCCCAGCCTGTCAGGTGGAATAGCCCTGAGTGCTCCACAGCAGCTCCCAGAGTCTCCTACCTGAGCTTAGGCCCAGCCTCTCAGTGGTAATGTGCTCAGTAAGGCACTCTGTGCCAGCTTCCTTCTCTTCACAATCACTTCCGGCTCCCCTCTGGTGCCTCCTAGTTATCCACTTAGGGTGTCCTCAACTCTGTGGGATGACTTGCCTGCGGAAAGGGGCTACCCACTTGGGGTCTCCTGAGAGGTGTTCTGTCCCCCAGTGAAGCTCCTCTCTGCCTTCCTTACCCTCCAGTTGTCTGCATATCTCATTCTTCCTAGATGTGGGACAAGAACTCAGGACCCACCGAGTGGATAACTAGTTCCCACAGCTGGTAGTCCCAACATTTTCTGAGTCTGGCTGAGTTCAGGGTTTTTATAGGCTCAGAAGGGAGGAAGTGCATGCTGATTAGTCCGTGGGTGGCCATGGGTGGGCCTGGAAAAAGCACCATAAGTTCTCACTCGCTGCGGCAGACTCCACCTGGAACTGGCAGCCCGGCCGCCAGGCTGCAGGCCTTTCCCAGCTTGAAGGTGGGACTTCAGCAGGGACCCGCTCCTTTCTGCCCAGGAACCTGTCTGCCTCCTGCCATCAACATGCCCTCCATGTCACCCAGGCTGTTTGTGTTGAGAGGCGCCTACAGGCTTTCACAGAGCTGCCCCCAGCACACCTTGCCTCCCTCCTGTGCTCGTTGGTGCCCAAAGTCTGGAGGGGGCTGAGGTGGCCGGGGGCTGGTGTGTCAGTGTCACCCTGAGCATGTGCACACCCAGTCAGGTTATGACAATTGCCTGGGCTCAGCCACAACTTTGTTCTGCTCTGGAATGGGTGCCAGGAACAGAGAGAGGCCAGGCAGCTGGGGTAGGCACTTCTGAGCCTGTGGGGGCTGGGGACTTCCAGGGCCCCTGAGAGTGCAGGGGTGCTTGGGACCAGAGCCACAGCTGGGTGGCTGCAGCTGTACCTGGGAGCGCAGAGCTCCCACCTGTTCCCAGCTCCTGCCGGTTCTGTAGAGTGCACAGCCCTGGCCGTGCCTCCCCTACTGCAGCTGGTGTCCCTGCAGTGGCTGCTCCAGACAGGTCACCACCCCCATCAGGATTGCCTCCTTAGTATAGCTTTTGCAATCAAGTCTTGATCTTGGCAATGCTTCTGGAATAATCCAGCTACAATGGGTTGAATGGTGACTCCCCCTAACAAAAGATACGTCCGTGTCCTCACACCCAGAATTTGTGAATGTAATCTTATTTGAAAAAAAGAGCATTTACAGATATAATTAAGAATCTCAAGATGCGATCATCCTGGATTCCCCTGGGGGTCACTAAATCCAAAGACAAGTGTCCTTATATGAGAAAGAAGAGGAGAGAACACAAAGAGGAGACCACATGAAATCAGAGGCAGAGATTGGAGTTATACAGCCACACGCCAAGGAACTCCTGGAGCTACCAGAAACTGGAAGATGAAAAAAAAAAAAAATTCCCCTAGAGCCTCTGGAGGGAACACATCCTGCTAACACATTGACGTTGGATTTTTGGTCTCCAGAATGGTGAGTGAATAATTTCTGTTGTTGTAAATGACCCAGTTTGGGGTAACGCAGCCACAGGAAACTAAGACACTCCTTTAGTGTTATTAATTTTCTCATCAACACCAATATTCTGAACTGCCCTTTGTTTGGTGCCTGGAGATTTTTATACTCTGCTGATGCACCATTCTAAGTAAGATGAGTCAGAGATTGATTCTTTTTGTTAAGTGGG
>NW_012103976.1:2393803-2396968 GCF_000951045.1 Mandrillus leucophaeus
TAGCGCCTTCTTCAATTTTGATATAAGCAATGAAGTGGATGTGACCTGAGTTGCCTGGTAGCCGAGGCTTCAGTGCCCCACCCACCTCCTATTGGCAGTGTTCATATCAGGACATGCTAGGGGGTGTCTGACTGTAAATACACATGTCTGTCCCCGGGAGAGAGTCTGCTTTGCCTGAGTGTGAGGAAGATGAGTGGCAGGGAGGTAATGCCTTGGGACCAGTCCTCGGTGGATGATGAGGGAGATCTGGAGGATGAACACCCCAGCTTCCCAGCCTGTCAGGTGGAATAGCCCTGAGTGCTCCACAGCAGCTCCCAGAGTCTCCTACCTGAGCTTAGGCCCAGCCTCTCAGTGGTAATGTGCTCAGTAAGGCACTCTGTGCCAGCTTCCTTCTCTTCACAATCACTTCCGGCTCCCCTCTGGTGCCTCCTAGTTATCCACTTAGGGTGTCCTCAACTCTGTGGGATGACTTGCCTGCGGAAAGGGGCTACCCACTTGGGGTCTCCTGAGAGGTGTTCTGTCCCCCAGTGAAGCTCCTCTCTGCCTTCCTTACCCTCCAGTTGTCTGCATATCTCATTCTTCCTAGATGTGGGACAAGAACTCAGGACCCACCGAGTGGATAACTAGTTCCCACAGCTGGTAGTCCCAACATTTTCTGAGTCTGGCTGAGTTCAGGGTTTTTATAGGCTCAGAAGGGAGGAAGTGCATGCTGATTAGTCCGTGGGTGGCCATGGGTGGGCCTGGAAAAAGCACCATAAGTTCTCACTCGCTGCGGCAGACTCCACCTGGAACTGGCAGCCCGGCCGCCAGGCTGCAGGCCTTTCCCAGCTTGAAGGTGGGACTTCAGCAGGGACCCGCTCCTTTCTGCCCAGGAACCTGTCTGCCTCCTGCCATCAACATGCCCTCCATGTCACCCAGGCTGTTTGTGTTGAGAGGCGCCTACAGGCTTTCACAGAGCTGCCCCCAGCACACCTTGCCTCCCTCCTGTGCTCGTTGGTGCCCAAAGTCTGGAGGGGGCTGAGGTGGCCGGGGGCTGGTGTGTCAGTGTCACCCTGAGCATGTGCACACCCAGTCAGGTTATGACAATTGCCTGGGCTCAGCCACAACTTTGTTCTGCTCTGGAATGGGTGCCAGGAACAGAGAGAGGCCAGGCAGCTGGGGTAGGCACTTCTGAGCCTGTGGGGGCTGGGGACTTCCAGGGCCCCTGAGAGTGCAGGGGTGCTTGGGACCAGAGCCACAGCTGGGTGGCTGCAGCTGTACCTGGGAGCGCAGAGCTCCCACCTGTTCCCAGCTCCTGCCGGTTCTGTAGAGTGCACAGCCCTGGCCGTGCCTCCCCTACTGCAGCTGGTGTCCCTGCAGTGGCTGCTCCAGACAGGTCACCACCCCCATCAGGATTGCCTCCTTAGTATAGCTTTTGCAATCAAGTCTTGATCTTGGCAATGCTTCTGGAATAATCCAGCTACAATGGGTTGAATGGTGACTCCCCCTAACAAAAGATACGTCCGTGTCCTCACACCCAGAATTTGTGAATGTAATCTTATTTGAAAAAAAGAGCATTTACAGATATAATTAAGAATCTCAAGATGCGATCATCCTGGATTCCCCTGGGGGTCACTAAATCCAAAGACAAGTGTCCTTATATGAGAAAGAAGAGGAGAGAACACAAAGAGGAGACCACATGAAATCAGAGGCAGAGATTGGAGTTATACAGCCACACGCCAAGGAACTCCTGGAGCTACCAGAAACTGGAAGATGAAAAAAAAAAAAAATTCCCCTAGAGCCTCTGGAGGGAACACATCCTGCTAACACATTGACGTTGGATTTTTGGTCTCCAGAATGGTGAGTGAATAATTTCTGTTGTTGTAAATGACCCAGTTTGGGGTAACGCAGCCACAGGAAACTAAGACACTCCTTTAGTGTTATTAATTTTCTCATCAACACCAATATTCTGCACTGCCCTTTGTTTGGTGCCTGGAGATTTTTATACTCTGCTGATGCACCATTCTAAGTAAGATGAGTCAGAGATTGATTCTTTTTGTTAAGTGGGAGAAGCACTATTGAGAATGAGGAGATAGAAATATAGCACCAGCATAATATTTTGGTCACACTTCCTCCCCGGCAGAACAATTTTAAGAAAAAAAACAAACTAGAGCCGAGGATATGGGAATTAATTCCTTAAAACTTCCCATGAGCCAGTGTACTGGGAAGCCTTTGCTACCTCCTGTTTGAAGATCCTGCTGCAGGGCACGGCTGGGCTGGCTTTTCCAGAATTTGCCTGGTGGATTTATTTTCCTCCTTTCTCTTCATTCCTGCCTCAGCCCATAGAGAAGTGGCTAGCCCCAACACTTTGACTGTCTGCCTTCTCTTTAGCCTTTTTCTTGCTCCTTTTTATTAGAAGAGGAGTGACTTACAGATTGCGAAGTTTGATCAGGATTCTCAGTTGGGTGGGATGATGCATCGAGAGCCACAAGCCCCTCTGTGTGGCATGATCCTTTGACTGTCCCCTCTTGGACTTGCCTGTGTTCAGGCAGAATGGCTCTTATGCTTCCAGTCTTAGGCCCTCTAAGGAGAGGTCCATTCTTTCCAACTTCTTAGCCCTGCCATGGGTCTGATTGCTTTCAATCAGGTGGGGTTGGAGTAGGAGGTCTCACCGTGTTCTCCAGTCTAGCTTTTCCAGTGAAGGAAGCTGACATTTCCAGACTGTACCACATCCTGGTTGATTCTTCATTAGCTTTTCCTCTGGAGCTCACTAGAACGTTACCAGAACCTGCTCTGACCTCATCTAATGAAAGACCTCATAGCCTTTTTGATTCATGTGGATGTGCAGAAATGGTCAGTCTTTCGTCTTTGAAAAACACTGCTGGGCACGGTGGCTCATGCCTGTAATATCAGCACCTTGGGAGGCTGAGGCGGGAGGATCACTTGAGGCCAGGAGTTCGAGACCAGCCTGGCCAACATGGTGAAACCCCCATCTCTACTAAAAATACAAAAAGTTTGCTGGGAATGGTGGCAGGTGCCTGTAATCCCAGCTAATCGGGAGACTGAGGCATGAGAATCACTTGAACCTGGGAGGCGGAGGTTGCAGTGACCTGAGATTGCACCGCTGCACTTCAGCCTGGGTGACAGAGCAAGACTCTGCTTCCAAAAAAAAAAAAAAAAAAAAAA
>NW_012103976.1:2397424-2421596 GCF_000951045.1 Mandrillus leucophaeus
GGCTAATTATTGTATTTTTAGTAGAGATGCAGTTTCACCATGCTGGCCAGGCTGGTCTTGAACTCCTGACCTTGGGATCCACCCGCCCCAGCCTCTCAACATGCTGGGATTACAGGTGTGAGCCACTGCGCCCAGTCAGCACTCTTTTTAAAATAGATTATTTCTCTCTCACTCAACAGAAGCCTTACGATAGTCTTGGTTGATGCGGTGGCTTCATGGTGTCAACAGGGAAACAGGTGCCTGTCTTCATGCTCCATCAACCTTAGAACGTGGCTCTTCTCTTCAATGTCTCCAGCTGGGGCTCCAGCTCTCATGTCATGTCCTAGGCCAGCAGCAGAGCAGCCTGGCACATGGTAGACATCCAATAAATATTTGATTAATATGAATGGGGAGAATTAGCAGATATATATAAGAATATCCAAAGATTATTTGGCAGTCTTCTACAGCAGGTCAGACATTTGGGAAGAGCAGAACTGATGGTGAAGGCAGTGCCTGGAGACCAGACACTCCTGGAGGAATGAACTTTCCCATCTCTTTTCCCCAGGAACCCTCTGAGAGAGGCTTATTGTACCAGGGTGGCGTGGGCAGGATTTGCAGTGTCTGGCTCAGCATTTGGTCCTCCCTCTTTGCAAGCCAGCCCACATGCTAGCCATGAAAGGGCAGGTCTGGGAAGCCAACTCATTGCACCTAGAGACGGCTCAAAATGGAAACTAGAGGCTACAACAGGTATGAACCTAGCGGACATGATGCTAAGCGAAATAAGTCAGACACAAAGGGACAATACTATATGATTCCACTTATATGAGAAACCTAGAGCAGTCAAATTCATAGAGACAGAAAGTAGAACAGTGGTTCCAGGAGCTAGAGGTAGGGGGAATGGTTGAGTTGCTGGTTAACAGGTACAGAGTTCGAGTTTTGCACAATGAAAAGTGTTGTAGAGATAGATGGTGGTGACGGATGTCCAACATTGTGAATGCACTTAACGCCATCGAATTTTACACTTAAAGATGGTTAAGATGGTAAATTTTAGGTTATGTGTATTTTAACACAATGAAGAGAAAAGAAAAGAATGCAAACTAGAGCTTACTAATGGAAATAGGTTAAGTCAGTGCTTAAGGGAGACCACGAGTTGGGAGAGAGGCCAGTTATGGGAGACACTGCAAGGCTGTGGCCAGAGGGGGACTGGATTTCTCCTCCTACTACACATTCCCCATCTGTATTCCTCAGTGGACTTAGAAGAACAAACCAGAAAAAAACATCCTCGCACGCTTCACAAAACCAAACCAACCCGGCATGCTTTTACCTGGAACACAGGAAGCTTTTGCATACTCTAGGTTTGAAGGAACGTTCTAGCAAAGCCCTTTATCCCCTGGCTCCATGTCTTCAGATGTGATGGCTGTTATCACCAAAATCGGGCTGAGAGCAGGCCATAGCCTTTAGACCAGCGAGAGCTTGTAGACTTTCTTGGTTTCGGATTCCTTTGAGTGCCCAATGGCTCCTAGGAGTTTGTGGATCTAGGGTTACACACATTTGCTCTGGAAGCTGAGAAGTTTCATCTAGACATTGTGCCTGCTGCCTGAGGAGCTGCCACCAGGTAAACAGTGGTGCCATTTAGGTCCTTACACATAGGTACTCCTAGAAGCTCACAATCTAGTAGACACACACAGTATTAGTTAGGACTTCCCGTTTTAAGAATCAAAACACCTAACAAGATGAAGTAAAAAGTCGTTGTATTGGTCCTTTTAACTGGGAATTCCAGGGTTGTGGGTTTCAGACACTGCTGGATTTAGGCTTAAAGAATATAATTAGATTAGTTTCTCTCTTTATTTCACAACTCTGCTCTTCTCTAGGCTCTTAGATTTTCCCATGGAAGCAAAGCTCTAGACTTCCATCATTATTAGCACTAGTAATTTTAGGAGGGAAGAGAAATTCTTTCTCTTCCAGCATCTGCATTAAGACTCCAAAAAGGACTCTGCTTGGGTCACAGAACCACCTCCTCTGTGTGGCCAGCCTGCATGTTGTGGGCAGGGGAGGTGAGGCCATGGAATTACAGCCTTGGAAGGTGGGAAAGGGCAGTCCCTGGAAAGAAAAGATTCTGGACAGAACAAAGTAACAGATGTCTGCTGCACACGGGTAGACGAATAATTGCAATTCAGCATGATGACTGCTATAAGGGAAGGACAGCAAGGGACCGTGGAGACAGAAAGGAGGTCATCTACTCTACTGGCCATGTCCCAAGTAAAGCCAAGTAAAGTTTCATAAAAGATATGATGCTTGATGGTGCAGTTTTAAAAATCAAAATAGAAATATATTAATTTTATTAAACACTATCTATCAACACAGCCACAGAGATAAAATCTCTAAAACACAGTGCGCGGTTTAGAGCTCACAACAGCGTCTGCATATTTTAGGAACTCAAAATGTTCGTTAAGCTGGAGTTTTAGAACAGCAGTAGGATAACCTCCAGTTTAGATTCAGATTTAAAGAAATTGAAGCACAAAAAGATGATGCTGACAGATTTAAGTCCCATTTTTTGTTGGCCTTCAGTTAACTTTTTATTGAGACTCGGCTTTGAAATAACACCGGAACGGTTTTACTTTAATGTTATTCCTTTCCTGGACAAACATCTGACAGCTTTGATTTTGTAAGTTCTCAGGCTGTTTTTCCCATATTACATGAAAGGTGTACAGGAGAACTGGATGTAAACTGTAAAATTCTAGAAAACTGTAAGCTGATATTAGGAGCTTGGAAATGTCATAGTCTTCAACTTGTTCTTGTGATATAACAGAAATCCTTAAAAGAATCTAGGGTGTTCTTAGTCAGCTTGTTTCTCTTTCTACCAATTCTTTCCCATGCCCCAAAGAGAATTTCTTTCCTTATTTTTACTGTAGTCCAACAAACCTGAAAGAACTTGGAGTTTAGGGAGTGATATGGTTGGATCTGTGTCCCCACCCAAATCTCATGTTCAATTGTAATCCCCATTGTTGGAGGTGGGGCCTGGTGGGAGGTGATTGGTTCACAGGAGTGAATCCTTCATAAATGGTTTAGCATCATCCCTTTGGTGCTGTTCTTGTGACAGAGTTCTCATGAAATCTGGTTGTTTAAAAGTGTGTCGCACTCCCTCCCCTTCCTTCTCTTCCTCCTGCTCTGGCCACGTAAGACATGCCAGCTTCCCCCTCACCTTCCATCATGATTGTAAGTTTCCCAAGGCCTCTCCAGAAGCCAAGTAGATGCTGCTGTGCTTCCCATACAGCCCACGGAACTGTGAGCCAATTATACCTCTTTTTTAAATAAATTACCCAGGCTCAGGTATTTCTGTATGCAGCGCGAGGATGGACTAATACAAATACTAAGACTTATTAACTAACACCTAATCAGGATCTGGTGAAAAAATTGTTAATGAGAAAGATTTTGATTTGTTAATAGTTAATAAACTTATTGATTTTGATTTATTAGTAGTTAATAAGTCAAAACTTCTCTCCTTAGTAATTTTTTTAACTTTTATTTTAGGTTTGGGGATACATATGTAGGTTTGTTATATAGGTAAACTTGTTTCACAGGGGTTTGTTTTACAGACTATTTCATCATCCAGGTGCTAAGGCTAGTATCCAATAGTTATTTTTTCTGTTCTTCTCCCTCCTCCCATCATACACCCTCCAGTAAGACCCAGTGTCTGTTGTTCTTTTCTTTGTGTTCATGAGTTCTAATCATTTAGCTCTCACTTATAAGTGAGAACATGCAGTATTAATGTTCCTGCATTAGTTTACTAAGGATAATGGCCTCCAGCTCCATCCATGTTCCTGCAAGGAACATTATCTCATTCTTCTTATGGCTACATAGTATTCCATGACATATATTTACCACATTTTCTTTATCCAATCTGTCATTGATGCGCATTACGTTGAATCCATGTCCTTGCTATTGTGAATAGTGTTGCAATGAACATATGCGTGCATGTGTCTTTATAATAGAGTAATTTATATTCCTTTGGGTATATACACAGTAATGGGGTTGCTGGGTTGAATGATTGTTCTGCTTTTAGCTCTTCAAGGAATTACCAACCTGCTTTCCACAATGGTTGAACTAATTTACTCTCCTATCAACAGTATATAAGTGTTCTCTTTTCTCTGCAACTTCATCAGCATCTGTTATTTTTTGACTTTTTTAATAACAGCTATTCTGACTGGTGTGAGATGGCATCTCATTGTGGTTTTGATTTACATTTCTCTAATGATCAGTGATGTTGAGCTTTTTTTCATATGTGTGTTGGCTGTATGTAGGTCTTCTTTTGAAAAGTGTCTGTTCACGTCCTTTGGCCATTTTTAATGGGGTTATTTTTTTCCTGTAAATTTGTTCAAGCTTCTTATGGATGTTGAATATTAGACCTTTGTCAGATGCATAGTTTGCAAATATTTTCTCCCATTCTGTAGGCTGTCTGTTTACTCTGTTGATAGTTTCTTTTGCTGTGCAGAAGTTCTTAAGTTTAATTAGATCCCATTTATCAATTTTTGCTTTTGTTGTGTTGCTTTTGGTGTCTTTGCCATAAAATCTTTGCTTGTTCTTATGTCCAAGATGATATTGCCTAGGTTGTTTTCTAGGGTTTTTATAGTTTTGGGTTTCACATTTAAGTCTTTAATCCATCTCGAGTTGATTTTGTACATGGTATAAGGAAGGGGTCCAGTTTCAATCTTCTGAATATGGCTAGTCAGTTATCCCAGCACCATTTATTGAATAGGGAGTCTTTTTCCCATTTCTTGTTTTTGTCAACTTTGTTGAAGATCAGGCGGTCATAGGTGTGTGGCTTTATTTCTGGGCTCTCTATTCTGTTCCATCGATCTATGTGCCTGTTTTTGTACCAGTACCATGCTGTTTTTGTTACTGTGGCCCTGTAGTATAGCTTGAAGTCAGGTAACATGATGCCTCCAGGTTTGTGCCTTTTGCTTAATATTGCCTTGGCTATTTGAGCTCTTGTTTTGGTTCCATATGAATTTTAAAATAGTTTTTTCTAGTTCTCTGAAGAGTGTCATTGGCAGTTTGATACGAATAGCATTGAATCTGTAAATTGCTTTGGGCAGCGTGGCCATTTCAACAATATTAACTCTTTCTATCCATGCGCATGGGATGTTTTTCCATTTGTTTGTGTCTTGTTTTTTTTTTTTTTGTTTGTTTGTTTTTGTTTGTTTTTTGAGACAGTGTTTCTCTGTCCCCCAGGCTGGAGTGCTAGAGTGCAGTGGTGCCATCTTGGCTAACTGCAGCCTCTGCTTCATGGGTTCAAGTGATTCTCCTGCCTCAGCCTCAACCTGTAGCTGGGATTACAGTTGCCCGCCACCACACCTGTCTAATTCTTATATTTTTAGTAGAGATGGGATTTAACCATGTTGGCCAGGCAGGTCTCAAACCCTGACCTCAAGTGATCTGCCCACCTTGGCCTCCCAAAGTACTGGGATTACAGGCGTGAGCCACAGTGCCCGGCCTGTTTGTTACTTCTCTGATTTCTTTGAGCAGTATTTTGTCTCATTGGCTCTTTCACCTCCCCGGTTATCTGTATTCCTAGGTATTTTATTCTTTTTGTGGCAATTGTAAGTGGGATTTACTAATAGTTACATTAATGGCTGTTTGATCTTTGATTTTAAGATGGTCACTTCACATTTTAGACCAGGGGCTGGGGAAGGGGCCCTGGCAAGGGAGCCTTTGTGCTAGTTTTGCTTGTCTCCTAGGAGCTCCACCCAGGAGATGCAGGTCAGCAATCGTCAGCGCAATCAGCCCAGGACGGAGGGTCTGTGCTGTGGGCCGAAGGTGAGGGTTCCCTGTCTGATGATGAGCAGCAGGGATAGGTGGGACCTGTGGGAAACACACTGGCCTCCTCTCCTTGGGTTGACTACAGTTTGTTGGAGGTGTGGATAAAGAGGATCTTTACTCTTTTTTTAGGCCGAGAGTAGCAAGGGCAGTTCAACTGCAGAGGCGGTGCCAGAGCGGCGTTCAGTTGCTCCTGAAGGCTCCACCTCCAAGAAACGCAGAGCCACTGTTACTGGGGTGTTCAGCTGGTGAGGTGGGGCAGCTGCACTGCTGGCGGGAGCTTGGGGTTCCACTTGTTGGGGAGCAGGAGACTGAAGACTCACAGGGAGGAGAGATCGATATCCTCTCTGTATGGTGGCTGTGGTGTGCTATAAGCTTGGGTATAACTCCCAGGCTCTTCATTTCTTTCCCAGACCAAGAGCAGCAGGGATAGAACTGTTACTGTGACAGCGGCAGAGGGGCTGTTGTATGCCTCTGGGAGCCTCTCTGGGGGAAACGCCAGGTCATTAGCAGTGGCTATGCTCAGCTGTGGGTGTGGTGACTATTCTGCGTTCATGAGCCGGGAGCCTTGCCTGGTAAAGACTAGGGGTGTGGATTCTTAGGAAGAGGGGCTGGGCTGGCTCTTCTCCGTACGGTGGTGGCGGTGTGCTGGAAGTGCCAGCGTCATGACTAGGCCCTTTGTTTCTTCCCAGCCCGAGGGCTGTTAGGGCTGTACCACTGCAACTGTAGTGGCAGGGAGTAATTTTTGTTAATACCTAACTATCTGTAAATCAAAAAGTCAATTAGTTTTGATTTACTAATAGGTAGGTATTAATAAAAAATTACTCAATTAAATAAAAAATTAAACTAATAGAAGTTTTGATTTACTAATAGTTGGATTAATAGCTATTTGATCTTTGGTTTTAATATCATCACTCCACATCTTAGACCAGCTCATTTCTCACAGGGCTTGTGCTGATTTGTTTTCCACCAACTTTATTTTCCAAGGACCTCAGGTGCACTTAGTCAAAGTCCTCATCCTCCTCAGTTCACCTCCCACTCTCATATTGGTCCATGCTTGGACCTCATTTTATGCACTTATGAGTTTATTTGTGAATAACACAAGGAACACCCACGAACCCACTATCCAATGAGAGAACTACCGCATGAATAACTTACACCTCCATGTGCTCCTACTCTAGCCCATTTCCCTCCTCCTCTGCCCACCCGACATAGTGTATTCTCAGTTTTGTGGTTTTATTCCTTGCTGATTTCAAATATATTTCTAGCACACATATAGGCATGTCAATAATACAGTGATTAATTTTAATTGCTTTTGACTTTTATAAAAAAGATTTTTTGAAGTCAGTGTGGGCTGATATAACAAAGTACTGTAGACTGAGTGGCTTATAAACAATAGAAATTTATTTCTTACAGTTCTGGAGGCTGGAAGCCCAAGATCAGAGTGCCAGCCTGGTGGGGTCCTGGGGAGGACTCTCTTCTGAGTTGCAGACTGCCATCTTCCTGCTGTATCCTCAAAAGGTGAAAGGAGCACTATCTGGCTCTTGGGCCTCTTCTTGTAAGGGTACTAACCCCATCCAAAAGGGCTCTACCTTCATGACCTGATTATCTCCTACAGGCCCACAATGGGATTAGGGTTTCAACATATGAATTCTTGGTGCAGCGGGGGAAGCACACAAATTTAGTGCATTGCAGATATCATGCTGCATATCATCTTCTGGGACTTTTTCCCCACTTATTTTTTTTTTTATTACTAAGAGTCGTTCATATTGTTGTGGTTAGCTGTGATTCATTCATCTTCACTGCTGTATTGTATTCCACAGTGTGACTATACCATAATTTATTCATCTGGCCTTCTTGACTCCAGAGTGTAGCCTTTACCATTTGTTGCTGTAATCAACATCACCGTGGTGAACTTTCTCATAAGGGGCTCTCTCTCATGGTGCACACATGCCAGAGTCTTCCTTAGTTTCTACCTAGGAATGGAACGCTGGGTTAGTGGTAGGGTGTGTGAATGTCAACTTTATAAGATAATGCCAGACTGTTTTCCAAAGCAGTTGTAGCAATTTATACTCTTGCCAGCAATGTTTAAGCTATCTTATTCATCTATCCACTTTAGTATCTGGTGTTGCCAGACTTAATTTTTGCCAGTCAAATGGATATAAACTGGTGTCTTTTTATGGTCTTGATTTGCATTTCCAGAGTTATTTATGAGGAGTTCAATAAATGGCACTGGAAAAAGTTACTATCCATATGAAGAGTAAATTAGATTTCTATCTTACATCAGACATTCAAATCAACTCCGGATGGATTAAGCATTCAAATATCAAAAGCAAAACTTTAAAACTTTCAGAAGGAAAAAGTGGTGAATATCTTTAGTTCTTGAGCGTAGGGCAGGCTTTCTTAAACATCGGACACAAAAAAGCCCACTATAGAATGGAAGTGTGATGAATTTCATTATATTACAATTAAAAACTTGTGTTCATCAGCAACGTGTTAAATAAGGTAGAAAGATAAGCTACAAACAGAGAGAATGTATCACATTTAACAAAAATTCTATATCAAAATAATTTTAAGAACTCCTGTAAGTCAATAAGAAAAGAACACAACTCAACAGGAAAATACACAAAATACATAAATTGGTATTTACAGAAGAAACACATAAGGCTAATACTTATATGATGAGACACTTAATTTCCTCAATTTTAAAAGGAAAAACAATTTTTTGAGGAAAAACAGGATATTTTATGGTCTTCTTATTCCAGGTTAAGGGAAAATAAGCATCTAGGGAAAAAATTCAACCAGTATTCATTCAATATTCCAGAAAAAGTAAACCTAAAAGAAAGTAGAATATTTACCAATGTATTTTAAGTTTACTCTCTGATTTTGTTTATGTAATAACAAGAATTTTGTTATTGCACATTGTCAACACTCACAATAATTAATTGATTGATTCACAGTGCCTGATTTTCTATAAGCCTAACTTTGATTTCTTTCAAACTGGAAACAGATGGGTACATGCTTTTAAGGTATTAATAAACACTATAGAACATGATCTTCTTTCTCTGAACTCTGTGCCCTGTTGGCTATAAGAATAAAGCACTCACTTGAAGGAAGAAATCAGATTTAATCTAAAAGGCATGGTATAGCTATGCAGAGCCCAGACCCTTGTGGTTGAAACAAAGTGCTTAGTCGGCATTGCTCAGGCAAATCAGAGCAACAAGGGGATAGGAATGCCCACAGGTCACTGCACACACTGATCTCCAAGTCAACTGAATGAGCTTTTATGAAACATGCCTCCACATAAATATGTGCAAATATTATGTATCAATTTAAAAGTTAAAAACACAAACACCAGGTACCACATTGTAAGGTGCCCTTACAAGCACTGGTTTAATAAAGGTGACATTTCAGAGAGTATTCACTTCTTTTGTATCAGATTGGTAAAATGTGAGCTCAGCATTTTATTTATATTCAGGAAATAATGTTAATATTTTATTGAAAATATTAATATTTCTAAAGATTGATCAGTAAAAGAGTGTCCACACGAAATTCATCAACATGGTAAGATTGCCTTATGTTTTCTGCAGAAAACTATAACATAATTTGGTATAATTTTTCTGTAGGTAATGTGAAAATACACACTCAAAGGCTTAGAATTTTATATTTTTCTCTGACCCAGCAATTTAATATCTATACATTTATTCTAAGGAAACAATCATAGATGATTCTAAAAATATAGCTCTTAGAATATTTATCAGAGTATAGCTACAATAGTGAAAAAGTAAAAATCTAAATGTTGAAAAATGGGGAACTGATTAAATTCCAGTTTATTCACATACCTATTAAAATGATGAGAAACAATACTTAAAGGCATGGAAACTGATCATATGGTTACAGGTTATAAACAGTATATCAAATACAACTCTGTTTAAAATACATACACCAATCTATGCCTAAAGAAAACATTGAAAATATATATACCCAATAGAAAAGACAGCACAAATGATTAGAAGGTCCACAGGAAGGAGTGGCAGAGATGGCAAGCATAGGAGTGAAGTAACAGAAACAAAAACAAAAAAGTGGGGAAAATAACTGGTTTGAGGAATGAAAAATGTAAGCTTGAATGAACTCTCAAAGAAAAGCAGATTACATCTAGAATATAAAAAGCAACCTAAGCAGAAGCTCTGTTAATATCACACTCAAATTGAAAGGCTTGGCTGCCCTTAAGAGCATGTTTAGTGAGAGTGAAGAACATCTGAAAACTGTGTGTTAGATCTAGGGTTCAACACATCTGGCTATTATGTGCCTGGCGCTGCGGTGTCTCTGTAATCCTCTCTATGACCTGGGATAAATGAAGCTGGGAAAGGCCAGGTGGGCAAGGTCACATGGCTATGACAGGGTGAAGCTGGGATTCTGAGCTGGGTCTAGGTATCACTAGTGTACAATGCAAGAAAGAAACTGTTGGTAACAAAAATCTTCCATGCTTTTGAACGTAAGCCCTACGGTGGAGAAAAAGCCTGTCAAACTGTGGTATACTAGGAATGCCTTATCAATATCTCAAAAATTGACAGTGCTGTGGGCTATGCTACAGGTCAAATTGCATATGTGAAAAATCATTAAGTGGACACAACAGACCACAGATGGTCTATAAACACTGATTACAGCCCTGCCATATGCATGTGTCTATGCTGACAAAGATGGGAGGTGAATTGTACTGATGTATGTTGATGCATTATTGAATGTGTAAGAGGCTTTTGTGCAAGTGAAGACCACTTTCTTCTATTATGCCCTATTTAATGTAACAATGCACATTCCTATAAACATTTTAAACAATTAGCATTCCTCTATTCATTAAAATTTATACTCCTTTACAAATTTTTATAGGACTTCCACAACTAATAAATAAAAATGTTTGAATTTTGACCAATTATAATCCCTCATACTTATCAATATTGACTGAAAGTCATCTTATAAATGTTTCTAAATATTTGATTAGGTCATCAGTCCAATAGACAAACTTCTCATAAATGTTTTAAACACCTAAAAAGCTACTTAATACATACTAAACAGCACAAAGATCTTACAGTACTCTTTTATGTCTAGCTTCTTTTGCTTATTATATTTTTGTGATTCCTCTGTGTTTCTGCATGTATCAACACTTCATTCCTTTTTATTGCTCAGTAGTATTCCATACTATGGATATACCACAAGTTTCTTATTCATTCACTTGTTGATGAACGTTTGGGTGGTTTCCAATTTTTGGTTATTATAAACAGCTACTGTTGGCATTCATGTGCTAGCTAGCTTTGTGCAGATACACAGACTTTTATCCTTACTCTGTTCTTATTCTTATCCTTATCCTTATACCTTCTCAGTTACATATTTGAAATTACAGCAATTTGATCCAATTTTATTTCTATTTTTCTCCCTAAAGTTGCAATAATCTTATCAGATTATAAAGGTAAAAATAAAACAAAACAAAAATTAGATCTTCTGCAGTTTCAAGATCTGTGAGGGTCTTGGTTGAGACCTCAATTTGATTTCATAGTCCAGTGTAAGGCAAAACCTGAGTCATTAGCCAAGTGCCTTTTATACTTAAGTTGCACCTTGTTTAATCAATAAGAATTTTAAGTTGATGACTTTCTCACAGATTTTGGTTTGTTGAAATTTGGTATCTTTCTCAGAAATTATGTTGGTTTAGGTTTCAAATGGCTGACGTTGACAAACTCATTGCTCTGCCATTATGATATATGCACTTTGTTTGATCTTTTAATTGAAAACACATCACTGCCTTATGAGCATCTCATTACAATGAATCATTTGGAGGTTTTCTTTTCCAGGAGAAGTGGAACCAAGTTAACTCTCTTCTTTGGGCCATTTGGCTAGTTTATCATTTTGGAATACAAAGATTTTGATTGGTTATTATGCAATATGTGTTGATTGACAACTGGACCCCTTTCTACCTTGTTATAAGTGTACAGCTAGTGCTGATTAGATTTCTCTGCTTTTGGTACAGTTTCTGCTTTTCCTGGAATTGTTTCATTAACTTATGGATTTATGTGTGTGTGTGTGTGTGTGTTAACTTATTGCTTACACAGATTCCGAAAGAACTATGCCTTATAAGTCAACATGTACTTAAGAGGAGATAAAAACCTCCAAATATATTAACATATTTAATAATGTTTTTATAACTACCTTTCTATAAATTTTACATAGACTTTTCTCTGTTGAGTATCATAATGAAGTTATAGATGCTCACAGACTCATTCAGTTCAACTAGGATACTTTATACTCAGTCTATTCAATTAAGATACCAGTTCTCAAAATGTGGACCCTGGATCAGCAGCTGCAGCTTCACCTGGGAACATGTTAGAAATGCAGATTCTTGGGCCCCACTCCAGACCTACAGAATCAGACCCAGCAGTGGGCCCAGAAATGTGTGTGCTTCAACCCCTCCAGGGGATTCTGACACTCTCTTAGGTTTGAGAATCACTGATCTCCACTGCATATAAACATGGTGATACTTACATTGTCATTACATGGCAGGTGGACCCTACCCCAAGTTGCTCTACTCCAGACATTTTCAAAAAGCATCTTTGCTTTCTGGAAACAATAGGATATTCCAGTTTCAGTAATCTTTTTTCCTTCTCTAAGACATTCAATCGGCTGCTACTCTCCAGGGAGTCTTTTTTCCTTTTAGTGAAATTAGAGAACAAATTCCTGGTGCTAGTGATGCTCAGATGTATTGGGGATGATCCAAAGAACAGCTGCTGATGTTGGGCCACATTTAATGAGAGCTTAAAGGTTCTGTACTCACACTGATCTCCCCCCTGCATTTAACATGTTACCGTATTCAACTTTACTTATGGTAGATTTTATTGAATGCTAAAATTTTCTATTACCCTGACAACATAGAGCTTAATTTCATTGTTTCTTTTTCATGCAAAGTTACCCAAACTCTTAATGTTTAAAAAGTTAGTAAGTTAACTATATTTCCTTCTCAAAAAGGTCATCTTTCTGAAGAGCAAATCAAGAGGATAAACATCTCATTCAGGAAGCCATGAGGCTAGCTGTACAATGTGTGAGTTCCTCTCCCCTACTCTAAGTGTGACAGGATGGGGTCGTGAAGGATGCTGCTTCCACAGCCCTGGGACCCCCTGTAGCTGGTCTGTTTCTTATTATTGAAAACATTATCATTACCCTGTTCATATTTCATTGTAATTAGTGTGATCATCTTGAAGTTTTCTCTACCAGAAGATTCCAGAAAAAGACGCTACTTAGCAAGGAATATTGCATTCTTCTACTTGTCCCCACTCACACAATGCTGGCAGTGTGTTACCCTAGTTTATATGTGTGTTCATTTAATCATTTCTTCCCAGTGAGCACCTGTGTTAGAGCACAGAGAAGAGTAAAGTAATCACACTGGAATGTACAAAGCAGTGCCGTGGGATGGTAGAAGATGGAGACTCCACGGCCTGGTCCTTACAAAGTCATGATTTACTGCTCCATTCCGAACCTCGACTCCAAACCAAAGCAGATGTTCATCTAAAATCAGCTCTGCATAGTGCAGATGGACAATGTGGAGGTGGGAGCAGAGGAGAACAAATAAGGGTCAGGTGAGAATTTGGCCCATTCTGAAGAATTTTAGATTTCTGTATATCTTTTTTTTTTTTTTTTTCTGACAGTGGTGAAAATAATCTCTTGCATTAATAGCCTGTTAGCTTTATTGTATTCTAATAGTATTGGACTATGTATTTGAACTAGGTGGTCTTTATCTGAGAAAGTTTAACACCGCTTGTAAAATAACCAAGCACACAAATGAACCATCCTCATTGGTGCAAGGAAGAAATTTGCATTTACTTTCCACTTAGTCTTCCAAAGTCTATCTCCATATTTAGGAGTGTCAGGGACACACATCAGTACAGAGAAATGCTGCTGGAAATGTGGAGAGAAAGAGGAATGTGTATCTTCAGAAGAGAGAGACAGAGTCAAATTTGCCCAAAAAATGACTCCCTGGAGATCTTCAGAGACTCAATTAACCTCTCTCCACCCCAGTTTACTAGGGGTGGCGTAAATTTGTTTTTCCTTAACTCATGAGCAACATAGCCCTAAATGTGTGAGACAGATCTGTGTTTTTGGAAGACAATATAAAAAGGCATATTACATAGTTATTTTTATTTGTGAATATATTTGTAAATACATTTGTAAAGGTCGACATTGTACATTTGTGGCACACTGATAGTTAATAAAGGATTTTTGCATGTGGCTCTTATTTAAATGTTAAGTATTTATTTAAATGCTCCCAAAAGTTAAAGTCATCAGGTTGTTTTCTAATTTTGTACGTGAGGAAGCTGAGGCTCAGAAAGGTTGCACATCCTGGCACACAGCTAGTTTAGGGGCAAATATCAGAGTCGAGGTCTTCTGACCCTTAGTTCACTGAGTGCTCTTGTTATGAACCAACTGCACCTTTACTGTTGCTAATTAGAGAAATGTGTGTGGTGATCGTTCACTCATTCATCCATTCAACAAAGGTAAATTAAATACTCACCAAGTGGCAGGCACCAGGGTACAAAAACACCAGTGACAGAGATCACAATTTGCAAAGCCGGTTTGGGTTGCAAAGGGAGTGCTAGCTTATTTCTAGCATTTGAAATCTCTTTTTTTTCCTCTGCACATTAGGACTAAAAAGGTTTAAGTCCTATTCTCCTTCTTCCCATTGATTATGGGTGTGGCTGAACCACTCAGAAATTCATCACCGGTAACCAAGTGAGTTAAATGGTCTTTGCGTGGGTTGCAGGCTGTGGGTGTGGTGGGGTAGGGGCAACATTGCTGGAGAGAGCAGAGAGGGCAGGGTAGACCTTGGGCCCGGGGAGTGGATCCTGAGGACACTACTTGTCTTTTTGTTTCCCAGATGGTGGCAGCAGAAAGTTGTAAAACCCAGCTGTGGGGAAACTCCTGTTTTGAGGCTGCTCAAGGAATGCTGTGGTTGTTTCGGCTTAAAATCACATTGAACGGGGAGTGAGGAGGGGGGAGGGATAGCATTAGAAGATATACCTAATGTAAATGACGAGTTAATGGGTGCAGCACACCAACATGGCACATGTATACATATGTAACAAACCCGCACATTGTGCACATGTACCCTAGAACTTATAGTATATTTTAAAAAAACCACATTGAAGTGCTTTTCTTAGGCTGGGCATGGTGGCTCATGCCTGTAATCCCAGCACTTTGGGAGGCCGAGGTCAGGAGTTTGAGATATCTGAGTTACCTGAGGTCAGGAGTTTGAGACAAGTCTGGTCAACATGGTGAAACCTCATCTCTACGAGAAATACAAATAAAAAATTAGCCAGGCGTGGTGGCACATGCCTGTAGTCCCAGCTACTTGGGAGGCTGAGGCAGGAGAATCACTTGAACCCCAGAGGCAGAGTTTGTAGTGAGATCACACCACTGCACTTCAGCCTGGGTGCGACAGGGTGAGACTGCATCTCTAAAAAATAATAATAAAATAAAATGCTTTTCTTCCTCTAAGAGTTAAAAAGTCGACCAGCCTTTCCACTCTTAAGTATTTTCCCAGGAGAAAACACTAGCATCTGCCTGTCCTTGTATTTGTAACAGCCCAAAGTTGAAACAGCCCGAGTGTCCACCAGCAGGTGAGTAGATAAACAAATTTGATGTATTCCTTCAATGGAATATTATTCTGCAATAAAAAAGGAGTGAACTATTGATATATACAGCAACACGGAGAAATCTCAAACACTAATTATAGAAAGAGTACATACTGCATGATTCCATTTATATAAAATTCTAAAAAATGCAAATCAATCCATAGTGACAGAGACTGGATCATTGGTTACCTGGGAATGGGGAGGGGACAGGAAAGAGTGAGAAGGGATTAGAACGGGACTGGAGGAAACCTTGGGGCGGGGAGTTGGTTATGTTCACTACCTTGTGAACGTACCCAGTTATGTTTGTTGTAGTCAGTTATATTGACAGAAATCTGTAAAAAAAAAAATTACAGATATTTTTCGTTCTCTAAAAAGTCCCCTGTCTTCTCAACCACGCTAGGCTTTAAGGAGGGCTCTTACCTCTGGAATATTGTGCTTACATTTGTCCCTCATTTATTATAAATCACTGGTGGTCCCTGCTAGGAAGCAGGCACAGTGCCAGGAGTTATGGAGGCAGTGTGGGAGGAAGGTCACTTGAGGTCATGGAAAGAGGTCAACTAAGGAGTCAGACAGATGGGGTGCAAAGCACAGTATCCCATTAGCTGGGTCATGTCAGGTGGGTTCTTTGCTGTTTGAACCTCAGTTTTCTTTTCTTCATTTTTTTTGTAATTAAAAAAGCTTTAATTGATACATAATGGTTATACAGACTTATGGGGACATGTGATATTTTGTTACATGCATAGGATGTGTAATGATCAAGTCAGGGAATTTAGGGTATCTGTCACCTTGTGTATTCGTTTCTATGTGTTGGGAACATTTTAAGTCCTCTCTTCTAGCTATTTGTGAAATATAACTCAATTTTCTTCCCTGTGAAGTGGAGATCCTAATACTGACATCACGGGTTCGTCAGGAGGACAGAGGGTGAATGTGAAGGGTCTGATATGTGTCAGGTGCCAGGGTGCCTTCTCCTCCTTCCTACGGACTGTGCCGGGAACACCCATTTGCCAGAGAAATCGTAGGCTTTCCTGGGACTTTTTAGGATGGTTAGAGCAGTGGCGTTTTGACTTGAAGATGGTGAATTTGTGGGTCTGGATGCAAAGAAGCGTGTGTGCTTGCTTTTGAAAAGGGAAACAGAATAGAGCCTGTGGGTAGAAAATCCTGATAATCAGGGAAGGCAAACTGCATAGCTGCTCCTCTTTAAAAAAAAAATTACTGAGGTGTATTTGTATACATTTATGTGCATAATAAATCTTAACTGTACAGTTCAGTGGGTTCTGACAAAGGTACAGTGCCATGTAACAATCATCCAAATCAAAGTGGAACTTCTTCCGAAATTTCCCTTGTGCCCCTTTCCACTGGGGAGCACCTTTCCTTGGAGGCAGCCGTTGATCTGACACACAGCTCCACAGATCAATTTCACTGATCCAGGCTTTGGATCCACATAAATGGAACTACATAGTATGTACTTCTGTTAGTTTTCTAGTTGTTGCTGTAACAAATTAGCACAAATTTAGGGGCTTAAAGTAACACAAATTTAAATACATATTATTTAATAAACAATAAAGTTTTTTATATTAGAAGTCCAACAGAGTTGGATTTTGCTGGACCAAAGTCAAGGTATCTGCAGATCTGTGTCCTTTTCTGGAGGCTCTGGGGAGAATTTGTTTTCTTGTCTTTTCCAGCTTTTAGGGGCCACCTGTATTTCTTGGCCCATGGCCCCTTCCTCTGTCTTCAAAGCCAGCAATGTTGCATCTCCACCATTCCTCTGTAGCCATTTCTCTCTCTGACCACAGCCAGGAAAGGCTTTCCAGTTTTAAGAACTCATGTGATTAGACTGTGCCCACGTGGATAACCCAGGCATATCACCCTATTTCAAGATCCTTAACCTTCATCATATGAAGTCCCTTTTGCCAGGTAAGGTAACATACTGATTGCAGGGATTAGGATGGTCATCTTTGAGGGGCCATTATTCCCCCTACTGCAGCACTCTTGCAAACACACTGTTTCTAAGATGTATCCATGTTGTGTGTGTCAGTAGTTCGTTCTATTGCCGAGCAGTATTCCATTGCATGAATATACACAGTAGTGAGGTCATTCTTCCTTTGATGAACATTTGCATTATTACCAGCTTTTGGCTATTATGAATAAATATTCCTTTTTATATTGTTTTTCATTTCTTTGAGGATAAATATGTAGGAGAATTGCTAGCTTATAGGGTAATTGTATATTTGACTATTCATATCATTATTGGTCATTAATATATACTCTTTTGTGAGGTGTATGTTTCAATGTTTTGCCCATTTTTAATTTTTACCAGGTTGTCTATTTGTGATTACTTTGTAGATGGTCTTTCTATATTCTAAAAACAAATCCTGGCTGGGTGTGGTGGCTCATGCCTGTATTCCCAACACTTTGGGAGGCCAAGGTGGGCAGATCACCTGAGGTCAGGAATTCGAGACCAACCTGGCCAACATGGAGAAACCCCGTTTCTGCTAAAAATACAAAAACTAGCTGGGAGTGGTGGCTCATGCCTGTAATCCCAGCTACTTGGATGACTGAGGCATAAGAATCGCTTGAACCTGGGAGGTGGAGGTTGCAGTGAGCCAAGATCGTGTCACTACATTCTAGCCTGGGCAACAAAGTGAGACTCTGTCTCAAAATAAATAAATAAACAAATAAATAAATAAATAAATAAATAATTTGTCAGATATATGTATTGCGATATTTTCTTCCAGTCTGTGCCTTGCCTTTTTCTAATGGTGTATTGGATCAATGAAACTTTTTAATATTGATAAGGTCTAGTTTCTCAAATTTTAAAAAATAATTAGTGCTCTTTGTAACCTGTCTAAAAAAATATTTTACTACATTAAGGTCATGAAGATATTCTTCTGTTTTATTTTGAAAGTTTTATAGTTTTAGCTTTCATATTTAGGTCTATGATCTATTTTAAATTAATTTTTGTGGGGGGTATATGGTAGATGTTACAGTAAAATGTTTTCTGTACAGATGGCCAGTTATTCCAGCACCACTCTTTAAAAATACTTTTCTTTCCTCATTGAATTTCCTGGACACTTTTATTTATCAATTAATCAAATATGTATATAACTACTTTTGGACTTTATTCTGTTCCAATGGTCCTTTTGCCAATCCTTGGCAAATACCACACTGTTTTAATTATTGTAACTTTATAGTATGTCTTGAAACCAGGTAGTGTAACTTTATCCTTCTTTAATATGATTTTAGTTACTATAGGTCAGTTTGGGGTTTATATCACTGTTGTGGATAAATTGTGTCCCACTCCACAAGATATGTTCAAATCCTAACCCCTGTACCTGTGAATGTGACCTTACTTAGAAATAGTGTCTCTGCAGATGTAATCAAGTTAGGATGAGGTCATACTGAATTAGGGTGGGCCTAATACAATATGATTGATGTCCTCCTAAAATGAGGAGAAAAGACAGCTAAAGACACATGAGGTACACCATGTGAAGATGGAGGCAGAGATGGCAGTGATGCATCTACAAGTCAAGGAATGCCAAAGACTGCCAGCAGACAACCAAGAGCTAGGAAAGTGTGTTAGTCCGTTCTCATGCTGCTGATAAAGACATACCCGAGACTGGGTAATTTATAAAGAAAAAGAGGTTTAATGGACTCACAGTTCCACGTTGCTGGGGAGGCCTCAAATCATGGTGGAAGGCAAAAGGCATGTCTTACATGGTGGCAGAAAAGAGAGAGAATGAGAGCCAAGTGAAAGGAGTTTCCTCTTATAAAACCATCAGATCTTGTGAGACTTGTTCACTACCACGAGAACAGTATGGGGAAAACTGCCCCCATGATTCAATTATCTCCCACTGGGTCCCTCCCACAACACTTGGGAATTATGGGAGCTACAACTCAAGATGAGATTTGGGTGGGGACACAGCCAAACCATATCAGAGAGGTCTGTAACAGATTCTCCCTTAGAGACTTCAGTGGGAACCAACCCTGCCAACACCTAGATTTTGAACTTCTAACCTTCAGAAGTTGGTAAGAGAAAACGTTTCTATTGTTTTAAGCTACCCCGTTTGTGACTCTCTGCTATGGCAGCTCTAGCAAAAGAATACAGTCACTGAAACAGGAATCATCCTTGCTTAAGCCATAAGGAAACAACTGTCTATTAAACTCACAATTCCAGGGTTAAGAGGTTCCAGATGGGATTGGTTTGAGGCATTTGGTATCAGGGTTAGGTTCAGTTGTAAAGATCAGAAATCCTCTAAATAGTGGCTTATGCAAGATGGACATATTTTTTTCTTTTTTGAGACGGAGTTTCGCTCTTGTTGCCCAAGCTGTAGTGCAACGGTGTGATCTCAGCTCACTGCAATCTCTGCCTCCAGGATTCAAGCTATTCTTCTGCCTCAGCCTCCCAAATAGCTGGGATTATAGGCACACCCCACCATGCCTGGCTAATTTTTTGTATTTTTAGTAGCAACACGGTTTCACCATGTTAGCCAGGCTGGTCTCGAACTGCTGACCTCAGGTGATCAGACTGCCTTGGCCTCCCAAAGTGCTGGGATTGCAGGCGTGAGCCACCACGCCTGGCCCATGAGATGGACATTTTATTTTACCTTTCTCTTGTTGGCAATCCAAGGACAGTGGGTATAGCAGCTTCATGGCATCAGGGATCCAAGATTCTCTCTCCTTTTGTTGCCATCCTCAACAAGTGGCTTCCACCCCATGATGTGAAATCAAGCTTCAGGTCGGTCTTTCATGGAACAGGAAGAAGCAAGGATGAGGGTGCCTGTCCCCTTCCCATAAGGAGGCATTCCAGAAGTTTCACAGGATACTTCTGCTTACAGCCTGTTATCCAAAATTTAGTCATATTACCACACCTAACTGCAAAATAGGCTGGGAATATAGTCTTTATTTCAGGATTTATGGGGCCACCTATTCATTACTAAACAGGATGGGGAGATTTGATATTAGGAAGCATCTAGAAGTTTCTTCCACAGGGTGTCTGTGATTGGGTATAAGAGACTTGAGAGTTAAAAAAAGTCAGTTCTGGAAATAAAGATTTGAAAGCTCTTGCATGTTAGGTAAGATTCTGAGAGAGGAAGAGATGGCATGAAGAGAGTGTACAGTGGGAAGAAAAGGTCAAGAAGGGACCTGTAGGGAACCACTGACATTAATGATCACACAAAGAAGGAGGACTCAGCAGGGCCCTAAGAAGAATGATGAGGCCAGGAGCTGGATACTCAGGACAGGTTTCAAGGAGAGAGTGGTCAGGAGTGTGCGGGGAAAGAGATGCTGCTATTGTCTCCACTGTCCTCCAAAATTCTTATGTTGAAACTTAATTGCCAGTGTAATAGCATTAGGAGGTGAGGCCTTAGGGGGTGGGTTCATTCCCTTCTGTCCCTTCTACCATGTGAGAACAAAGCAAGAAGGCCCTCACCAGACACTGGATGCTGGTGCCTTGCTCTTGGATTTCCCAGCCTCCAGAACCGTGAGAAATACATTTCTTTTTTAAAATTTATTTTCTTAAAAAGTATTTTTGGTAGAGATGGCATCTTGCTCTGTTGCTCGGGCTAATCTCGAACTCCTGATCTCAAATGATCCTCCTGCCTCGGCCTCTCAAAGTGTTGGGATTACAGGCGTCAGCCACCACACCCAGGGACATTTGTATTCATTATAAATTACCCAGTTTGCAGTATTTTGTTATATCAGCACGAGTGGACTAAGACAGATGCCAATTAAGAAAAAGAACTGGTCTTTAAAAACCACAAGAAGTTGTCGTTGTCCTGTTTCCAATCAAAGACTAACTCGTCTTTTTCTGGAAGGAGATCTGTATGACCGAATGACCTTCTGGAATTTGGAATGTGTGTAAATCCCACTGTAAGGATGTGATGGTTAATTTGGGCCTAGGGCCAGACACAGAAAGACAAACACCACATGATCTCACTCATATGTGGATCTAAAAAAGTTGATTTCATAGAAGTAGAGAATGGAATAGTGGTTACCAGAGGCTGGGAGGGTAGGGAGGAGGGGAGAACAAGGAGAGGTTGGTCAATGGTTACAAAATTACAGTTAGACAGAAAGAATACGTTCTGGTGTTTTATCACACAGCTGGGTGACTATAGTAAATAACAATGCAGTATATATATCAAGAACCTAGAAGAGAAGGTTTTGAATGTCACAACAGAGAAATGATAAATGTTTAAAGTGACGGCTATGATAACTACCCTGATTTGATCATTATACAATGTAAACGTGTATTGAAACATCACACTGTAACCCATACATATATACAATTATTATGTGTCAATTATAAATAAAAATAAAAGATTTAGGCTCAGGGCTGATGAAAGACACAGCTCCCTGTCCCTTCTCAGTGAGGGACAAGATGGTCACTGATCATCTCTGTCACTATGGTCAGGTGGCTGAGGACCAGAGGAGGCCCTGGGACAGAAAAGGGGCTGAGTTTAACCTTTGCCTTTTATCTGCTTCTAGGGAAGGAATCAAGATGCATACAAAAGTGGACTCACATGCATGCACTAGGAGATATGTACAAGGATGGTAGCTGTAGCATTATCTGTGAGAGGGAAACACTGGAAAGAGGGAAACATCTATCAACTGGAGAGTAGCTGAATAAATCATGCTGTAGGCATTCAATGGACTTCTATTTGGCAGATAATGAATAAACTAGATCTGTGTGTATCTCAATATGTGCAAAAGCAATATTGAATGAAAACAAAGCATGTTGCAGCATGAAAGCAGTTATGTAAACTAGAAAAACCACAGAAAGAAATTCTGTAGCTTTTTTACAGAAACATAAATATAGTTTAGGTATAAAAATATGGATAGTAGAGTATTTACCAAATTCCCGGTAGTGGCTGTCTTTCGGGCGGAAGGTGACTTGGACTGGGAAGGGTGATCAAGGGGGTTTCAACTTTATCTGTACTGCTCTTTTCTCTTATTCAAAAATATCTGAAGCATGTGAAAAGGTGGCTAATTTATTACTTATTAGGGAAATGTAAATTAAAGCCACAGTAAGGAGGAGGGGAAGGAGGAGAAGAAGGAGGAGGAGAAGAAAAATCCTAGTAAGATACCAGTACACACTCACCAGAATGGCTAATGAGTCTAACACATCATATGTTGGCACAAATATGGAGCAGCTGGAACTCTTAGACATTGGCGGGAGTGTATATTCATTCACGCACTTTGGAAAACGGTTTGGCAGTATCTATGAAAGTGAAACATATGCCTATCCCGTGATTCTGAAATTCTGCCCCTAGATAGAAACCCAAGAGAAGTGAGTATACATGTGCACCAAAATAAATGTACAAGGATGTTCATAGCAGCTTTATTTATATTAGCCAATGACTAATCAAACCAATTTGGTTATTCTACTTCTAGATATAGATGTTAGAGAGTCTTAATCATGTACCCAAGAAGACAGGTGCAAGAATATTCATTGCAACACTATTTACAACAGCAACAACAACAACAACAACAAAATAATAACTCAAATGTCCACCCTCAGGAGGATGCATTAATACTGCAATAACATAGATGAATCTCATAGACATTATGTTAAGCAGAAGAAGCCAGGCGTAAATGAATACATGCAATGTAGTTTTGTTTTAAGGAGTTCTACAACAGGCAAAACTAATTCCTACTGACAGGATTCGGAATAAGGGTTCCTTATGGGGTGCTACGGATTAGAAAATAGCATAGGGACCCTTCTGAGGTGATGATATATTACATCTTCGTCTGAATGGTAATTACACAGGTGTTGACACAAGTAAACATTATTAAACTGTACACTCAAGATTTGTGTACTTTGTTGTATGTTTAAGTTATGTCTCAAAAATATCGGAAGCAAGCATGACTAAATGTTAACATATGTTAATTCTTGGTGGTGGGTACACACAGTATTACTCAATCTCTACGTTTTCCTATATATTAAAATATATTTATAATTCGGAAAAAGAGAGGGCACTAGTCCTTTGGAGTCCAGTGACACTCATCCCAGAGGTGGTGACACTCCATTTGAGTCCGGGCCCCTTGCCCAGCCATGTCCCCAGTGTATGGGCAGGTTCCCTTACAGTGGGGTGCAGCTGATAGCAGCCAACCAATCTTTCCTGGGTAGAGAGCTTCTTCATTTGTTTGGTAAATCATAGCGGCTGTTAAAGATGGGACTGCTGTGTAGGCTCCTCTGAAGATCAGCTCGACTGATTCTTTACCTAACAGGGGCCCTGAGCCATCATGCAAGAGCTGGGTTGGATATCTACTTCCCTGCACCCCAGCTCTGGCCAGAGGAAGAGCTACATTTGAAAGTAGCCCCATGGCCTCAGCTCCCAGATTGGCTGCTGGTCTGTTAGCTCAGGGCATCACCAGTGGGTACCAGGGGCAGGTCGAAGAGAATGAGGGATGGAGAGAGAGAAAAAAAGAATGTAAAAGGGGATAAAGAAAAAGGGAAGGAAAAGACAAAATGAAAGCTGCAGATGCCTTGCCGTGTTGCTTCCAGGACCTGGGTTCTCTGCTTTATTTCTTTCTCCTCTTGGCTGCCCAGCTGTCCACCTTGCAGGAACTCAGAGCTTCCCCCTGAGGAAGGAGGAGGGGGTAGTGAGGCCGAAAGTGTCTCTCAAACAACACAGACCTGCCTTTCTACCACTAAGTGACTGACCAGCTACTTACCCTCTCTGCGTCTCAGTTTTCCCGCTGGCAAA
>NW_012103976.1:2421646-2423579 GCF_000951045.1 Mandrillus leucophaeus
CTTCTGAGGTGATGATATATTACATCTTCGTCTGAATGGTAATTACACAGGTGTTGACACAAGTAAACATTATTAAACTGTACACTCAAGATTTGTGTACTTTGTTGTATGTTTAAGTTATGTCTCAAAAATATCGGAAGCAAGCATGACTAAATGTTAACATATGTTAATTCTTGGTGGTGGGTACACACAGTATTACTCAATCTCTACGTTTTCCTATATATTAAAATATATTTATAATTCGGAAAAAGAGAGGGCACTAGTCCTTTGGAGTCCAGTGACACTCATCCCAGAGGTGGTGACACTCCATTTGAGTCCGGGCCCCTTGCCCAGCCATGTCCCCAGTGTATGGGCAGGTTCCCTTACAGTGGGGTGCAGCTGATAGCAGCCAACCAATCTTTCCTGGGTAGAGAGCTTCTTCATTTGTTTGGTAAATCATAGCGGCTGTTAAAGATGGGACTGCTGTGTAGGCTCCTCTGAAGATCAGCTCGACTGATTCTTTACCTAACAGGGGCCCTGAGCCATCATGCAAGAGCTGGGTTGGATATCTACTTCCCTGCACCCCAGCTCTGGCCAGAGGAAGAGCTACATTTGAAAGTAGCCCCATGGCCTCAGCTCCCAGATTGGCTGCTGGTCTGTTAGCTCAGGGCATCACCAGGGGGTACCAGGGGCAGGTCGAAGAGAATGAGGGATGGAGAGAGAGAAAAAAAGAATGTAAAAGGGGATAAAGAAAAAGGGAAGGAAAAGACAAAATGAAAGCTGCAGATGCCTTGCCGTGTTGCTTCCAGGACCTGGGTTCTCTGCTTTATTTCTTTCTCCTCTTGGCTGCCCAGCTGTCCACCTTGCAGGAACTCAGAGCTTCCCCCTGAGGAAGGAGGAGGGGGTAGTGAGGCCGAAAGTGTCTCTCAAACAACACAGACCTGCCTTTCTACCACTAAGTGACTGACCAGCTACTTGCCCTCTCTGCGTCTCAGTTTTCCCGCTGGCAAAACAGGGGCAATAATTTCACCGCTCAGGGCTGCTGCCAGGAGCTGGAAACTGCGCACACCAAGTCCTGACGCCTCAGAGGCCCTCGACCAGCGGCGTAAGATGCCTCCTTCCCTCTGAGTCTGTGGGTCAGAGCCCTCGCAGCGCTGCCCGACAGAACTTCCTGCCGTGAAGGCTGCTGAGCGCTCAAAATGTCTCTAGTGCTAAGGAGAGGTTGAGTGTTTCATTCCGTTGCATGTTAATTGCTCTACATTTAATTAGCCGTCTGCGGCAAGAGACTAGCGCTTAGCTCAGCGCAGAGTCCAGGGCAGGGACTGCCCCCGCAGGCCGCGGGGCAGGGTGGCTCGTTACTCCGTAGACACTGCAAGGCGCCCGGTTCGCGCTGCGTGGACGCAGTAGTTTCTTCCTATAATAACCCCCTTCTGGATAAAGTCAGGCTGGCGGGAGCGTCCTGGACCGTAGTTCAAGCCCCCGCGCTGCGCGGTGGGAACAGTTCAGGACTCCCCCAACTTCTGCTCCTTTCGCCCCCGACCGTCTCCACTCCGCCCGCCCACCATCTCGGAAGTCCCCTTGGGACAATGCGGAGGGGACCTCCGCGTCCCCGACACCCAATTGGGCTACGGCCGCGGGCTCCTTCGTCCCTCGCCGCCAGCCAGGGAGGCTCTGCATGCCCACGTCCACTGCACAGCCGAGGAAACTGCGACTCGCGGAGGTGCCCGGCACGCGGCGGGAAGCAGCGGAGCTCGCGCCCAGCAGTCAGCTCTGGTGACGCCGAGGACACCGCGTGGGCCGGGTTGTCAGGGCGCGCGGGCGACAGGCGGGTAAATATTTGGGGCTGTAACCCGGGCTTCGGCGACTCCTCGTCACTGCGGTTCCAGGGAGGGCGCGTGGCGAGGGCGGTGCCTGGGGGCAGGGGCCTCCTCGGAGGGCGGTGGAGACAGACCCA
>NW_012103976.1:2424509-2443820 GCF_000951045.1 Mandrillus leucophaeus
GCTGCCCCCCTGACTTCCGTGCACTGAGTCCCCGGCCCTGCCCGCAGCCCCGGCCCTGGACTCGGCGGCCGCGGAGGACCTGTCGGACGCGCTGTGTGAGTTTGACGCGGTGCTGGCCGACTTCGCGTCGCCCTTCCACGAGCGCCACTTCCACTACGAGGAGCACCTGGAGCGCATGAAGCGGCGCAGCAGCGCCAGCGTCAGCGACAGCAGCGGCTTCAGCGACTCGGAGAGTAAGTGCGGCCCCCGCTAGGATGGCGCCGGGATCTCCCAGTTCCCAACACCTGGCCCGCGAAGGTTGCGGCCTCAGTTTTCTTATCTGTAAACTGAGGAATGGTGTCCAGGAACCTAGTCCTGAAGCTCAAAGCAGTAGGCCGAGCAGTGGCGGGGCCCCTGACGATAATCACGGGAAGGGTCGCTGGAGGGCAGGTTGGTCCACCTGCCATCCACAGGTGTGTCACCAGGCAGGCGAGTTTAAGCAGCTTGTCCCGACTGAGCCAGACAGGACTCCCTGGACCTGCACCAGGCCTTTCCACAGTTTTCCTCCTCTTCTCCTTTCCCGTGCCTCTCCCCTCTCCCCTGTAACTTTGCAGATGTGGAATAGGTGCCAGTGGAATGAGGGGGCACAGTGGGGACATGGGAGGGCGCTGAACGGAAATATTCATGAAACCAGGAAAGGTTTCATAAGCCCAAACGGCTGTTCCTGGGATTTATGAAATAACTGTTTGCATTTTCTTCTGGCCCTGAGCGCTCAGACTTGTTGCTCCATTGCATGCAGTTATGAAAATCTTTGGCACTGCTGAGTTCAAGTATTTTTCAGCCAGGTCCTCCACCAGGCTGGAGGGGGAGCCAGAGAGCATATGGGCATGAAGGTGCTTCCTGGTGACCTTTCTCACAATGGAGACTACCCCAGCGTCTCTTTGTCCTGAACAACTTTATCAACAACAAAACAACAACAACAACAACAGACAGCTTTTCCCAGGAGCTCACATGTCCTGGGAGGATTCAAACAGCAAATTAGGTGCCTTTTTAGTATTATATGATTGTTGGTTTCAAATCCAGAATTACTTATTGTTTTTCAAAGTGCAAAGTCAATTTTAAACTCTTCTGTGTTATTCTTCAACCTTTAATCCCTAGATGGGTTACAGGCATGAATGTCACTCCTTTTGCTGCCCTTGACTCAGGATGTGAAAGTGATGGCCTTTCCTTGTGATTCTCTTATTTTGAAACCTGGAACTCTTCCTTGTTCCTGGGCTAAGATTCGGGGCTAGACTTGAATGTGAGCTGCTCTTCTGCAAAGGGATAAATGCGCTCACCACCCTGGTCAGGGTTTGACTCAGAAAGCTGAGTTCCAGCTTGAGTTTCCTTGGCAGCATTGCCAGAGAGTTAGACCAAGTTGCAGCTTTTGAGGTGAAAGGGGATGGAAGAAAGTACTGTTACTTTTCCACTTAGAATTTTTGGACTGTGTTCCTAATGAACAGGTTCATTTTTAGTTTCAAAGCGAAGTGTTTACATTCTGGAAATTTGTCTCAATTCCTAAGGCCAAACTTAAATATGTCTCCTTTTACTGGGGCATGGAGCAAGTTATTCATCAAATACAGATTCTCCCATGGAAAAGAAAGCTGGGACAGTGTGTCACTGCAGCTCTGTGGCAAAGAACAGCTCCTTTCTAAGCAACAGCTTCACTCCGCTAGAATAGGTCTAAGAGTGCCCATTCATGGCTGATTGCAGCTTCCACTGAGTGGGATTTCAGATCTAGGATCTGTTTTCAGATGCCTTAAAGAGAAGGCATAGAAACACATTCTTAACAGTTGCAGGGGAGATAGTTGGGATAGTTTGTAGTTTTACTTAGGTTATATGTTTGTTTTCTGCTTTTGTTGTTAACTGACTAACCCGTAGTTTGGTGGTTAGAGAAGTGATGAGAAGAATATAAAGCAAGCTCAGATGACATTTGTCTTTGCTTTAAATGTGTAGTTTTTCTCTCACAAGGCTGGTTAGAAATATTGTTGGCAGAAGCTGTGTGTATCTAAATGATAATTTCTTAAGGAAGCATAATACGTGTATCTTAATTGCTGCCAAGAATTGAGCACAGACATTTGTTACACTCGTTTGTCTGTTTAATGATTTTCTGTGGGAGAGAATGCTTAAGAGAGGTAGATACTACTGAAATTTAGCTCATGAAGAGGGAGACAAACCAGAATAATGATAATAACAGCAGGTCACTTTTAGCAAATCCTTGCTATGAGGATGATGATGATTTATTAGCTAGAATGGGAACCATGTCTTCACGAATAGACTGAAGTCCTTTTGAGCCCAGATCACATGCCTGTTTGTCAATGATGGCTGTTTGTGAAGGTGTCTCTCTGAGGCGGTGGTCATCTGGCAGGGTGAGTGGAGCCCAGTTTGAGCCTTGTCAAAACCCTGGATGATGAGTGGGATTTAGTTTCTCCAGCTGTGAAATTGAAAGGATGCTATTTAATAGTGCTATTAGGTAGAAAATATTTGCTCTGTTGAATGCTTTCAAAATATCATTACAATGTACATGCTGTGCTATACCACATAGATACATTGGAGCCAGTGTCTCGCATGAAAATATTTTGGATGAAGCTGTAAACCAATGTTACCTCTGTTTTTTTGCTCTAGTTTTTACAGCTCTGTCTGAAGGTGCACCAGCCTTACAAGGAAGATCAAACAGTAATCGTGTTCTTTGAAGAATACTTCTTCCTTCTCATTAAAAAAAAAAAAATTTAGGTTGCTTGCACCCAAAGGCAAAAAATAGCCATTCCCTCTACCGAAAGAAACAAGTTACTCAGATAGGAAAGAAGAACAGATATTTAATAAGGAAATACTCCTTCCCATTCCCACTTTGAGGGAGGCCTCTTAAGACGTGAAGAGGACCAAAATAACAATTACAGTATAACTTCACATGGGTGGGGGGTGTGTGGAATTCAAATGTAGTTGATCAAAATCAAGTTGTTACTTTCCTTTAGACTTGATTCCAACATGTAAAAAAATCAGGCGCTTTAGTGGGAGTAATTTTAACTTCAGCAGTGAAAGGGTAATGCAATTAAGAGTTAGGGTAGTGTTTCTCAAACCTCATCCTCAGAGGTGCTTTAGAAATTGACTACCTTTGGTTTGAATTTATTTTTAGAAATATATCTTCTTTTCAGTATTTTTAAGACTGTAAAAGGTACACCATGATTTCTCGTGTTAAATGAAATTTTAACTCATTATGTTTCAAGTTTTAACCAGTGTGTTGACTTTATAAGACATTTATGATATTAACTTAAACTTTAAAAGGTGGTATGCACTTACATCTTTAATGTATTGGGGTTTCACGTAATTTTTCCTTTGAAGGGGGAAGTGTTTTGCTGCTCAATAAAAAAGGTCTGAAGTCTACTGTGTATGCTAGGGTTATTATGATATTGTAGGACCATTTAGGGAATGAGGAACTGGCTTCCTTAGCATCAGCAAGACTTAGAACACCTGCATATCTTTGCCTAGACTATTCTGGCCTGGCCCTGGGAGAGGGGACCTTGTGGGCCCTGGAGAACCAGCATGACAGTTGGCTTATGTGGCTTAGAAGTCACTGAGGCTAGAACCTGAACTTGTTCAAGCCATGAGAGAATAAGGCCAGTGAGGAGCTTTCAGGGTTCCCTAGTACTCTGTTAGCAATTCCACATGGGTGACAGGTCTTGTGATGCTTGGCAAGGCATATAGAGGGATGGCACGGTCCCAGAAAGGGAGCTGGGACAACGGTGGAGTAGCTGAGGAAAGAGGCTCTTCCTTATTTTGCCCCACTTTGGCGAGGCTATCAGAATTTCGATTTTCGGGAGGAGAATTCAACCCACACCCCCAGCCATTCCCTGTGGCAAAAGGGAGGCAGGTCCAAAGCTTGCTTTTTCTCAGTGAATTACTATAGTTTGCTTGCTTTAAACGTGTGGGAGTGTGGGATCGTTCTATATTTACAGGAGCCTTGGGCAAGGTTTACTGTCTGTGGTGTTACTTCCCTCTGGAGCAGCACGTTGACATGCGCTAACCCTAAGTTACCTTTCTCCCAACCCCCCAAGCTAAAAACACACACCTACCTTTTAAACAAGCCTCTATTTTGCAGCAGAGTTTCTCCAACTCTGTTAGTTGTATATTTCATATGCTTTTCTTTCTTTTGATGGTGCCTTAGAAAACGTGGTCCCAGAATTTCAGGTTCCTGGCTTCAGTACACTGAGTGGATTTGCCAGGGATGTTTCTAATGGGAATTTGAGATGCACGTGAGATGGTGCTTCAGAGCGGATTGAAACCAATGTTGTAAGGCCCTCAAATATCCACCCTTACCACCTGCCAGGGTTCCCCAAATCATCACTGTTCTAGGTCTCTCAAGCCTCTATTAATAGCAGCACCTGATACCCACGCGGGGCAGTGATACATGAATATGTGATCAGCCAGCAACACATTGCTGTCATTTAATCAGACTAACTGGCTATTATTTTTGCAAGGAATAGAGTTCCAGGGGAGGGAAAAGAACGCGATGTCAGGCCTTGCTTACCTTGAAATCTGTCTAGGCGCCTTGCGTGAGATTTTTGCCCATTGTATGTTCTTAATAAAACTCTGTGGAAAGAAATTTTATTGGTTAAGGGTAAAGAGAAGTCTAGAGCTTGGGGTACCTCTATGTTGAGGGTTTGTTCTTGGGAGGTTTGTTCTAGGATGCCACCGAAGAGAAAGTTCTCTTAAGAATTTTACTGCTCTCTCTCAAGAAGAGGGAGAATCTTGATTCTGTTTATTCTCTGCGATTACCTTTTCTATCTCAGGAGTGCTATTCTTCACTTTGCTAGGAACTTTAGAATTAAATCATTAAAACCGCAGGCATTATACACAGATTATTAGGTTATTCTTCTTCTAACAAGGAAGAAACGGAGTGACTCGTACAGGGTCATGCAGCTTTCATGTGGCCTCTAGACACCCACGCGACAGTGGCATAGACGCTGGATGCCCACTCGCCAGTGGTGTAGCTTTGGGGCCTTGAGGGCTCTCTTATTTTCTGTGCCATACATGACGTGTAGATATCATCACAGGGTGCGCCTCAGCTGCAGCAGGTATGGCTCAAGGATGCTGGCGGTCGGCTTCCTCTTGATGGTTGAAGGTTGAACATTTCAGAACTTGGAGTTGGGTCTGCTCCAGATTGTACACCTCATGGAAAGGGAGTGAAGTCATGGTGTGGCAATGAGCCGGGGCGTGAGCTAATGTGTGTGTGTGTGTGTCGGCGGGGTGGGGGGGGGTGTGGGCAGGGCGGGGGCGGGCAGGAGGAAGTGAGCGTAGCTATGCTGCCATCCATGCCTCCGTGTGCCTGTGTTTCTATATAAATAGATATTGTAACTAGTACTTTTCCCCCTCTTCCTCCCTCACTGTGGGAGTGGCTGTCAGTTTTGTCTGTATATATTCTCAGTCTGGGAAAAACGCTCACGTCAAGAAGGCATTTAGCCTGTGAACCTAAAGGATCAGAGGACAGCCCTGGCAATATTCCGGATCTACGGCTCATTCTCTACAGATTCTCTCCAGGCCCCATGAGTTATGCTGAGTTTTTCCCGAATCTTTGCTGGATTCCTTTTTTCCCCTGCTACCATCCTCTTTTGGAATGGCCTCTCCATATCTAGATTGTTCCTTCTCCCACCATTCAACAGTGTTTGGCCTCCTCGCCTGTGAGGTGAACAAATTGTGGTGTCTTTCTCCCCCTGCAGAGGAGTGTACGTGGATGGAAACTTGCTGGAGAGTTGGGGCAGAAGAGAGCTGAAGTTCAAAGTCAGGGAAGGGCCTGTGGTGCACGCCGGGTGGGTGGAGTGAGCGGTGGCGTGTGGAAAGTTGCTCTCCTAGGCCAGCTGCTTGTGGGAGATAGAGAGTGGAGGTGTGGTCCCTGCCATCTGGGCCAGCCAGTCTCTGGGCCAGGGATGGGGGTGAAGCTCTCAGGTATCCTTCAGAGCCACAGATAACGTGCCAAGGGCCTCGTATTTTCTGGCTTGGAGTCTAAGCATGAGGTCTGCCTCCTCAGGACCCTCTGTGGTTTTCTCGCCCCTAAATCTTGCCTCATCTTCTCCCCATGAGTTTCTCAGTCTGCATTTGTGGCAATTCTCCTGTGACTGCATGGTGAGAACAGTAAGGCTCCCTTGCAGGTCTGCAGTGGGTGTGGCCAGCTTCCTGTGTGTCGGGGAAAGGCCCTCCCTTGGGAGAACTGGAGAGCTCCTTTGGAGGTGGGTTTGTTTGAGGGAGGCAACAGGAGGACTTCCCGAGAAAGGTTCCACAGAGTCTAAGGGTCCTAAGAAGTAGTAGCAGGAACACCACAAAAAAGTGTCCCGTGGTCAGGTACACTGGGGAAATGGGGCTGGTTTTGTTTAACCACAAGTCTTTTCAGGATGTTGGAAGTGGGCGTACCCATGGGAATGACCAAGGCTGGTTGGTGTTTCTCGGGGGTACTTGACCACACAGCCCTTGGAGGATCAGCATTCTGAGGAATGTGTTTTTGGGGAAATGTAGATATCAGGGTCCAGGGTTTTGGATCTCAGTCCATGTTCATCCTCAAAGCCCAGTGATGGTGCTGGTTTCAGGTGAGCTGGGCTGGACCTCTGAAGGAAGCAAACATTGTGAGGGTTGCTCTCAAGGGTCTTCTGGGCATGTTTGGAAACGTGGACAAGATGGCAGTGTCAGCGCAAAAAGAGCAGGGGCAGGTGGGCCCCTGGGCAGGAGAGGGTTGGGGGAAAGGGAGCCAGGAGAGGCACCTGAGAAGCTGTGGCAGCCTCTTAGGGACAAAGCTGAATTTCCCTGAGACCAGAAACCTCTTCTTCCAAAAACCCTGTCACTTAAGCAAATTTCTTTTCAGTTAACGGGACCAAAGAGAGATGTTTTTGCCTCCTCCTGAGCTGGAGGTAATTGGCTTAAAGTGGAAGAATCCCGAGGAAGCGGGGACCTGGTCAGGCCCCCATCATTCCCCTGCCCTCTCACACCTGAAGAGCCACTTCTCTGCTCCAACTGCGGCTGGCTTTGTGTTTTGTTTTAACCAGGAAGGCTGTTCCCCATGACCTCAGGGGCCACATCCTGCCTCTGCTGCCTGCCTTGCCTTTGCACCCTTTGAGTCAGTGCTGCTCAGCCAGCAGCCCCTTTCTGAGTCACAGCCACACAGCTGGGCCAACTGTGGGTTGGTTTCCTTCCCCGTAGCAGGACTTAGAGAATCTCAGAGCTAGAAGTGCCTTTAAGGATTATTTAGTCCACCTTCCCTTTCTGTTGATAAGTAAGCTAGGCCCAGAGATACCATCTTGTTCAAAGGCACCCTAGTACTTAGTAGTTGACTGGATGGTGCCCTTGACTCCCAGCTCAGCCTTGAACTTCTGGGGCCTCATCTTGCTGTCGTTCAAGTCTTTGAAGGTAGGAGCATAGAGGGAGCCATGACGTCACTCCAAGTGTCTAATAGATGAACTTCCAGGAGATGTCTTCATCTTTGACCTTCTGGCTTATCTGAAGAGTACAGACTGTTAGGAAAACCTCTTAAGTAAAAGAGAGGATTATTAAATTATAGGATAGCAAGACAGCAAAGATCTCTCTTGAGCAGGGAAAGAGGATTAAGTCATGGGATACCGGATGTTTGTATTTTAGGAGGCTCAGAGGGCAGAAGGGACATATTTCACATGAGATGATTCCTTTTGCCTAAAATCCTTACCCCCTCACCCCCACCATCAACCAAGCACTGGTCATGATGATCCTATCACCCCCTTCCTGTATTAGGGAAGCAAGGGCCTTTGGTGTACTTGATTGGACACACACACTCTCATACACACACTCACACTCTCACACACTCTCACACACTCTCACACGCACACACTCTCACACACTCATGCATGTGCGCGCACACACACACACACTTTCACACTCATACACTCACACACACTCTCACACGCTCTCGCACACTTACACTCACTCTCATGCACACACACACTCACGCATACTCACAGACATACACTCACACACTCTCACACTCACACTCTCACACTCTCTCACACACTGTCTCACACAGACTCTCTCATACACCCTCACTCACACAGACTCTTTCATGCACACTTACACGCATACTTTCACACACACACACTCTCACACACACACAAACACATTCCCCTGTCTCGAATCATTTTGGGGGCATAAACATAAAACCTGGAAATCAACCTGTTTTCTTTTCTTTTTTTCTTTTTTTTTTTTGAGACAGAGTCTCACTCTGTCGCCCAGGCTGGAGTGCGGTGGTGATCTTACCTCCACCTTCCGGGTTCAAGCGAGTCTCCTGTCTGAACCTCCTGAGTAGCTGGGGCTGCAGGCGCACACCTCCATGCCTGGCTGAGTTTTGTATTTTTAGTAGAGAGGGGTTTCACCATGTTGGCCAGGCTGGTCTTGAACTCCTGATCTCTGGCGATCCACCTGCTTCAGTCTTCCAAAGTGTTGAGATTACAGTCGGGAGCCATCACGCCTGGCTGTTTTCTTTACTATAGATTTGCAGTTTTGGCTTATTTTGAAGACAAATTGTTGGTTATCAATAGACTATAAAGTGATAAGTCTATAGTCTCATGAGTACTATTTCTAATGAGTATATTTTCCTTCCTGAAAGGTGCAGATTCACTTTATAGGAACAGCTTCAGCTTCAGTGATGAAAAACTGAATTCCCCAACAGACTCTACCCCAGCTCTTCTCTCTCCTGCTGTCACTCCTCAGAAAGGTAAGGTCATTAGTTGGAATTGGAGTTTTTTGCTTTTTTATTCCTCTCCCCTTCTCCATCCCTTCTCTGTCCCTTTTATCCCTAAACGATCTTTCTCAAATGTGCAAAACAGATAGGTAAGACTAATGTCTTAATACTGTAGAGTATAAAGTGGAATTTTTTTATTTCTCAGGATTTTAATCAGTGTGAACGTGAAATCAGATAATTTGGGGCAGAAAACCTGAAGTCACAGGGAGAAAGAAAACTTGGAGACTAGACTGTTCTCTCTCATGTGATGTAATCAAGACTGTGCAAATGACAGTGTTTCTTAGGAGTCGCCTCCCAGACTTGCTGGTTCTAGAATTTAAAACTCAGCAGTTTGCCTTTGCAGATAGTAGGATTCTTTTTATTGCATTAATTATTTAACCAATGGTTTCAGATGACCAATTTAGCAATTCAATGGAGTTGTCATTATGAGATAAGCTATGGTGTAACATGATTTAAAATAGCAGCTCCAGCCTGTGTCTACTGTGGTATTAATAGACCTAAAATGTCTTTAAAGATGCATGAGCAGTTTCTTATTTTTTGGAAATGGTAAAACGTCTCCAGCCAGAGAGCTGAATGTTCTATTACATTGGACAAGTGCCTTTTTGAAAACAAAAGGAGTTTTTTTCCTTAAGAAAAGTTATACTTGCTGAAAATAGTTGCAGAATGCAATAAAAATGGAACATAGTTAAAAAGAAATGACAATTCCATCACTCTTTTCACTTTGGCAATAAGACAGGACTTCGCTCTTTTTTCAAAAGAGGCATTTTAAAATTCCCTTCTCAACATAGCAACGTTAGCACCCACTGGGAATTCTGCCACTATCCAGCTCTCAGTCTGTAATGGATCTGTTGAATTCAGAGACAGAGCAGTCTAGAAAGTGGCTTAAAACATGCTCAGATTTGTTACCTGATCCTCAAGAGGTAGGAATTAAAGAGGCGGAAGAAAGCCCCTAGTGGCAAATTGACTTAAAAAGCTAAGAACAATTAGCCATTTGTAGCCAGCAGTGTTAATTAATAAAACTATCCAGTACTGCATTTCAGGGAAGGCGTGAATGATGTGATGAACTCTACAGAAATAAAGTCAGCTGTATGAAAAAAATCTGTACCTCTCAGGCTCTAGAGAGAACCAAATCAGAATGAGGACTCGTTACCTTGTGTGGGCACCTGGAGGGGATGAGGCTGTGCTGGAACCAGAAGCCTCATGGTGCCTTCCCGGTACCATTTTGATAAGAAACAGTGAACTCTTCGTTCATTTCATACTAGAGGGACTCTGAGGGCTGCAGCGTTGCCTTGGGGGGACGGCACAAGCATGAATGCATCAGAAGGCTAGTGCCGCGGGAATGACACAATCTAGGTGTCCGCTCTGCACAGTGCTATGCTTACTGAATTTTTTGACTAATAACTCATATTCTACACAATACAAAAACCAAACTCTTTTTATCTTCCCTTCCTGCTCCTCACTCTCCTGCAAACATTTAAGAGAGTGAAGGAAGATTCCTCTTCCAGGTGATGGAGAAGTGGGGTGGGATGGTTGGAGAGGGTGGTGATGAACTAAAAAACAAAGAAACACTGAGGCTAGTCTTCAGAATCAGTTTCTGAGTTTACTGTATCAAAACACTGGAGCACACACTTAGGATTGGCCCAGGACACTCTTCAATAAAGTCTCTGAAGATAAGGAGGTGGATGTAACATAGAAATAATCCATTCTATAACCCTGGACGTTCCAACATCCTGGAAAACTCAATATGAAGTCATCAGCTGTCTTTGTTATGGAAACTGAACTCTCTCTCTCCCCCCACCCCACCGTTTCACAGCCAAATTAGGAGACACAAAAGAGCTAGAAGACTTCATTGCTGATCTTGACAGAACTTTAGCAAGTAAGTACATGTCTGATATTAAAAACAAAAAAACAAACAAAAAACTAACAGACACTTCTGATAAAGTGTTGCAATGTTAACCAGCTTGCCCTGGGGCGGAAAGTTGCATCCTAAGCCTTCTTTAGGTTTAGAAACGGGACCTTAGGCTGGTCGCAGTGACTCACGCCTGTAATCCCAGCACTTTGGGAGGCCAAGGCGGGTGGATCACCTGAGGTCGGGAGTTCAAGGCCAGCCTGGCCAACATGGTGAAACCCCGTCTCTGCTAAAAAACACAAAAGTTAGCTGGGCATGGTGGCGCGTGCCTGTAGTCCCAGCTACTTGGGAGGCTGAGGCAGGAGAATCGCTTGAACCCGGGAGGCAGAGGTTGCAGTGAGCTGAGATTGCACCACTGCACTCCAGCCTGGCGACAGAGCGAGACTCTCAGAAAAAAAATAAGAAGAAGAAATAAAATAAAAATAAAATAATAATAATAATAATAATAATACACAGGACTCTAGTGGCTAGGAATGAAATTCTGGGATAAGCTTGTGTTAAAGTAGACCATGTGCGTTTCCAAACAGTGAGAACAGGGCACCAGCAAACAATGGCATTTTGTTTGAGAAATGGAGAGTGAGCAAGACTGGAGCATTACCATCATGATGGCCTGTCAGGCTTTTCAGAGAAGAAATGAACTGATTAACCACAAGTGTATTACTCCAACAAGCCAAAAGGGTTCCATCCCAGGGGCCAGGGTAATTTTCCAGGTTAGATCCAGGGTTTGGGTGAAATCTAACTTTAAGAGGTGGGTGCCAAAAGAGAGAATTGGCTTGGGGGGCCTTTCACCAGAGACCCACGCCAGTGACTGAAAGACCTGGATTAGGTATGCATACTTGCAAGCATCCTATTTGGGAATTACACTAATCGTTACCCGTTTTGTGTGACCACAAATGTTGAGAACTGAAGACATCAGATTATAACTGCACTAGAGGGGCCCAGAAGAAGGGAGCCTCACAATCTATCTACACACTCCATTTCCAAAGGATAAGATTGCAAGAGCCAGGAGGACCAACTCCAGCTTCTGGGATGGAAGGTTCAGCAACTCTGCTATGGGGGGTCCTGTTGAGTCACAGAATGGGCTGGGAGAATTTTGTCCCAGCCCCTTAATTTTCCAGTGGAAGGATTGATTTTCTGTGAGAAGTATTTAATGCTATTCTTTGCTAAAGTGCTGGGTAAACTCTGAAAAATTAAATCCAAAGCTGGTTATTTAAAAATAACTATGTTCTTAACACTCTTGCAGACAAACCTAAATATCAGATAGAAAGTCTTGTATCATCTCTATTTGCTGGAAGATTTTACTGCCTCTTTTCTTAGGTACAGCACCATCTTACATCAGAAGACCAGGGCCTGTTTTGACAGGGATTATTATAATTGTAGCATAATTTGTATTAGACCCATGTGACAAGCCTGTCTACTTCATGGAAATTGCAGTGGGTTGCCCAGTCATTCCAGTTAATCAAACACTCATCATGTGGGAAGCCTGGCATTGAGTTTGGTTCTTTTATGCTTGTCTGAGACAGTGTGATGTGGTTAAGCATAGGAATTGTAAGCCTCTGAGTGGATAACCTTACCTGTCTCTCATTTACAGGTATGTGAAACAAGAAGTTCTGGGTCCTTTCATCATAAGGGAGAAGCTTCAGAAAGCTCGGAGGACCTGCTAAAATCAGCTACTAGAATCTGCTGCCAGAGGGGACGAAGACGTGCACTCAACCCTCCACCAGGCCACTCTCAGGCTCACCTTAAAATCAGCCCTTGATCCCATCTCTGGGCAATTTAGACAGTGAAACTGACTTTGTTTACCTGCCTGCAGCGTATTAGAACAGACGATCCATGCTAATATTGTATTTTCTCTTAAAACATAGCTTTCCTGTAATTTAAAGTGCTTTTATGAAAATATTTGTAATTAATTATATATAGTTGGAAATAGCAGTAAGCTTTCCCATTATAATATATTTTTGTATACAAATAAAATTTGAACTAGAGTCTGCTTCCTTTTCTTCTTCTTTATTTTTTAAAATATATTTCCATTCAAATAATATTCTAGTGGGAGTAACATGCTTCTTGATTCCTTCGCAAGGCCCCTGGGTGCTCTCTGATTGCACTAGACAAGAGGACAGTAAATTTAAAGTGTTCCTTTAGCTCATTCAGTGCTCTGGAAGGAAATGCTGGCAGACGGCTGCTGGGAAATTTTAATTTGAGGATTGTGATTTCGTTGGAAGTTAGGTTTCTATTCTGTCTCTGCCCTCCTTCTCATATCTTGGCACCATTGCAGGTGGCATGGACTCTTTCTCTGAATTAAGGGAAATACCAGTTGTTCTTACAATCCAGGACTTAAATACGAGGGAAAGTTGAGATAGCTGGAAGACTTGAAAATGATGGTGCTTTTCTAAGATCTGTGTGTGGAGGAAGATTGATGGTGCTGGTCTTGATGGAATGTCCAGCCAACCTCAGGTGCGAAGCGTTTGACGGGTAGGCTTTGCACATAGAAGCCACTGACCCCTTCTCCCACTTGCCTTTGTGGGGGCTGGAGAGAGGCATAAAAATAAGAAAGCTCATTATTTTCTTATCTATGCTTTTCTGTCTTTAAAACCTCCTCTAAAATATCTGGGCATTACTTTCATAATCAGAATAAAGTTATTTTAAAACTCAAATCCCTATATTCCCAAAGGACATAAATCCAAAACATAACTACTCATAATCTTACTTGTATCTTCAAAAGCTAACTACTATATTTGATCAGTTTTTTAGGGAATTGGGAAACTAAATTGCATTTTTTTAACTTTTTTCTTTTCCTCAAGCTTCCGGGAAAACTTTTGGGTTGAACTTAAATACTTCCTTTTCAAAAAAATGAGATCTAATTCACATACTGTAGCACCCAGTTCAGTGGTTTTTAGCATATTCACAGGTACTGCAGCTGTCACCACTATCTACTTCCCTGTCTCCATGAGCTTGTCTATTCTGGACCTTTCATATAAATGGAATATGTAATCTTTTGTGTCTGGCTTCTTTCACTTAGCATAGTATTTTCAAAGTTCATCCATGAGTAGCATGAATCAGTACTTCATTTCTTTTCACGGTCAAATCATATTCCCCTGTGTGGATATGCAACCATTTGTTTATCCATTCATTGGTTGGTGAAGATTTGGGTTGTTTCTACTTTTTAGTTAACTAATAATATTGTTATGAATACCCATGTATTAGTTTTTGTGTGGACATATGTTTTCATTTCTCTTGGGTATATAACTAGGAGTGGAATTCCTGGGTCTTATGTTAACTCTGTTTAACTCTTTGAGAAACTGTCAAACTGTTTTCCAAAGCAGTTTGGAAAACCATTTTACGTTCCCACTAGCAATGTATGAGGATTCCAGTTTCTCTATATCCTTGCCAACTTGTTCTTGTCTCCCTTGTCATTCTAGCAGGTGAGAAGTGGTATTGTGTTGTGGTTTTGTTTTGCATTTCTTTTTTTTTGAGACAGAGTCTCACTCTGTCGCACAGGCTGGAGTGCAGTGGCGCGATCTCGGCTCACTGCAAGCTCTGCCTCCCGGGTTCAAGCGATTCTCCTGCCTCAGCCTCCCAAGTAGCTGGGACTACAGGCACCCCTCAGCCTCCCGAGTAGCTGGGACTACAGGCACCCCTCAGCCTCCTGAGTAGCTGGGACTACAGGCGCCCGCCACCACGCCTGGCTAATTTTTTTGTATTTTTAGTAGAGACAGGGTTTCACTGTGTTAGCCAGGATGGTCTCGATCTCCTGACTTTGTGATCCGCCCTCCTCGGCCTCCCAAAATGCTGGGATTACAGGTGTGAGCCACTGCGCCTGGCCTATGTTGCATTTCTGTGACTAATGATGTCTTTTCATGTGCTGACTGACCATTTGTATATCTTCTTTGGAGAAATGTCTATTCAAATCCTTTGCCCATTTTAAAATTAGGATGTCCTTTTAACTTTTTTTATTTTTGTGGGTACATAGTAGGTGTATGTATTTATGGGGCACATAAGATGTTTTGATATGGGCGTGTGACGTGTAATAATCACATCATGGAAAATGGGGTGTCCACCCCCTCAAGCATTTATCCTTTGTGTCGCAAACAATCCAATTACACAATTTTAGTTATTTTTGAATGTACAGTTAAATTGTTATTGACTATAGTCACCCTGTCATGCTATCAAATACTAGGCCTTATTCATTTATTCCAACTATTTTTTGTGCCCGTTAACCATGCCTATCTCCCCCCGACCTCCTACTATCCTTCCCAGCCTCTGGTGACCAAGCTTCTACTCTGTAATTCCATGGGTTTAACTGTTGACTTTTAGATCCCACAAATAAGTGAGAACATGAGATGTTTGTCTTTCTGTGCCTGGCTTATTTCACTTAACATAATGACCTCCAGTTCAATCCATGTTGTTGCAAATGACTGAATCTCATTCTTATGACTGAATAGTACTCCAGTGTGTATAAGTACCACATTTTCTTCATCCATGCATCTGTTGAGGGACATTTAGGTTGCTTCCAAATCTTGGCTATTGTGAATAGAGCTGCAACAAATATGGGAGTCCAGATACCTCTTTGATATACTGATTTCCTTTTTTAGGGGGTATATACCCAGCAGTGGGATTGCTGGACCATATGGTAGGCTCTACTTTTAGTTTTCTGTGGAATCTCCAAACTGCTCTTCATAGTGGCTGTAGTAATTTACATTCCCACCAACAGTGTACGAGGATTTCCTTTTCTCTACATCCTTGCTAGCATCTGTCATTGCCTGTCTTTTGGATATAAGCCATTTCAACTGGGGTAGGATGATATCTCATTGTAGTTTTGATTTGCATTTCTCTAATCAATGATGTAGAGCATCTTTTCATATGTCTGTTTGCCATCTGTTTGTGTTCTTTTGAGAAATGTCTATTTCAATCTTTTGCCCATTTTTAAATCAGATTATTAAATTTTTTTCCTATAGAGTTGTTTGAGCTCCTTATATATTCTGAGTATTAATCTGTTGTCAGATGGGTAATTTGCAAATATTTTTTCCCATTCTGTGGGCTATCTCTTCACTTTATTGTTTCATTTGCTGTGCAGAAGCTTTTTAACTTGATGTGACCCCATCTAGTCCATTTTTGCTTTAGTTGCCTGTGCTTGTGGGTTATTACTCAAGAAATGTTTGCCCAGACTGATATCTCAGAGAGTTTCTCCAATATTTTCTTTTTGTAGTTTCAGAGTTTGAGGTCTTAGATTTAAGTGTTAAATCCATTTTGATTTGATTTTTGTATATAGTGAGTGATGGGGGTCTAGTTTCATTCTTTGCATATGGATATCCAGTTTTCCCAGCATCATTTATTGAAGAGACTGTCCTTTGCCCAGTGTATGTTCTTGCCACTTTTGTTGAGAATGAGTTTACTGTAGGTGTGTGGATTTGGTTCTAGGTTCTCTGTTCTGTTCCATTGGTCTATGTGTTTGTTTTTATGCCAGGACCATGCTGTTTTGGTTATTATAGCCCTGTAGTATAATTTGAAGTCAGGTAATGTGACTCCTCCAGTTTTGTTCTTTTTTTAATTTTTTTTTTAAATTATACTTTAAGTTCTGGGGTACATGTGCAGAATGTGTTTTGTTACATAGGTATACGTGTGCCATGGTGGTTTGCTGCACCCATCAACTCGTCACCTACATTAGGTATTTCTCCTAATGTTATCCTTCCCCTAAACCCCCACCCCCCAACAGGCCCCGGTGTGTGATGTTCCCCTCTCTATGTCCACGTGTTCTCATTGTTCAGCTCCCATTTATGAATGAGAACATGTGGTGCTTGGTTTTCTGTTCTTGTGATAGCTTGCTGAGAATGATGGTTTCCAGCTTCATCCATGTCCCTGCAAAGGACATGAACTCATCCTTTTTTGTGGCTGCATAGTATTCCATGGTGTATATGCTGTCTCTTATACACATCTAGATGTGTATAAGAGACAGATCCAGCTTTGTTCTTTTGGCTTAGGATTGTCTTGGCAATGTGGGCTCTTTTTTGGTTCCATGTGGACTTTAAAGTAGTTTTTTCCAATTCTGTGAAGAAAGTCATTGGTAGCTTGATGGGGATGGCATTGAATCGATAAATTACTGTAGGCAGTATGGCCATTTTCACAATATTGATTCTTCCTATCCATGAGCATGGAATGTTCTTCCATTTGTTTGTGTACTCCTTTATTTCATTGAGTAGTGGTTTGTAGTTCTCCTTGAAGAGATCCTTCACATCCCTTGTAAGTTGGATTCCTATGTGTTTTATTCTCTTTGAAGCAATTGTGAATGGGAGTTCACTCATGATTTGGCTCCCTGTTTGTCTGTTATTGGTGTATAAGAATGCCTGTGATTTTTGCACATTGATTTTGTATCCTGAGACTTTGCTGAAGTTGCTTATCAACTTAAGGAGATTTTGGGCTGAGATGATGGGGTTTTCTAAATATACAATCATGTCCCTGCAAACAGAAACAATTTGACTTCCTCTCTTCCTATTTGAATACCCTTTATTTCTTTCTCTTGCCTGATTGCACCGGCCAGAACTTCCAATACTGTGTTGAATAGGAGTGGTGAGAGAGGGCATCCTTGTCTTGTGCCGGTTTTCAAAGGGAATGTTTCCAGCTCTTGTCCATTCAGTATGATATTGGCTGTGGGTTTGCCATAAATAGCTCTTATTATTTTGAGATATGTTCCATTTATTGTTTTGCATATATTGAACCAACCTTGCATCCCAGGTATGAAGCTATGAAGCTGACTTGATTGTGATAGATAAGCTTTTTGATGTGCTGCTGGATTTGGTTTGCCAGTATTTTATTGAGGATTTTCACATCAATGTTCATCAGGGATATTGGTCTGAAATTTTCTTTTTTTTATTGTGTCTCTGCCAGGTTTTGGTATCAGGATGATGCTGGCCTCATAAATGAGTTAGGGAGGATTCCCTCTTTTTCTATTGATTGGAATAGTTTCAGAAGGAATGGGACTAGCTCCTCTTTGTACCTCTGGTAGAATCGGAGTGTGAATCCTTCTGGTCCTGGACTTTTTTTGGTTGATAGGCTATTAATTACTGCCTCAATTTCAGAACTTGTTATTAGTTTACTCAGGCATTTGACTTCTTCCTGGTTTAGACATGGGAGGGTGTATATGTCCAGGTATTTATCCATTTCTTCCAGATTTTCTAGTTTATTTGTATAGAGGTGTTTATAGTATTCTGTGATGGTAGTTTGTATTTCTGTGGGGTCAGTGGTGATATACCCTATATAATTTTTTATTGTGTCTATTTGTTTCTTCTTTCTTTTCTTCTTTATTAGTCTGGCTAGCAGTCTATTTTGCTGACTTTTTAAAAAAGAAAACAGCTCCTGGATTCATTGATTTTTTGAAGGGCTTTTCGTGTCTCTATCTCCTTCAATTCTGCTCTGATCTTAGTCTTCTGCTAGATTATGAATTTGTTTGCTGTTGCTTCTCTAGTTCTTTTAATTTTGATGTTAAGGTGTCAATTTTAGATCTTTCCTCTTTCTCGGGTGGGCATTTACTGCTATAAATTTCCCTCTACACACTGCTTTAAATGTGTCCCAGAGATTCTCATACATTGTCTCTTCGTTCTCATTGGTTTCAAAGAACATCTTTATTTCTGCTTTCATTTTGTTATTTACCTAGTAGTCATTTAGGAGCAGGTTGTTCAGTTTCCATATAGTTGTGCAGTTTTGAGTGAGTTTCTTAATCCTGAGTTCTAGTTTGATTGCGCTGTGGTCTGAGAGACTATTTGTTATGATTTCCATTCTTTTGCATTTGCTGAGGAGTGTTTTACTTCCAATTATGTGGCCAGTTTTAGAATAAGTGCAATAACGTGCTGAGAAGAATGTATATTCTGTTGATTTGGGGTGAAGAGTTCTGTGGATGTCTCTTAGGTCTGCTTGGTCCAGAGCTGAGTCAAAGCCCTGAATATTCTTGTTAATTTTCTGTCTCACTGATTTGTCTAATATTGACAGTGGGATGTTGAAGTCTCCCACTATTATTATGTGGGAGTCTAAGTCTCTTTGTAGGTCTCTAAGAACTTGCTTTATGAATCTGGGTGCTCTTGTATTGGGTGCGTGTATATCTAGGATAGTTAGCTCTTCTTGCTGCATTGATCCCCTTACCATTATGTAATACTTTTTGTTGTCTCTTTTGATCTTTGTTGGTTTACAGTTTGTTTTATCCGAGATAAGAATTGCAACTCCTGCTTTTTTTTTTTGCTTTCCATTTGCTTAGTAAATATCCTCCCATCCTTTATTTTGAGCCTATGTGTGTCTTTGCACGTGAGATGGGTCTCCTGAATACAGTACACTGATGGGTCTTGAGTCTTTATCCAATTTGCCAGTCTGTGTCTTTTAATTGGAGCATTTAGCCTGTTCACATTTAAGGTTACTATTGTTATGCATGAATTTGATCCTGTCATTATGATGCTAGCTGGTTGTTTTGCCTGTTAGTTGATGCAGTTTCTTCATAGTGTCGATGCTCTTTACGATCTGGTATGTGTTTGCAGTGGTTGGTACCAGTTTTTCCTTTCCATGTTTAGTGCTTCCTTTCACATTATTTGTGAATAGAAATAATTTTACTTCTTCTTTTACAATCTGAATGCCTTTTATTTCTTTCTCTTCCCTT
>NW_012103976.1:2445950-2479245 GCF_000951045.1 Mandrillus leucophaeus
GGTCAGTGGTGATATACCCTATATAATTTTTTATTGTGTCTATTTGTTTCTTCTTTCTTTTCTTCTTTATTAGTCTGGCTAGCAGTCTATTTTGCTGACTTTTTAAAAAAGAAAACAGCTCCTGGATTCATTGATTTTTTGAAGGGCTTTTCGTGTCTCTATCTCCTTCAATTCTGCTCTGATCTTAGACTTCTGCTAGATTATGAATTTGTTTGCTGTTGCTTCTCTAGTTCTTTTAATTTTGATGTTAAGGTGTCAATTTTAGATCTTTCCTCTTTCTCGGGTGGGCATTTACTGCTATAAATTTCCCTCTACACACTGCTTTAAATGTGTCCCAGAGATTCTCATACATTGTCTCTTCGTTCTCATTGGTTTCAAAGAACATCTTTATTTCTGCTTTCATTTTGTTATTTACCTAGTAGTCATTTAGGAGCAGGTTGTTCAGTTTCCATATAGTTGTGCAGTTTTGAGTGAGTTTCTTAATCCTGAGTTCTAGTTTGATTGCGCTGTGGTCTGAGAGACTATTTGTTATGATTTCCATTCTTTTGCATTTGCTGAGGAGTGTTTTACTTCCAATTATGTGGCCAGTTTTAGAATAAGTGCAATAACGTGCTGAGAAGAATGTATATTCTGTTGATTTGGGGTGAAGAGTTCTGTGGATGTCTCTTAGGTCTGCTTGGTCCAGAGCTGAGTTAAAGCCCTGAATATTCTTGTTAATTTTCTGTCTCACTGATTTGTCTAATATTGACAGTGGGATGTTGAAGTCTCCCACTATTATTATGTGGGAGTCTAAGTCTCTTTGTAGGTCTCTAAGAACTTGCTTTATGAATCTGGGTGCTCTTGTATTGGGTGCGTGTATATCTAGGATAGTTAGCTCTTCTTGCTGCATTGATCCCCTTACCATTATGTAATACTTTTTGTTGTCTCTTTTGATCTTTGTTGGTTTACAGTTTGTTTTATCCGAGATAAGAATTGCAACTCCTGCTTTTTTTTTTTGCTTTCCATTTGCTTAGTAAATATCCTCCCATCCTTTATTTTGAGCCTATGTGTGTCTTTGCACGTGAGATGGGTCTCCTGAATACAGTACACTGATGGGTCTTGAGTCTTTATCCAATTTGCCAGTCTGTGTCTTTTAATTGGAGCATTTAGCCTGTTCACATTTAAGGTTACTATTGTTATGCATGAATTTGATCCTGTCATTATGATGCTAGCTGGTTGTTTTGCCTGTTAGTTGATGCAGTTTCTTCATAGTGTCGATGCTCTTTACGATCTGGTATGTGTTTGCAGTGGTTGGTACCAGTTTTTCCTTTCCATGTTTAGTGCTTCCTTTCACATTATTTGTGAATAGAAATAATTTTACTTCTTCTTTTACAATCTGAATGCCTTTTATTTCTTTCTCTTCCCTTTTTAACCTGGTTAGAAGGGAATACTTCCAGTACAGTATTAAAACGAAGTGGTGAGATGACACATCCTCATTCTGTTCCTGACCTTAGAGGAAAAGCTTTCAGACTTTCACCATAAAATATGTTAGTTGTGGGAATATTTTCTTTGTCAACCAAATAAGCTCTTGATTTGTTTTCGAAACTTAATTTTTCCATGACCTGGATCTGGTTCTTACTCATGCTAGGGAACCTGTATCTGCTTTGGGCCATTTTTTTTTTCATCATGGCACCAGCAGCTGTTCATTTTCACCGTAACTTTTATTATTAGTCTCTTCTGGAATGGAAGATCTAACTGTGTTTGGTTGCTGTTTCTTTATGAGCTCTTTGGATCTGGACTACCCAAGTCAGAAGTCTAAGGGTGTGAAGCTTTGTGGCTTGTTGTGAAGAGAAAGTCAGTGGTTTTGGGAAAAGAAATAGATCTCTTTACATAAGTGTGTGCGTGGGGCGGGGAGGGGGGCGCGAGGAGTTTGTATTCCATACGCTTCTTTTGGATAATGACTTAAGGACAAGTGGGTTATAGACTCAGTCACAGTTTTGGAGTTCTGGGAATGCTGAAAAAAGTATTTTCAGAGTTTCCCAAGACATGTTTCAAGGAGCACAGTCCTAACTCGTTTTGCAAAACTTGCTGTTAAGGTCATATGTGCTTGAGAAATGCTGCATGCTATAGGCTCCACTTAGAGATTCATTATGCATGTTAGTGCATACATTACTTAGAGTCCAGTCTAAATGCTGGATCAAAGACCCAAGATATAGTGGCTCAAACAAGATGGAAGTTTCTTTCTAACAATCCAGAGATGATTAGTACAAGGCTGAGTAGGTGACTTTCTGGTCCAAAGTGGCTGCTCCTGCTCTTGTCATCACATTTACATCCCAGCCAGCAGAAAAGAGAAATGGCAAGTCAAGCACAGGCTTATTTCTTTAAACAACATGACTAGAAGAGACACATCACTTCTGCTCACATCCCCTTATTCAGATCTTACATGCTCATTCCCAGAGGAAAGGGAGGCCAGGAAAATGTCTCTAGCTGGCATATATGTGTTCAGCTAAAATTTAAGAGTTTTATTATTTAAAAAAGGGGAAGAGAATGACTATTGGAGAACAACTAGTTATCTCTGCCACAGCATACTGAAGGCTTTGAGAAATCCTGCAGCTAAGAGGTCTGGTCTGTTTTTGGTTTTTGTTTGTTGATGAAAAAGCTGCCAATAACCCACAGCGTCATTAGTGTTCCTTGGAACATGCCTTGGAAATGCTTTTACAGGTAACCTCACTCCAGTGGGGTCTATTGCACTCCCCTTCCTCCAAGATCTGAGTGCTGAGACCATGGCCTTGCAAATTGCCTGGTTATTATCTGGAGACTGTCAGCTAGTGAGCTTTTCTGGAACAGAACGAGACTGGATATTGTATATGCCAAGCTGGTGGAATATTGTGCATGCAAAGCTGGTACGTATTTGAGTTTGGCAATTCTCTGTTCTAACTTCTGGGAGGAACAGCTAGAGCAAAACCAAATGACAAATACTGCACACACCCAAGAGTAAGACCAAATGACAAATACTGCACACCAAATGACAAAACCAAATAACAAAACCAAATGACAAAAAATACTGCACACACCCAAGAGTAAGCTCTAGTGCCCAAATAGTTATACACCAACCAGCCTCCAGAATGAGGCAGAAGAACCAATGAATACCTTTTCCCTGGCGGATCATGACAGAGGCAGGCTACATTACATGTTCCACATGTGAGAGGCATGTCTGAAATGAGGAGCAGTTGGTGGGTGACCATCGGCAATTAGTCAAGGTTGGGAATCCTGAGCAGGCTTCTCCATGGGAACATCCCCCTGGGTATGGGCTGAGGAAAGAAGGAGAAGGTATGAGCTTTCAGGTTAGACAGTGTTCAAATCCCAGCTCTGCCATGTAGTAGCTGGGTGGCCTTGAGCAAGCTCTTTAACCTCTCAGAGGCTCTGTTTCCTCATTTGTAAATTGCGGGTGTGAGTCACTGTCTCCTAGGGTCATTGTAATGATCAAATATAGAACAGAAAAAGTGTCTGGCACTCCTCCTCCTCCTTTTCATACCACAAGGACGTTGGGTTCCTGTACCCACGGTAAAACTAAACTTTGCCTACAGTGGTTGCGGAGGGCAGTTCTAGCCCCATTGTTCCTTGTCTGATAGAAGAAAGTGGCAGATCTGGCCTAATGCAATCACAAGGAGTGAGGCAGAGAAAAAACACTGGACAAAGGGCCAGGAGAGAGGGTGCAAGCCCCAGTCCTGCTGTGAACTGAATCCTTTCCCCTCACTGGGCCTCAGATCCCTCCAAATTAATTGGATTAAATGGCCTGGGGTCTGTTCAATTCATGCAGTGGGTGGGCTCTGGCCCTGTCTTCAGACTGGCAGCTCTTCTCTGAAAAATAGATGGAATTTTTCTTGGTTTTTCAGTATGTGCTTCTTCCACACCCTTCTCCAAAATGCCTTTCTGTGTTAATTTATTTGACTAAGAAGGTTTGCAGTGAGAGACACCAAACAGGAAACGGCTGTCATAGCTGTTGTCTGCAAGTTTTGTTTTTTTTAAGGCTTTCTCCTGTAGAACTCACCTTCTCTGCATGGCTTGGTATCAAGTGCTGGGGTGAGTGGAAGGGAAAGGGAAAGGGAAGCACATTTTTAGAAAGGAACATTTTCCTTCAAGTTCGGGGTTTCCTGAAGGTTAAGGATTATGACTATCCACAATGGCAGCGTTAGCTGGCTCCGTTGCAGGACCTTTGCACACTCAGTTCCCTCTGCCTGGAATGTCCACTCTGCTCTGTTTTTCTAGTTAATTCTACTTCTTTAGGATCAGCTCAAGCATCACTTTTTCAGAGTCTTCCAGATCCGTCTAGATTGGTTTGTTGGCGCTGTGTTCTTGTAGAACCTTCCTTCGGTGCACTCATCTTGGCTTGCAATGGCATGTTCAGTAGTGTGATGTTTTGGTTAATGTCTCCCTACCCTCCTGTAACTGGACTATAAGCCCCACAAAGACAGGAACCTCGTGGCTTGCCACCGCATCTCGAGCAGCGAGTATAGTGCCTGGTACATAGTAAGCACTCAGTCCATGTCCATCGAATGAATGAGAAACCTCCCACCCCTTCCACAGCCCAGGTAGGCTGGCCACGACATAGTGTCTGTGGGATACATCTTGGCCTTGTACCCTCTCCTGGTCACCTTCCTCATGCAGGCCTTTTTTGCTTTCCCTTTTCCAGGACTTTTTTTCCACTCTACCAAAGCATCTGAAAAATTAATCCAGAGCCAACACTGGTGCTGGAGGCCCACGACAGCCCCTTCCCCAGGTACTTATAACTTACTTGGGGAGCAGAGGCCTCTGAAGACTGCGAGACCTATGAGGTCAAAAGGAATGAGTATCTAATGGTGGAACTTCAGGTACCCCAAATGGCAGTAGAGGAAAAGGCTAACCCTGATCCTAAAACTGTATCAATGCCTTTCCCTGGAACTCAAAGACTAAGTCAGCACAGTCTTCCAAGCCGCACTGAGGGCACTGTGTTAGCGCACTGTGGGCACGTGCGTGTGTGTGCGTGCACACGTGTGTTTGTGTGTGTGTGCACACGTGTGTTTGTGTGCGTGTGTTTGTGTGTGTGTGTGCATACGTGTGTTTTTGTGTGTGTGCACACGTGTGTTTGTGTGTGTGTGCATACGTGTGTTTTTGTGTGTGTGCACACGTGTGTTTGTGTGTGCATACGTGTGTTTGTGTGTGTGTGCACACGTGTGTTTGTGTGTGCATACGTGTGTTTGTGTGTGTGTGCACACGTGTGTTTGTGTGTGCGTGTGTGTGTGTGCATACGTGTGTTTGTGTGTGTGATGAATTAGAGGGAACAGAAGATAAAGACATGGGTCTTGATTGGAGACCTATAGGAGAGGGCAGGGCCCCCAGATAATCTGGTGTTGAACAACTCACCGGACTGTCCTGCTGGCAACAGCACGACGGCCTCTGGAAGCTCGCCCTTGCTTGTCGACATTACAGAACAGGATTACGTTCCTAACTGGGGTTTCATGCAGCACATGGGAAGGGCTCACTCCCTTGGGCTCCTGGGAGGTGTGTGACCTGCTGTCTCAGGCCCAGAGCCAAAGCCTGTTCTGGAACCAGAAGAGTCAGGGCTTGGCTGTGACTTCGGAGCCAAAGGAAGCCCCCACCCAGCCAAGATCAGGTCTGGGAGGGGCAGGACCAGAATGTGACCCTTCCCTTGAGGGTGTCTTAAGGGTGAGGCCTGGAGCTGCAGGAAAGAAGCGCTGAGAGCCCTGGGTGGGAAAGGGCACAGCAGAGTCGCCCGCCATCATGGAGGGGATTCTGAGGGAAGGCCTCACGCTTCTTAGGAAAGCATGAGTGTAGAGTAAGTTCCTGGGATAACTTGGGCAATAGAGAGAAATTTGGGAAACAGGATGAGTTTTTTGGGAGGTTTCTGGGAGGTAAGCAGACTGGAAGGAAAGCAAACTGAAAGCATAATGGAGTTCAGGATCCTGGAAGGTGAGTTGGCAGCACATCTTCCAAAGATGAGAGCTGCTTGATCCCAATGCTGCCTCTACTGGGCTGATCCAAAAAAGCTCACTCTAGTTAAGCTGCCTCATTTCAGAAACAAGAAAACTGAGGCTGGGGTCGAAGGATTAGGTGATGAAACATTGCATCTCTCAAACGAAAACGTTTCAGGAAGGTGAAATCAGAGATGTGAATGTGCCATGGGGAAAATAGCTCCAGAAACCCAAAATATAATCCGCCACCATAATCTCAAGGGACCTAGGACCGATTGAGAGATTAGCTGTGTCCAGAAGGCTGTTCCCTTACCAAGCACGTGTGCACAGATAAGAGAGGTTATATAAGATGGGAGTCCAGGGAGCCAGGAGCATGCAGACAAGAAAAACATTTGTGCAGGGAGGTCACCTTGATCCGAGGAAACCCATTGTGCTAAGATTAGAGCTGGCCCTCACAGAGGTTACAAAACAGATCAGGCCCTCAGCCCCGTGGGTCCTAAGGCACACGGGAAAACAAAATCTGGATCCTTTAAACACTTTAAAATCTGGATTCAGAAAGTGAAGAGGTTGCTCCTCTCTGGCAGGCTGCTCACTGGAGGTTTTTCAAGCTGAGCCAGACTGCACGCAATTGTTAGTAACCTGTGATCCTGAGATACCAAATTCGTTAATTTTCCTGCATGTGAATTTTGCTTTTAAAATCCCACCTCATCTTTAGGGCCAGAATTCAGCTCCTGTTGTATTAAATGCTGTTTTTAAAGGCAAAACTGTTTTTTTTCTCCTGGGAAGGAAACAGAGACAGATGCACTAACATGATCTGAAAGGTCAGATTAGCATTTTCTCCTGATTATTAAGATTCCACACTAGACAATCACTGCTTTATTTCACCTAAAATGATAGACACCTGGCTTATGTTTCTTCCCTCGGAGATTAGACACTTGTTTTCTGAGTCTCTTACTGGCTGCACAATCCAAGACAGACATGGAAAATGTGGAGATGGAGGGGTTGGGTAATAAGACCTCTTATTTCAAAGAGGACTGGGGTTTTGCAGGCTGGAGAACAAAACACTGAATGGCAATTTAATGCTACTCAAAAAAGGTCACCTGGCGGGGTGCGGTGGCTCATGTCTGTAATCCCGGCATTTTGAGGGGGCCAGGGTGAGAAGATTGCTTGAGACCAGGAGCTTGACACCAGACTGGGCAACAAAGTGAGACCCCATCCCTTCAAAAAAGGTAAAAAATTAGCTATGTGCGGTGGCATGCACCTGTAGCCCCAGCTACTCAGGAAGCCGAAGCAGGAGGATTGCTTGAGCCCAGGAGTTCGAGGCTACAGTGAGCTGTGATGGTGTCACTGCACTCCAGCCTGGGCAACAGACTCCCCATCTCAATAAAAAAAAAAATAAGGTCACCTGCTTTTCATACCAGGCAAGGGATCCCAGGGTTAAGGTCCAGCACAAGACGTTTAAGTTGGACACACTTATCTGGTGGGGAGTGTGTGGGAGGGTTGGGGTTTGCTTTCTCCTGTGGCTTTTTCATTTCGAAAGGATAGATTGTCATTTGCTCTAAAGGGTGTAGGGAAGTCCCTTTCTGAAGGCAGAGGGTGGGACCGGAGGCTGTAAGCTTTTCCTGTCCCGTGGCTGCTCCCCCTGGTCTCTGTTCTTCACTGCTCCCCTCTTGAGCTCTTCTACTTTAGGGAACAAAATGCCACTTCCACGGTGGAGCTGCGTGAGCTGGTGCCTCTGTGCCCGGAGGTTGCGGGGCAGGCTAAAAGAGAACGTGGCCTGGGATCACCTAACGTAGCCGTTTCAGCTCCATCTCATCAATGCAGTGGAATGAGGTGACTGTCACGTGAAATGCACCCTTTTCCGGGCAGCAAGATCACCTCAGAGGTCACACGGGTTTCTGAGGGCAAAGACATCCTGTCCTGGGATTTAAATAGACAAGTCTAGCATTTAAGGAGCATGAAGTCATTTTCAAAAAGGGCGGCCTAAAGAAGGATGTTTATGTGACTGTAATGCCAAAGGAATCCACTCCAGCTTTTGGAGAAGCTCTGACCCTCTCCTCATGGCGGGAATGCAATACCCATGGGTAACAGCACCATGCACGAGGCATTTCACACGGGAGCTCTCATTTCATTCTCAGAGCAGCCCTGCGAGGCAAGCATTATTATCCCCAGGCCACAGATGAGGAGAGGAAGACTTGGGTCACAGCGGTGGTGAATGGCAGGCCCAGCCTGCACCTGGTCTCACTGCGGTTATGCACATGCTCTTTCTTTCATACTAGCAGCCCCCATGGAAAGATCTGGGTCAGTTGATCTCCTGCCATTCAGACTCAAAGATTGGCCTCTGGGACTATGATCAGGCTGAAATCTCAGAGCCTTGCCCCTTGTCAATGAAATCCAGTGTTTTCCTTCATCTTCTAGCCAACGCCCGACAACCTCAGAAGGAACCAGGGTCGATGTCACCACAGTTAACACACACCTTCCAAAAAAAGAGCTGGGTGAAGCACCAGGCCTCCCTTGGTTTCCCAGGCTGGGCCACGGGAAATGCATAGAACCAGCTTCCTCAGGAGCTAAGCTGCAGGGATAGCTGGTGTGGCAGCCACCCAAGTTGGTCCTCTAGATAGTTGAGTATCCTGGGAACAAGATTAATGCCAGCTGAAGCCACGGCTGCCTCATTTGCCTTCACATCGCCCCTCGTATCTCCTGCATAGTACCTGTGTCATGCCCTGCTTCCGCCACGCCCAGGCTGGCACACACGCTCTCTCCTCCACTAGCCCACGAGGTGTTGAAAGGTGTGGCTGGTGTGCCCACAGCATGTTGCCAGGAACACGTGGTAGATAGAGGCTTGGATGAACTGGGTTGAAAGGAGTTTGTGGTAGAAGCAGGTAAGAGGTGCTTCTTCCCTCTTTGCACAGACTGTGATCTTAAAGTCCTGAGGTTAGAATATGAAATGAATGACTAGTTTTTAAACCAGCTTGAAATAATGAGAATAAAGCTGGACTAGGAGCTAGGACAACTCCCTCAAATCCTGGCTTTGCTACTTTCTAAGATTTGGGGCAAGTTATCTAACCTTCTTCAACTTGACTTTCTGGCATAAAATATGTGGCCTAGTTAATCTGAGTTTTAAGAGAAATGAATGAGATCACAAAGATGAAAACACTTGTAAATGGGAATACAAGGTGAATAAATTTTTTGTGTTGTGGAGAAAATATAATGAATAATCCAGTTGTCTTAGCAGTTCTGGAGTTTGGTTTGTCTCATTTTTTGACATAGCCCTCAAGACACACACACACACACACACACACACCTGTAACTACTACCTAAATCAAAATACAGAATATTAGTACCATCAGAGGCTCACTTTGGGGCCCTTCATAGTCAATATCCCCCCAAAGTAACCTTTGATTGGACTTTCCTGTTCTTGCATCTTGGGATTTTACCTGAAAAGTCTTCTGTGTTTGGGATCTTCCCAACATCCCACCTCCTCTTCCCCTGCCTTCCAGGTCTGCAATGCCCACTGGGTTGTCCCACCCAAGAGAAGTTACACCGTGCGATGACGGCCATAAGGCCAGCCTCAGGGCCCACAGACCATGGAGGAGCCCAGGGCTGGAAGCCACTCCCTACCTCCCAGACTGGATGCACCTCATAGGCCTCTGTTACCACATATCCATAACTTCACACCCATCCGCCTCAGAGTCATTCTCTCACACCAGCCTGTGAGCTTCCTGAGGACACGGATCATGTTCTATCCATTCTGCGTTCCTTGATCCCTGCTGCAGAGCAGGTGTTTGTGTAACCCACCTGAGTTGTAGAGTTTGGTATAGGACAGGATATCAAATTTGGCAGGTACCAAATTCATTACCTGAATCACTAATCAGGTAATGAATTCACCTTCTTGGCTGAGCTCAGTGGCTTATGCCTGCAATCCCAACACTTTGGGAGACTGAGGTGGGAGGATCGCTTGAAGCCAGGAGCTCAAGACCAGCCTGGGCAACATAACAAGACTCCATTTCTATAAATAAATGAAATAAAAAAGAATTAACCTCTAGGGTGTTTGCCTTTTCAGCACCAAAACATGAAGAAAATTTCCAAGGTTCTTGCAACCGGGGAAATTAACTTGCAAAATATCACCCTTTCCTTCAGTGGGAGACATCCCAAGGATACAAAAATAGCTTTTCAATGTGTGCAATTATTTATTAATTTTTTTAAATGACAAAATGTCAAGGAGCCCCAAAGCCAGAGGCCAACGTTGCACAACCCAGATTGCTAGGACTGGCACTGCTGCTGGGACAGGCGAGGCAAGAACTTTGAAAACTTGCTTCATGTTCTGTTGCTGGAAAGACAAACTCCCACGGGGTGGATCCCTGAGCCAGCAGCATGACTGACCCAGCGACTCCTCAACGGCACACAATCGGACAAGAAGCAGGCCTGGCACTTATGTCCTATGCAAGTTTTGCTTGGCCAGCTTGGTAGATGGGGTTTTACAGGGACAGCGGCTAAGCTGGTTCTGCGCCTTCTCTATTTTTTCCACCTTTGACCCAGCGTTAACTCAACAGGAGATTCCCCCTACCCCAGCCACTCACCAGCCCAGCTCAGCACCATTGGTAAAAATGTGCAGCTGTCACCAAGTCCATCACCATCTCTCCTTTCCTCCACCTTCGCACCATGTCTCAAGTCCACGCATTCTCTCCATCCCGGCCACCCCTGCCTTAGCTCAGCTCCGGGTGAAGTCTCACCCAGGTCACCAGTCTCTGTTCTTCTCACTGCCACATTCACTGATGGCATCACCACCAGTGTGACACTGAACAGCATCACCATCACCTGCTTAAAACCCTTCCATGCTTTCCCATTGGCTTAAAGATAAATTTTAAAACAACAGCTTCATTGAATATCTTCATTAAGATATAATTCACATATCACAGAGTCCACCCTTGAAAAGTGTACAGTTCAGGCCTGGTGCGGTGGCTCACGCCTATAATCCCAGCACTTTGGGAAGCCTAGGTGGGTGGATTGCTTGAGTCCAGGAATTCGAGACCAGCCTTGGCAACATGGGGAAACCCCGTCTCTACAAAAAATACAAAAGTTAGCCAGGCATGGTCGCGCACGCATGTAGTCCCAGCTACTCAGTTGGCTGAGGTGGGAGGATGGCATGAACTCCGGAGTCTAGGCTAGTGTGAGCTGAGATCACACCACTGTACTCCAGCCTGGGTGACAGAGAGAGACCCCGTCTCAAAAAGAAAAGTATACAATTCTCTTGTCTTTAGTGTAATCACTCGGTTGTACAATCATCACCACTAGTTAATTCCACATTTTCATCACTTTATAAAAGAAACCCTTCATCCATTAGCATTCACTCCCCAATCCGCCTTTCCCCCAACCCCAGGCAACCACTAATCTACTTCTTCTGCTATGGGTTTGCCTATTCTGCGTATTTTATGTTGGCGGAATCACACAATGTGCAGTCTTCTGTGTCTGGTTTCTTTCATTTAGCACAATGTTTTCAAGACTGGTCTGCGCTACAACATGTATCCGTATTTTATTCCTTTTCATGGCTGATTGGCATTTCATGGTGTAGCTATGCCACATTTTATTTATCCATTCATCAGCTGATGAACATTTTGGTTGTTTCTGCTTTTTGGCGATTATGAAAAATGCTGCTATGAACACTCGTGTACAGGTTTTTGTGGGGGCCTATATTTTCGTTTGTCTTGTGTAACTGGCTAGGAGTGGAGTTTCTGAGTCCTATGGTGTTTAAAGATTCATTTCAATGCCTTACTGTGAGGCCAGGGCCCTGCCCATTCAGAGCCTGCCACACCCTGGCCCAGACTCCACTCCTCTCTTGCCAGAGCAGACGACTGCAACATTCAGAACACACCACACCCGACACTTCCTGCCATCCACCCCCTCCGCGTGGCCTGCCTCTCTCCAGCCTCTGCACCTGGATAACTCCTTCAAAGCTCGGTTCAGGCGTCACCACTAACTGGGGATTCTCCAGTGAACAAAACAAAATCCCTGCTCTTGTGGAACTCTTGCTAGAGAGAGGCGAAACAGGTACAAAGAAATACAACTATATATTAACAGGCATACATGTTATGTACCCAACTATTTACCAAAAATTGAAGCTTCCCTTTTCACAGTGTGGAATTGTTGCTGTCCCAACAGGAATAAGGTTTATGTTTTCCAGCCTTTTTTCTATCCGGATGTGACCACGTCATGAATTCTTGTTAGTGGGATGGAAGTAGAGATATGTGTGTCACTTCTGGGATTGGGCTTTTAAGAAGCGGGTGGGTTTTTGCTGTACTCTCTCTTCCCCTCTGCAGTTTGGGTGCAGGGGACTTTGAGGCACTAGGGATGGCAGGTCTGCAGGATGGCAGGAGCCTGAGTGCCTGAATCACCACATGGAAGCAAGTCATACACTCACCGGGAGCACCACATCAGGCTGATGGAGGATGAGGATCCAACTTCTATTGTCTTCGGCCACCGAAGTGTTGAGTTCCTTTCTGAAGGCAGTTAGTGTTTCCCTCATACAATTGAAAACGAAAGGATTTTTCCATCAGGTACAGTCAGACATAATTCATCTTTTCTGGAACAGAAAAGTGGATGTGAACTTTTACTTGCTTCCTGTTTTGGTGCCTTTTGTGTGAGGGTCCGCTAAGTCAACCCTGAAAAATTTTCCACCCATCAAAAATATTCCCCAGCCAGGTGCGGTGGCTCACGTCTCTAATCCCAGCACTTTGGGAGGTTGAGGCTGGCAGATTGCTTGAGCTCAGGAGTTCAAAACCGGCCTGAGCAACATGGCAAAACCCTGTCTCTACAAAAAAATACAAACATACAAACATTAGCCAGGTGTGGTAGTGTACATCTGTATTCCAGCTACTGGGAAGGCTGAGATGAGAGGATCGCTTGAACCCAGGAGGTCGAGGCTGCAGTGAGCCGTGATGGCATCACTGCACTCCAGCCTGGGCAATGGAATGACACCTTGTCTAAAAAAAAAAAAAAAATTCTCAAGGTACCCTCAGCAGATCCAGCCAACTGAGAGTTGAGAGGAAGCATGGATTGTTGGGAAGGGGAGAGAAATGGGGTTTCTGCCTTTTATAGTAATGATCCCCTCCCACCAGTTCCCAAGTCTCCTCACCTAAACACATACAAATTACTCACATAACAGTTTGCAGGCAGAGGCATATTTTCTACACCTGAGTTTTGGAAATGAGCTCTCAAACCATGTGATAGCAGAGCTCTAGGTAAATGAAAACTTGGCCTGTGTGCTAGGCCTCCTGTTCTCTCCTCGAAGCCCGTCTCTGCACATTGCACATGTTCAACTTGCTGAGCAGGAAAAACAGTGAAGATCCCGGTGGAGACACGGGAGAGGGTTACATCTCACTAGAGAGCACAGCGTCCCCACTCTCACCTTAACTAGCTCTGCTCTGCTCAAATTCTCTCCTCACAGCCTCTTTGCCTTCTCTTTATTCCCTCCTCCCTTCCCTTTCCCCGGTCCCACCTGTTCATCTCGGCCTCACGCCTCTTCAGGAAGTTGCCTCTGTCCAGTGTGGGACCCCCTCTTCTGGGTCCCTCACTCCTTTTTTCTTATACAAAGCATCAGTATTTCCATTTTACCCCCTTAATCCTAGTTGCACAAATTAACTTTCTCTGGATCCACCCTTAAACACAGCAGAGCAGGGGCGTTCTGAATAACCATAAGGTTGTTTATCCTAGCAGGAACTCAAAAAATGCCTATTTTCGTTCTTTCTTTCTGCCTTTTACATGCCCAAAACATCTGCCACAGTATAAACATTCCGCACATCCTTATCAAAAGGAACCAAGGGGCCTTGGAAATATATTGGAAACACATTGAATATACCAAAAGGCGGCACAATTTAAGGTGGAGTTGTGACGGCAACTAGCATCTTATTCAGTTGCATCAAAGAGTTTAAGTTGATTCAGCCAACGATGCAGAAGGAAAGAGCTGCTTTGCACCACGTGGTGGCATCTAACAGATACCAACAGGTGTTCCTGGCTTATCGCTAGGTGATTGTGGTTTCGCATTTAATTTCACTGGCCACCGACACCTGCGACTTTGCATATTCCTGCTCAGACCACAAAAATCTTTGTTATAACGTTTGAGTACCCTGGAGTGGATAACTCCAAACTGACCCAAACGCTGTCCTTCCGTCTTCGAGTCCAGTCTTTTAAGCATTTTAAATTCCGTAGACATGGGATGTGTGATGCAGGGTGCCTGCTCCTTAGAGTTCACAAGGATTGGGTATCTTCCAGCTTAGAGATAATAGTTTTCCCATTAAATTGTTGTTATTATTATTTTATTTTTTTGTTAGAGACAGGGTCTCGCTCTGTCACCCAGGCTGGAGTGCAGTGGTGCAATCACAGCTCACTGAAGCCTCGAACTCTTGGGCTCAAGCAGTCCTCCTGCCACGGCCCCTCATCATTATAGCCAAACTTTATTGAGCATTACGATGTGGCAGGCACTGTCCTAAGCACTTTGAGATTTTATCTCACAATATCCGCGCAACTGTCCTAGGAGGTAGCTACTGTTGTCCCTATTTTACCAAGGAGGAACCGGAGGAGTTAACCCATTTGTCTAAAGTCACTTGGTAAGTAAAAATTGGGAGACAGGCTTCCAGGTCTGTCAGACTCCAAAGATCTGCACTCTGAACCCCCGTGTTTCTCAGCAGAAGATGGAACACCTGACTTTTATGAGTGACACAAGTATAAAGTTGGAATGCAAATAATCATTCTGGTGCATCCCTGGGCCCCCAGCAGTGTGGCTGGGTTGGTTCAGGGCTTTGTTGAAGGTTCAGGTCTGCTTTGCAGGTGGCTTGAAAAGAGGATGAAGAGAAAGGGGAGGAAGAGGAGGAGAAGTAAGTTGCTTTTAGGCTGCATTTAGCATATTCTAAGGCAATTAGTGAATGCTCTTTTTTGTGTTTCAGATGAATGGCGGCCCCTTCAGTGATGATAGAATCCACAAGTCTCCCATTTAGAAGAAACCTAACAACATGTAGTTCAGGCTTCTGCCTCCAGGAAAGATTGGAGAGATGATCCTCCAGACCTGTTTCCTCATCACTATGAAGGGGCTTAGGGGTGCAGGCAGACTGATGACCCTGAGGCCCGTATTAGTCCATTTTCATACTGCTAGGAAGAATTACCTGAGACTAGGTAATTTATAAAGAAAAAGAGGTTTAGTGGATCACAGTTTCACATGGCTAGGGAAGCCTCACAATGATGGTGGAAGACAAAGGAGGAGCAAAGGCACACCTTACATTGTGGCAGGCAAGAGAGCATGTGTAGGGAAACTGCCTTTTATAAAACCGTCAGATCTCATGAGACTTATTCACTATCATGAGAACAGCATGGGAAAAATCCTCCCCCATGATTCAATTACTTCCCACCAGGTCCCTCATTACACGTGGGGATTATGGGAGCTACAATTCAAGATGAGATCTGGGTGGGGACATATCCAAATCATATCAAGGCCCTTTCTGGACTGGGTTAGAAGGCTGGGAGAGGTGTCAGCCTCTGGTGTTCCTCTGTAGAGGAAAGCCAAGGATTCCATCTTCTCCCTAGGATGATGTCCATTACCTGATAACCTATCACGGTGATCTCTGGCTGCAGTCCCTCCTCTGGAGGAGATGGGTAGAAGAAATACTTGAAGTGCTGGGGATCTGGGGGCTGGGTTTCAACAGAGCTGTTGAGAAGGTAACTAGGAACAGGAGCTGTCCATTAGATTTTGGTTGAACCACTATGAAAACTAGTGTGGAGATTCCTTAAAGAACTAAAAGTAGAATTACACTTTGATCCAACAATCTTACTACTGGGTATCTACCCAGAGGAAAAGAAGCCATCATATGAAAAAGATGCTTGCACACATGTTTATAGCAGCAAATTCGTAATTGCAAAAACATGGAACCAACCGAAATGTCCATCAATCAACAAGTGGATAAAGAAACTGTGGCATATATATACAATGGAATACTGCTCAGCCATAAAAAGGAATGAGTTAACAGCATTTGCAGCGACCTGGGTGGGACTGGAGACTATTATTCTAAGTGAAGACACTCAGGAATGGAAAACCAAACATCATATGTTCTCATTCATAAGTGTGAGATAAGGATCTCATCCTCACACTATGAGGATGCAAAGGCATAAGAATGACACAATGGACTGGGGACTCAGGGGAAAGGGATGGGAAGGGGGATGAGGGATAAAAGACTACAAATAAGGTGCAGTGTATACTGCATTGGGTGATGGATGCACCAAAATCTCACAAATCACCACTAAAGAACTTACTCGTGTAACCAAAAACTACCTGTTCCCCAATAACCTATGGAAATTAAAAAAAAAAAAAAGACTTTGGTTGAGGAATCTGCTCTTGGTAAATTAACTTTCACCTTTCATGTTTGTATTTTTATTTGTTTTTCCATCTTTACTGGTTGTGATAGACTGATTTATTTGCCCTGATTCTTCATTCTTTACTGTGTTCACACCTCTACCCATGTTACTTTGCAGTTCCTCCGACTAGAGGCAGATCTTACTTGTTCCTCAGCTTTGGGCTCACCCTGTCACTTGTTTGGTCAATAGGCTGTTAACAGATATGCAAGCAGGACTTAATATGTGTTTTCATGGTTAGGCTTATTTTTTCAGACCTTTGCCATCATCATAAGAAAAACATGCCAAGCTTGCCCACTGGTCCAAGGAGAATAAGGGATATGTGGATAAGATCTGATCCCAATTTGCAGCTTAGAGGTATTCAGCCAAGCTCAGCCTGTATCAGATGGCCTCCAGTCATTAAACCAATGCATGAGCAAAATGCATGCTTGTTAGGATGTGCCACTGAGATTTTGTGGTTGTTTGTTATGTTGCTATGGCTGACTGATAAATCAGTAAAAGTTCATTTTGATGCACTCCAATGTCCTCTTTGCTGAATTTATAAGTAAAAATATTTCCCAAACCTTGGTTAGGATATCTGCTGGAATCTAGATCCTCCTAAGTCCAGAGGCCATCTCTAAATCCTGGGGAGGGCTGCAGCAAGTCAAGAAAGAAAGGAAAGAAAGAAAGAAAGAGAGAGAGAGAGAGAGAAAGAAAGAAAGAAAGAAAGAAAGAAAGAGAAAAGGGAAGAAAAGAGAAGAGAAGAAAAGAAAAGAAAAGAGAAGAAAAGAAAAGAAAGAGGATTTAGGAAATGCTAATCAACCTGGAATAAGAATCTGTTCTTACACTTTGAATAGTTTGTTGTAAAATGAATGCTTCCATTTTATCTTCAGGTTAAAACTGTAGAATGCTCAACTCTGATGAGGTAAACTGAGGCTGCTTGGGAGAGAATTTTTGAATCTGCCTGGAATTTGCGCAATCTGAAATGAAGACCATGGAGGCTCTAGGTGAACCACAAGACTAGAAAGAATGATGCCCATTCTCCTGCTTCCAGGAAGGACTTGTATTTTTACACATAGTATTTTTGTTCTGACTATGACAAAAATACATATGTGTTTTGGAAAGTACAGAAAATAATAAAGAAAATAAAAATAATCTACAATTCTACTACCCAAAGATGATTACGATTGGCATTTGAAATTTTCTCAGTTTCAAAAAATGAATTTTATCCTGCCTTTTAAAAAATGCATAGCATTATATCTGAAGAATTCTTTCATGTTGTTGAAGACTGTTTGTAAACATCAGTTTCAATGAATGATACTATTTCAGAGATGGTTTTCCTGTTATTTGTGTTACCAATTCCCTAATGTTAGGAATTTAGTTATTTCCAATTTTTCACAAGGGTAAATAATACTTAAATAAGTATTTTTACACACATTTTTGTTACTTATTTATTTTTAAGACAAGTTCTTATTCTGTCACACAGGCTGGAGTGCAGTGATGCAATCACAGCTCACTGTATCCTTGACCTCCCAGGCTCAAGTGATCCTCCCACCTCAGCCTTCCTAGTAGCTGGGACTACAAGTCTGCACCACCAAGCTTGGCTAGTTTTTTACTTTTGTTTTTAGTAAAGATGAGGTCTCACTATGTTGCCCAAGCTGATCTCAAACTCCTGAGCTCAAGCTCCTCCCATCTTGGCCTCCCAACATGCTGCGATTGGAGGTTTGAGCCACTGCACCTGGCCCTGGCCTGTTAGTTTTTATTGTTATCTCAGAATAGATTCCTAAATGTATAAAAGGAACACACACATATATATATATGTGTTAGTCTGTTCTTATGCTTCTGATAAAAACATACCTGAGACTATGAGACTGGGCAATTTACAAAAGAAAGAGGTTTATTACAGTTTCACGTGGATGGGGAGGCCTCACAATCAGGGCAGAAGGCAAGGAGGAGCAAGTCACATCTTACATGGATGGCAGCAGGTAAAGAGAGAGCTTGTGCAGAGAAACTCCCATTTTTAAAACCATCAGATCTGATGAGACACATTCACCATCACAAGAATAGCATGGGAAAGACCCACCACCATGGTTCAGTCATATCCCGCTGAGTCCCTCTCACAACACATGGGAATTATTGAAGCTACAAGATGAGGTTTGGGTGGGGACCCAGAGCCAAACCATATCATTCTGTCCCTGGCTCCTCCCAAGTCTCATATCTTCACATTTCAAAACCAATCATGCCTTCCCAACAGTCCCCCAAAGTCTCAACTCATTTCAGCTTTAACTCAAAAGTCCACAGTCCAAAGTCTCATCTGAGACAAGGCAAGTCCCTTCTACCTATAAGCCTGTCAAATCAAAAGCAAGTTAGTTTCCTCCATGGGTACAATAGCGGTACAGGCATTGGGTAAATACAGCCATTCCAAATGGGAGAAATCTGCTAAAACAAAAAGGCTACAGGCCCCATGCAAGTCTGAAATCCAGCAGGGAAGTCAAATAAAACTCCAAAATGATCTCTTTTGACTCCATGTCTCACATCCAGGTCACGCTGATGCAAGAGGTGGATTCCCATGGTCTTGGACAACTCCACCCCTGTGGCTTTGCAGGGTATAGCCCCCATCCCAGCTGCCTTCACAGGCTAGAATTGAGTGTCTGTGGCTTTTCCAGGTGCATGGTGCAAGCTGTCGGTGGATCTACCACTCTGGGGTCAGGAAGATAGTGGCCCTCTTCTCACAACTCCACTAGGCAGCGCCCCCACAGGGACTCCGTGTGGGGGCTCTGACCCCACATTTCCCTTCTGCACTGCCCTAGCAGAGGTTCTCCATGAGCACCCATCCCTGAAGCAAACCTCTGCCTGGATACCCAGGTGTTTCCATACATCTTCTGAAATCTAGGCGGAGGTTCCCAAACCCCAATTCTTGACTTCTGTGCACTTGCAGGCTCAACACCACATGGAAGCTGCCAAGGCTTGGGCCTTGCACCCTCTGAAGACACGGCCTGAGCTCTACATTGGCCACTTTCAGCCACAGCTGGAGTGGCTAGGACCCAGGGAACCAAGTTTCTAGGCTGCGCACAGCATGGGGGCCCTGAACCTTGCCCAGGAAACGGAATGCCTTTAACAGCACCCAAGTCACCTCTTGAATGCTTTGCTGCTTAGAAATGTCCTCTGCCAGATACCCTAAACCATCTCTCTCAAGTTTAAAGTTCCACAGATCTCTAGGGTAGAGGCAAAATGTCACCACTCTCTTTGCTAAAACAAAACAAGAGTCATCTTTTCACCAGTTCCCAGCAAGTTCCTCATCTCCATCTGAGACCACCTCAGCCTGGACCTTATTGTTCACATCACTATCAGCATTTTTGTCAAAGCCATTCAAGTCTCTAGAAAGTTGCAAACTTTTTCACATTTTTCTGTCTTCTTCTGAGCTCTCCAAACTGTTCCAACTTCTGCCTGTTACCCAGTTCCAAAGTTGCTTCCACATTTTCGGGTATCTTTTCAGCAATGCCGCACTTTACTGGTACCAATTTACTGTATTAGTTTGTTTTCACGCTGCTGATAAAGACATAACTGAGATTGGACAATTTACAAAAGAAAGAGGTTTAATTGGACTTACAGCAAAGATTTTTAAAGTATCCTCAAAGAATACCAAGGAGAACTAAAACGGAAACCCTCGCACAGAGCTGGTAGAAGTGTAAATTGGCACAATTTGCTTCAGAAATTATATCCTGAGTCTTAAGAATATTCATTTTGGCTGAGCACGGTGGCTAACCCCTGTAATCCCAACACTGTGGGAGGCTGAGGCAGGAGTTCGAGACCAGCCAAGGAGTTTGAGACCAGCCTGGGCCATATATCGAGACTCCTTGGTATTCTGGACCATGATTTGAGGCCAAGACAGTGGACAGGAAAATCCTGAGGTCAACCTGAATTTCCATCCAGGGTGGGAGAAGAACTAGCTCAACAGGATGGTTTAAGGGGAGGTTTGTTTATGATTTTACTCCATGAGGATTGCTCATTCTATGTATCTATTATTTGTAAAGGATCAGCACATAATAATCCATCCACAAAGGCTGTTTACCTTTGTCTCTGCTAAGGGTTGATTTTCCATCTGATCCAAAATAAGCAACCAATGCACTACTATATCAAAAGTAAAAATATCAGCAATCCAGATAAATGTGAGTTTTAATTTTCTTTGCTTTTTATTTTGGCTTCTAAGGTGGAGTCAAAAGCTGTCTATCAACTCCTAGCTGGGGAAAAATAATTCCCATGAATGAATTCAGGGTCCTCTGAGGACCAGGCAGGAAAGAAGGAAGAACCAAGAAGAAAGCAAGGGAGAAGCAAATGAGGAAACAGAACAAGAGCTGAGAAACCAGACACAAAAAGTTGTCTCTGATGTGAAATTAGACAGAAGGTGGAAACTGATGATGGCATTATCCTGTGCAGCATTGATTGTGCTCCAGGTCCTACTCAGGCCTGTCAATTCATTCTCTTCCTGTGACCTCCAAGCCACTTACATGCATTCCAATTATAGCACTTGTTGCTCTCTGAAATTAATTTTTAACTATCATTTATTATTATTATTATTTTTTACCTGTCTCTCCACTAGAACATAAGCCCATGAAAGCAGGGCCTTTGCTGGTCTTGTTCACTGCTGAATCTCTGGAACCCGGAACAACACCCGCATTCCTTTCACCCTTGGTCTGTTTGGTTGTTGTTGTTTTAGCTCCCTCCTCTCGCACTTCATGTCTGAGGCCCAGAGAGCAAGGTGAGAGGGATGGTGAGGTGAGCACAGGAATTCTCTGCACCAGGACAGACACTGTGATGCCTTGCATGAGGTGAGTGGCGCCTGCAGGGAGAAGCCCACAGTGTGGCCAGATGGAGAGGGAGTTTGGGACACCATCACCAGTCATGAGCAGGCTGAGGAGGCTACAGGCCAACCAGCTGAGAGAGCAGACTCTGCATCTTGTGGGTAACAGGGTGGGCTGGTGGAGAAATCCATGAAGCTTGAGGGGCCCGCCTTGTCTCCAATTGTTTTCTGAGGAAAGTAGCCTGAATTGTTCCCATCTCAGTCACAGGCACAGGTGGGGTTTGTTAGTGTCAGTATGATAGCATGTTAGCAGAACTCAGCCCTGCTACCTGAGACCCAGATGGTTCCATCAGGCATCACAATGTGGGTCAAGGCAATGGGTCAGGTGAGGGGGCACTCAGGCAGCAGGGTGGCTTGGCAAGACTGCTGCTCAGAGGTGCCCCATGGTGATGGAAACAAGCCAGTCAATCCTAGCCCTCCCTACATGAAGGGCAGGCTGTGTAAGCTCTGGGACTGTCTGCAGTACCAGGAAGAGACACTCCTGGGCCTCTGTGAAGCCCACTCCATACACCAGTGGAGCAGACAATTTTGCGCCTACCCACCATGGATTTATCACCTTCTTCTTTGCCAGCACAACCCTGATTTAGTTCTGGTCTCTACCCTTTGCTCAATAGCCAAATGCTTCAGGAAGGCTGGCTTTGGGGGGCAAGTCCCAGTTGGTGTCCAAACTCATCAGAGAGCTCTGATACTGCCTGCCAGTGGTTGCTTTAAGCATGGACATGTGGTATAATTCTGGCCAACAAGCCAGACGTGAGGGGAAGTCTCCTAGTGTGTAGGGGGCGGGAGAGAGGGATAGGTGTTCTGAGAAAGGTTTCCTCACTCTCAACAAGCGACACAAAGATGAAAGGGCTCCTTTTCCTGAGTCTTGGCAATGGTATGCCCAGATGTGACACCTGGAATGTTGGCAACCATCTTGTGACTGAGAGAGCAGTGAGATGACCAGAAGGGAGTGATGGGAGAAACAAGGTCCTCTCCATGTCACTGAGTCACCCAGAAACACCAAGCTTGGAGCCTCCTGCCTTTGGGCTTCTTGTGTGTGTAAGCCAGTTGATGTAGGCTTTTCTTGTAACTTGAGATCACGGAATCACCCAGTACCAGATCTGTGACCTGAGGGACTGCCCCGCATGAGGCCGTCCCGGTTCTCCCTCTTGGTCCTGTGAATTTGTGCCTGAGATCTCTGGATTAGTTCCCTGTTAATTTGCCAACAATTTAATGGTTTAAACCAATGCAAATTTATTCTTTGACCATTCTGGAGGTCAGAAGTTTAAAATCAAGGTGTCGGCAAGGCCACGTTCGTTCTGAAGTCTTCTGGAGAATCCTGTTTCTTGTCTATTCCAGCTTCTAGAGTCCCCCACCATTCCTTTGCCCTCTTGTAAGGACCCTTGTGATTGCATTGGGCTCACCTATATCATCTAGGAACATCTCCTTATCTCAAGATCTGTAACACAATCCCATCTGCAAAGTCCCCTCTACCATGTAAGGCAGTATATTCACAAGTTCTAGGGATTAGGGCCTGGACATCTATGGGAGGGAATTATTCAGCCTAACAGCCTCTCTCACCCAAAGTGATCCATGTATCCCCCTCCTGGTTCCTCAGAGGCTGGTGGTTCCTGTGGCTTCCTCTCCATGGCAGCACTTGCATGGACCCCAGCCTGACAGTCCACCTGGAGTTTCCCACCAATCAACTATGGAGGCTCTGCTTGGGCCTAGTGACTACTCCCCGTGGGAGAGGAGAGCCTGGGGTGAGAGAGAGAGGGAAAGAGAGAGAGGGAGAGAGAGAGAGAGAGAGATTGTGGATACAGAATGAACTGTAGCTACTTCAAAGTGGAGAGAAATAGTGGCCTTGTGTTTTCTCAGTAGCAGGGAAGCTGAAAAAGAAGTTGTCAGAGGTCTGTCTGATGGTTTCAATGAAGTTCAGCGTGTCCTTATGTACTCACTGCTTTGGGATCCTCCTCAACATCAGAGTCCCTGCAACTCTGACTAGATCTGGGTGCATCTATCAGGGCATGTGAGGATCAGAGTTGGACTTGAAAACCAATAGGCCACTGATCTGTTTCTCCTCCATTCTAGACATTGGCAAGATTTGTGCGGGGAGAATTCAGAGTTGCAGGGTCAGCTTTTGGGAGCTTTCCAGCCACTTTTCTCCTTTATACCACACGCTGGGCTTCAGGCTGGGCCAAAGAGGCCCACATATGGATCCTGGGTGCATTCTGCACACCACATCCCAGACTGCATCTCGGTGTGACCTTCCGCCTTCTGACTTTGCATTGGGTGTGAAGTAGGGTCACCTTGACTGTAGAAGGAGGGATTGGGGGCACGCTCTAAAGCCCTGCAGCTCTCCAACATTACAGCTTGTGGATGGGACATTGAAGAGAAATTTTTGGAGTCAAAAAACAATGAGAACAGAGCATTCTAGGGGCTCTCATCATCACCCCCAACTCCAGAAAGGGATGTGGTGGGGATAGTGGACTGAGTTCGCTTTGGGTGACCATCTCCCACAGTCTGGCCTAGGATATGTTGTTCTGGCCTCTGAGGCATCAGAGCACCTCATGGTGGCTCCAACTTGTTCCCACCCCATCACCCCTGCCATCTGTCCCCATGGGTGGGAAGATGTCCTAGCTTCGGAGCAGGCCAGCCCCGTCAGGAGAAGCCAATCCATGATGCAAGAGATGACAAACAGAGCAACACAAATCTTGTTTGGAGAGTAAGCCACTCCTTAAAGAGCAGAGCTAAGACATCCTTTTGTTGCCTAGATTCTAGTGATGATAACTTCTCACTCTTCCCCTTGATGAGTCCTTAGAGAACTATAAACTTCCAAAGAATGCTTTGTTTAATGGTGGAAAGAGGAAGAACTGAAAGGAGGAAATGGGGGCCTTTGTCCTCTAAAGAGTAAGCAGCATGGATGATGACATCAACAGCCAATGTGGACGTGTCACCAGCACCGGCACCAGCAGCCCTGAGTTGGCACAATCTAGCTTCATGTGCATTCTTCTGTCACACTGGGAGTCCCTCTTGCCCTCGCTTGGCCTCACTTTTCCTAGGGAGATTACAAAATCTATGTACTTACCTGAAGGAAGTTGTGGTACATCCATGGGATAAGACGTGGAAGTAGAGGGCTCCTTGGAAAAGATGGTGGATCTGAGAACCCGACGCTTACAGGAGCGGGTGAAGTACAGTCTATTGCTGTGTAGCTCTCGCTGCCTCTGACCTCTAAAGTCAGCATGAGTCTCCTCAGCAGACCACATGTGTAATTAGCATAGGGAGAATTCTGGGAAGGCACGAGGCTTCTCAGACACAGCCATACGTAAAGGAAAAGACCCACAATCTGGAGGCCCAGGGGATGGAGGAGGAGGCTCTTGACGTTGGGTTTGGGCATTTGTCAGGGTCGAGGTTAGAAATCCCTTCTGGGCTTGTCTTCTCAGCGGCTTTGGGTGTCTGTGCCAAGGATGGCTGGGGGGCCCACCGAGGAGTCTCCAGATCTGTGGGGTCTGATTCATCCTGTGTCAGCCCAGGGCGATGACAGATTGGTCTGATTTTGGGCAGAGAATTGCAACCAGTGTTAACGAGAGACAAACCTTTCCTAGATGCTTTGGGGAACTTCTCAGCATGTGCTCCTCCTAGCTCTTTGTCTCCTTTCCCATACTCAGCAGCAAGGCAGCCCACAGGCTCCAAGCAGTCCCTGGGGACGGGGGATGGTGGTGAGGCAGAGATGGTTTTCTACGGAGCCAGGACACAGTGGGGAGCAGGCATGCACCTCCACATGGGGATATTCCAGTCACTATAGCTAGAGAGGTGGCCAATTTCTTGAGATCTGAAAGGTGTCAGGGCTCAGAGTGTGACCACTGGGAGGCCATTCTGCCCACACTGGCCATTGGCCAGGGCCGCTGGGTACTTGATATAGTCAAGAGAAGCAGCCTTTGGGGGTAAGATGGCATAAAGGAATCCCCTCATTAGCTAAGAAAATGCAGGATCCTTTTATCACTCAGGGTTCATAGCTGCAAGCAAAGCAACTGTCCCTGGCTGGTGAAGGAGAGACATTTTATAACAAGACAGTGGGCGGTTCACAGGGTCCCGTGAGCCCTGGGGCGCGTGGTGTGGAAGTTGCACGGCCGGGTGGAGCACCCTAACTTCTGCCACTGAACCTGTCTGGGAAAGACATATTTGTTTTGCTACAGGGCCCACTGTCAACACCCCAACCCTGGGCGCTGGCTGGAACAGAGCCCCTGCCCCTAGAAACTGGATGTCCTGCCACCAGCATCATCACTGCCCGTCGCCAGAACACAAGCTGTGCAGGGAGACCTGCTGCTTCTTGTAAGGGACAGAGCCAGGCCACTTACCTTGTCCACCTGCCACAGGGGCTGGAGAAACCTGTGTCTGGCACTTTTGATTTCTATAGTGACAGGTGGGTCTCACGGTGGGGGCACAAACATAGAAGGCAATACAAGTTTTTGGTGACTAAACAGATGACAGTTGTCCCCTACAAGGCATTAGGTGATAGGAACTGACTACAGGGCATCTGACTCTGCTCCTCCTTGGAAATGGCATTCTTTTTAATGCTAATGTACCAGCCTCACCTCTGCTGAGGGTGGTGGACACTTAAGCTCAGTCATCTGTTCCTGAATATCAGATGTTCTGTGTAAAAACACCAACCAGTAAACAATTCCTGTTATTTGGTTTTATTTTTTCAGCTTTATTGAAGTATAATTGTATAGATTATAGATTCAATATATAAAAATGAATCCATACAATAAAATTCAGGGTTTACAATGTGATGATTTGATGTACATATGCATTGTGAAATGATGGCCACAATCAAATTAGTTAACTCATTCATCACCTTAGTTACTCTGTGTGTGTGTGTGTGTGTGTGTGGTGAAAACATTTAAGGTCTACTCTCAGCCAATTTCAAGTAAAGAATTACAGTATTATTAACTCTATAGTTAATAATACTTGCTGTGTATTGGGATCTAATGTTCCTATTAGTGTAATTTTCCTGTTATTATAAATGGAAAAGGTTATAAGGCACACATCCACCAATCAACTTCCCAAATGTGATTAGACATGGTGAAACATCTATATATGTAATAAAGTACCACATTAGGATGTAAAATACCAGGCTGGGCAGGGTGGCTCATGCCTATAATTCCAGCACTTTGGGAGGTTGAGGCAGCCAGGTCACTTGAGGTCAGGAGTTCAAGACCAGCCTGGCCAACATGGTGAAACCCCGTCACTACCAAAAATACAAAAATTAGCCAGGCGTGTTGGTGCACGCCTGTAATTCCAGGTACTTGGGAGGCTGAGGCAAGAGAATCGCTTGAACCCAGGAGACAGAGGTTGCAGTGAGCCAAGATCGAGCTACTGCACTCCAGCCTGGGCGATAGAGTGAGACTCTGCCAAAAAAAAAAAAAAAAAAAAAAGTAAAATACTTAAAACATAGCTTAAAACACTATAGTTGTTAATGGCTACTCTGTAAGAAGTGATACTGTGATGACTGTAAGTGCCAGCAACTTGGGAAACCCTCATCCCCTTTGCTGAGGTTCACCATGTTTTACACAACCCTCTACGTGCAATGCTGGTGTTCTGTTAAGTGTAATTGCAATGTTTCTCAAGACTTTACAGATACATTGTTTTGTTTAAAATGTAGTGTGTTGTGTCTTAGGGATATAAATTTACATTTACCTTAGATAAATTTCATCCAGAAAACGGTATTGAGCGAGATACGTATGTTCCCTGAAGCTTGGATATCAAAAACCAAGTGGCATCCTGCAGTGGGGATGTTAATCAGGAAGACGTTTTGTGGGGAAGGTCTTGATTCGAAGAGTATCTCCCAAATGCCAGGCACTTTCCACATATTAGCACTAACGCCCAGAGTAACCTTAACGCCCCTTTACAGGTGGAAATACCAGGGCTTTCTCAGGGCCCCACTGGAGTTGGGACTCACACCCAGGTTTGTTTGGCTTCATAATCTGCCCAAGATAAATCCTGTTTCTTGTTTTCTGAGCATAGCTGAACAAAGCTGAAGTATTCAAGAGAAACTTTACCAAAGTAAGAGAAATTGAAAAAAGAGAAGATAATAAAATTATTCAAGAATATGAAACATAGGTTTTTTGTTTAACCTCAAATTTCTATTGCTTACCCATCCCACGTAGCACATTGTGTTCCATAATCTGTCTAGGATGGTGGGATGAAAGGATGTGAGCACTGAAAGCAAACACATGTGGGTGTGAAACCTAAAGCTATCAGTGATTAGCTGTGTGTTGGCCACTTTACCCTTCCCGACTTCATGCTTCTCAGCTTTCAGACAGGGATGATAACATTTTCATCAGAAGATTGTGGTGAGGGCTTTTTTTCTTTTTTCTTTCAGGGTAATTGTGTTGGTGGCATATTGGATATTTCTAACATGTACAAAGTTATGTATTTTGATTTACTTTTATTTCTTTCTATGTATATGTACTTCTCTTCAAATGCCAAGAGCTTTCTCTTGCTATCATTGTTCCTTTTGAAACAATTCAATTTTCAAGTCCACTGTTGATTGTTATGTTAAAGATTGAGTCACTGACAGATATTCAAGATTTAAGTCTGAAACAGTCAAACTGAACTCTCAAAAAAAAAAAAAAAGAAAACTGCATATCGGAAATCATTACTGTAGAAATGAAGTTTATTTGCCATTATGAATAATGTCCAATATAAGAATATGCTTCTGGAATTCAGTACTGCTTTTAAGTACCAATAATACTTATTTTTCAAAAATGTAATGGCATGTTATTGCTTTGAAATGCTTGCTTAGGGCTTTTTTCATGTTGTCTTAAAAATGCGCTGGTGAATTCTCCATTTTTGACATCCATTTCACAGGTAAAAGACAAAAAAATCTAGATTGGCCTTGATATTGGGATGAGAAAAAGTAAGTAGCATTAAGAAAATAAAACAATCTTCATTTTAGAGATGAACCCATTAAAACAATTTAGGAAATGAGGGGCAAAAGGGAAGAAATAATATTGCCAAAGAACATGAGCATAAAAATGAATGCATTTCAATGTTTAAGAAGGCTTGAGGTCACTTTTTTATTTAACTGAAAACAAAAGATTGTGGTGAGGATTAAATGCCAATCGTGGACATAAAGTCATGTAGTGGTTCAAGATGGTAGACTGAGGACACTTGTTTACTTCTCCTTCCACCCAGGATGCCACAGAAATTACAGAAAAGCTGGTAAAAAATAATAAGGCACTCGTTCTCTCTCCTGCTGCCCTGTGAAGAGATGCCTTCTGCCATGATTGTAAGTTTCCTGAGGTCTGCCCAGCCATGCAGAACTGTGAGTCAATTAAACCTCTTTTCTTTATAAATTAAATAATAGTAACAGTAAATCTGTAACTTACCAGGCATGGTGGCACACGTCTGTGGTCCCAGCTACTCAGGAAGCTAAGGTGGGAGGACTGCTTGAGCCTAGAAATTGGAGACAAATCTGGGCAACAGAGCAAGACCTTGTTTTATTAAAAAAAGAAAGTCATAACTGCTGGAAGAACATCAGACCCAAAAATTGAGGAAGTTATTGGAGGATGGATTGAGGATGGTGCTGGAGTCGTGTAGAAAGTGGACTCTGTTTCTCATTTCCTTTCATCGCCATATTTCTTGTGAGTATTCAGATTCATACTTCATTGCCCTGTGTTGACTCTGGGAACCACTACAATCTGGCTTCTTCTACCATGATTCCATTGAAACGGTTCTTATGAAAGTGTCTCATGACCTCCCCCTTGCTAAGTCCAGCATCTGGCGGTCATATCACTGTCAGTATCTTAGGCAACCCGTTAGCAATATCTGTGATAGTTTTCCACTTCTTGAAACCTTGTCTTTTCTTCATTTCCATGACACCTCAGCCCTCTGGTTTCCTTCTACCTCAGTGGTGGCTCCTGCTCTGTCTTCCTGGCTAGCTTTGCTCTCTCTGGCTGATCTCTGAACATCCCTGCTCCCAGGTCCTGGCCCCTTTTTTGTCATTTTCAATATTCTTGATGAGCTCCTCCATTCTCACAGCTTTCAACACTGTGTCTCAATGGCTCCTGCATTTCTGTCTCTAGTCTAGTTCTCTCCTTGGAGCTCCAGACTTGTATACTCAATTGCATTAAAAACAAAACAAAAACAAACCTTTTTAGCTGGATATAGTGGCCCACGTCTGTGGTTCCAGCTACTCAGGAGGCCAAGGCAGGAGGACTGATTAAGCCCAGGAGTTCAAGACCAGCCTGGGCAATATAGTAAAAACTGTCTCAAAAAACAAAACCACAAAAAACCCTTTTTTAAAATAATTTTTTTTTCAAACTTATAGAAAGCCTACAAAAATAAAAATAGCACGGAAAACACTTGCAAATGCTTTACCCAGATTTACCCAAAATTAACATTCATTCCATTTGCTTTATTTTTTTCTCCCTCTCTGTGTGTTCCTCTGTGTGTATGTATATCTATAACACAGACATACATAATATGTAATGTTATGCGTGTGTGTCTGTGTGTGTGAGTGTGTATATTTTTTTTCCTGGAACCATTTGAAGGCATGGCCCTTTACTTCTAAACACTTCAGTTGTCTTAGGGATAAAAGGTTTTCTCTTACCTAACCATAGTGCAGTTACAACTTCAGAAAATTTAACATTGCTACCATGCTTTATCTTTTTTTGGTTGAACTTTTAATTTTTTTAATTTTAAATGTTTATAATTTTAATTTTTTATTTCCATAGGTGTTTGGGGGAACAGGTGGTATTTGGTCGCATGGATGCATTCTTCAGTGGTGATTTCTGAGCCATGCTTTATCTTGTCTACTATTCACATTGCAATTTTTGTCAGTTAACCCTAAAATATCCCTTATGGCTTATTTAAAAAACTGTAGTACAGGATCTAGACTACAGTCAGATATTGCATTTAATTGTGATGTCTCTTTGGCCTCTAATCTGGAGCACTTCCACAGCTTTTCTTTTTTCTTTTATGACACTGACATTTTTTTTAAAAACTGAGCACAATTTTATTGAATCCTTATAGTCCCTGCCCCCACCCCATGAGGTCAGAACTATTATTATTCTCATTTTACATGCAGGGAAACTGAAACATACAGAGGGTAAGAAACTTGCCCGACATCACAATTAGTAAAGGTCAGAGCTAGGATTCAAACCTGCCCATCGTGGGGCCCTGAACCCCTACAATAGTGTTTCTTACTTCCCTACTCCTTCTTGTAGACCAAAGCACCTGATGGTTTTGTAGGATTTTCCAAGGTACTTTCTTTACCTACTCTATCATCACTGCTGAGAGATTTTCAAAGGTAAGATGCAATCAACCACCCAAAGAATGTGTGAGCCTGTGGCACAGAGCTGGGCCCTTTGTCTTGAGGCTGCGATCTCAGGAATTTCTTAGATAATGTGTCTTTTATGTGTTGTGATGATGAAAGGCTCTAGTAGAACTCCCTGTTTACATAAAATGTGACATTTATAAGTTTCCAAGAAAACGCCCTGCCTGTCTGGCAGAATGGAGCTACCAGAAGACTCAGAATCAGGCAGGGATGCTTCTCATGTGCACGTTATCCACACCCCATGGGATACAGCCCTCTTGCTAACGGTTGGTGGAATACAGGAAAGGCTTGTTCTGGAAGACCCTCCTATCTCAAACCCGTACAGACACGCTCAACCCTGCTCAGGCTGGAGCATGGGATGCTCTTGTTGCAGCTTCAGGGGGAGACTCAATTTCCTTTGGAGAGGATGTCTAAATCCTTAGAACGCAGTGACCCAGTGCTGTAAACAACGTCAAATGTGAAAGAGCACTTGGGAAACACTTGCCATATAACTGATGGAGGATGAGTATTATTCCAATATTTATTCCTCTGGCAACGGAGTGTGAGAGGGGCTCATCTCACTACACCCTCGTATTACTGGAACGATGAGAGATTTAAAAAAAGTGACATCTTGCTTTTTTTTTTTTTCGAGATGGAGTCTCGCTCTGTCGCCCAGCCTGGAGTGCAGTGGCGTGATCTCGGCTCACTGCAAACTCCACCTCCCAGGTTCAAGCAATTCTCCTGCCTCAGCCTCCCGAGTAGCTGGGATTACCACCACACCAGGCTAATGTTCTTCTTTTTAGTAGAGACGGGTTTCACTATAGGCCAGGCTGGTTTCGAACTCCTGACCTCGTGATCCGCCTGCCTCGCCCTCCCAAGTGCTAGGATTACAGGTGTGAGCCACTGCACCCGACTGATATCCCACTTTTAAGTGGCATTGGTTGAGGGCCTGAGGAGAAAACATTTTTCCTTGTGATTGTTCCATTTTGTCTTGTTTTTTGTTTGTTTGGTTCACAGTCTGGCTATGAGGAAATGATTGTTCCTTTATGAATCATGAAAATTCTGTCATCTATGAATTTTCTGTCCATGTCCTTTGTCATACACATATTGAGAAATCAATGGATTTTGCTGTTGTTGGTCACTTGGCATGAGTGCATTCAATACAAGTACACTTGGCCTGTCATATATGGAAAATAATTTTCCTAACTTGCTTGAGTTAAAATTTGGTTGTTGCTGTATTTTGTCTTGCAGAAACCTCCAGTTCTTAAGTGATCATCAAACCTGTTGATATTTCCTTTTAAACATATTTCCCCTATTCCTTTTGTAGGGCCATTCCAGAGGAAAGAGCTTCTTGCAGCAGACGCTTTCTGAAAATGACTGACTTCTCTGCAAGTCAGGCAACAATAATGACATAGTTCCTAACAGTGTCAATGCACTTCATCTGATTTGATGAAATTTGGGGGCAAGGACACAGTGGCATACCAAGGGTAGGTGGTGGGGAACAGCCTACCCTGCGCGCAGGCAATAAAGGAGTGCCTTGTGTGCAGTGTTGTTAAAAACAGTAATCAAACTGACCACACGGTGCTCAGCTTTTTATTATCACCATATGCTGGTTATTCTAAGCAGTGTCTGTGATGAAGTACTTACTCTTTCCCCCCAAACCATTTATTAGTCTAAGTCCTAAACAGTTGCTGCTATTAGTGTTGTCTTTTAGTGATATATGTCCAGGCTTAAAGAGTGCACATTTTATTACTTATGTTTTAATAAACACTGCCTTCTACATGGAAGTTAATTTGGAACACCTCTAATTACACAGGACATAAGCAGAGTCAGTTGCAGGCTGGTTCCAAGAGTCCGTTTGCAAGGGTGACAATTCAGAATTGTTGGTGCTCACTTCTGGGGCAGTTAGTTTCTCCTACTCTGGATCTATGCCGTATTCCCGTGTTGAATGAGTAGAGTGGAAGTGAACGAGGCTAGCACGGTGAACTGGGTTCGCTTCAGTTCTGTCTGTCTGGGTGCGAGCCAGTCTCTAAAGCTTTGGAGTTCACTCTTTTGGAATTGTTTCTTCGTGTATGCCCCCACTTAAAAAAAACACACACACACACATTAAGGTAATGATTAATCCATGACTTTTTAATTTTTGTACTGTAATATTTATTTTGCTTTTATTAAAAAGTTTTTACTGGCAAAACTATATATACAAAGTTCAATCGTGCCACTATTTTCTCTGGCCATTAATATTCATTTCATTTCATTTCATTATGACCGAAGATGATTTCATTGTATGTGGGGATATTGAGGGTGATCTGCTGGAAACTAATACAACAGTTGTGCCACAGTAGGTGTGTTTCCCAGTCTTCACCATAGGGCCTTGTCACCTGCAAGCTGGAAGAGCAGGTGGCAGGTATGGTTGTGAAGAAGGGGTGTCCAGCAGGACTGGCTTGATTCTCATCATTCAAATTCCATTCAATGCAGGTCAACTCTCCTGGGGTTGTCCTGAGCAATGCCTCCAGATACATGTGGACGGTGCCTACCTAGCCTTGGGGGACAACCCACTGAATACACAAGAGTGTCTTCTGCAAGCAGCCCTGCTGTCCCTCCTTGCAGGACGTGTTCTTTCCTGCTGCTGGTAGGCAGGTGGGGCTGGCTCCCCTCCCCCGGTCCACAGGCGAGATGTGTCACTGTGGTCTGTCTCCATGGTGGCCAGTGACTGGCTGGGAAAGCGCTTCCTCCAGCTGCTCTCGGCCTGGCAGATGCAAGAGATGTGGTGCCCCTTGAGCCTCGTGATGTTGCTATCTTCGCCACAGT
>NW_012103976.1:2479295-2486281 GCF_000951045.1 Mandrillus leucophaeus
AGTTGCTGCTATTAGTGTTGTCTTTTAGTGATATATGTCCAGGCTTAAAGAGTGCACATTTTATTACTTATGTTTTAATAAACACTGCCTTCTACATGGAAGTTAATTTGGAACACCTCTAATTACACAGGACATAAGCAGAGTCAGTTGCAGGCTGGTTCCAAGAGTCCGTTTGCAAGGGTGACAATTCAGAATTGTTGGTGCTCACTTCTGGGGCAGTTAGTTTCTCCTACTCTGGATCTATGCCGTAATCCCGTGTTGAATGAGTAGAGTGGAAGTGAACGAGGCTAGCACGGTGAACTGGGTTCGCTTCAGTTCTGTCTGTCTGGGTGCGAGCCAGTCTCTAAAGCTTTGGAGTTCACTCTTTTGGAATTGTTTCTTCGTGTATGCCCCCACTTAAAAAACACACACACACACATTAAGGTAATGATTAATCCATGACTTTTAAATTTTTGTACTGTAATATTTATTTTGCTTTTATTAAAAAGTTTTTACTGGCAAAACTATATATACAAAGTTCAATCGTGCCACTATTTTCTCTGGCCATTAGTATTCATTTCATTTCATTTCATTATGACCGAAGATGATTTCATTGTATGTGGGGATATTGAGGGTGATCTGCTGGAAACTAATACAACAGTTGTGCCACAGTAGGTGTGTTTCCCAGTCTTCACCATAGGGCCTTGTCACCTGCAAGCTGGAAGAGCAGGTGGCAGGTATGGTTGTGAAGAAGGGGTGTCCAGCAGGACTGGCTTGATTCTCATCATTCAAATTCCATTCAATGCAGGTCAACTCTCCTGGGGTTGTCCTGAGCAATGCCTCCAGATACATGTGGACGGTGCCTACCTAGCCTTGGGGGACAACCCACTGAATACACAAGAGTGTCTTCTGCAAGCAGCCCTGCTGTCCCTCCTTGCAGGACGTGTTCTTTCCTGCTGCTGGTAGGCAGGTGGGGCTGGCTCCCCTCCCCCGGTCCACAGGCGAGATGTGTCACTGTGGTCTGTCTCCATGGTGGCCAGTGACTGGCTGGGAAAGCGCTTCCTCCAGCTGCTCTCGGCCTGGCAGATGCAAGAGATGTGGTGCCCCTTGAGCCTCGTGATGTTGCTATCTTCGCCACAGTCTCTGAGGACACGCTGGGCCACAGGCAAAGTGAGAGCAATCGTCTTTTTCTGCCCCACAAAATTGCTGACATGGTTTTGACACTGTCTGGAGCCATAACGTCAGGCTCACTCCACGTAAGCACCTCAACTTGAAGAGCAAGTGGGAAGGAAGGCATCAGGTCATGTGCCTGTGTTTAGTGTTGGTTCAGTTCTGAGTTCTGCCAGTGATTTTGAGAGGTGAAGCCAGTTGGACTTCCTGGGTCCAGTGGGGACTTGGAGAACTTTTCTGTCTAGCTGGAATTGTAAATGCACCAGTCAGCACTCTGTAAAAACGCACCAATCAGCGCTTTGTGTCTAGCTAAAGGATTGTAAATACACCAATCAGCACTCTGTAAAAATGCACCAATCAGTGCTCTGTGTCTAGCTAGAGGATTGTAAATGCACCAGTCAGCATTCTGTAAAAAGAGACCAATCAGCACTCTGTAAAATGGACCAATTAGCACTCTGTAAAATGGACCAATCAGCAGGACATGGGAGGGGCCAAATAAGGGAATAAAAGCTGGCCACATGAGCCAGCAGCAGCAACCTGGTCTGGTCCTCCTTCCCGGTGTGGAAGCTTAGTTCTTTGACTCTTCATAATAAATCTTGCTGCTGCTTACTCTTTGGGTGCGCACTACCTTTATGAGCTGTAACACTCACCGCAAGGGTCCACGGCTTCATTCTTGAAGTCAGTGAGACCAAGAACCCACCAGAAGGAACCAACTCCAGACACAATTTCAGGAGGGTTGGCCTGAGGTTGTTATTGCTGCCACAGCTCCATGCCACCTGGAGGAGCTTCAGGAGCTATCCAGTTCCAGAATCAGACCGCTTTTTTTGGGAACTGATGACAAAGATGCTTGGAGTCAAGGGGACTGATTTTGTTTTTAGAGATGGTATCTTGCTATATTGCCCAGACTGGAGTGCAGTGGTTATTCACAGGCACAAACATAGTGCACTACAGCGTGGAACTCCTGGGCTCAAACAATCCTCCTGCCTTATCCTCTTGAGTAGCTGGGATTCCAGGCATACACCATCGCACACAGCTTATTATATTTTGACATCTTTGAAAACCCTTTCTGGCTGAGGGAGACCACTGGCTCTCTGGAGCTAGCAAATCCTTAGAGACAGCAAAGACATACCTTTGATATGCAAACTACCCAACCCAGGGCATACCTCATCCATCTGGCCCGCACACCCCAGGAGGGTACGTTCCTCTGCCTAATCATCCCAGGGCCAGATGCCAGGCAGCTGGAGACCACCCCGACAGCCCAAAGCCCTTCAAAATTATCTACACTGGCCCATCTTAAGCTGCTCACCCCGCCCTGGCTTTCCCAAGGAGACTCCAACAAAGGCCATGGCCCAAGCTCTCCCTGCGCCCCTGCCTTCTGCCTCCTGACCAACACTGGTGCTTCCCCTGTGGTCCTGCTTGGTACATGATGGCCCCCTTTCTGGAGCCTGTGAGTATAATGGACTTCATTCTCCTGCGCCTCTCTTGCATCTCCTCTTATGGCCCTACCTGACCTGACCATTGGCTGAAAGGACACAGAGCAGGGAGGCTGAAAACCTCTTCGCTGTTTGCCTCGGGCTCATACCTGTTCCCCTTGGGTGTCCCTTTCTCTTTCTCCAGCCCCAGGCTGATGAATGACCCATTCATGATTCATGTCCTGTTCTGGGCAACTTGTTCCCCCTTCCTGGGAAGGTGATGGTGGTTATGTCACCGTAGTGGAGATGTGGCAGCAAACAGATTCTCACAAATATGAATCATTCTTGGCATAACTTTGACGTCACATAATACTAATACTACTACTACTACTAATAAAAAGTCCCCTTTCCCACCAGAGGTGAGATATAAAAAATAAAACTTGAGTGAGGATGGAAGAACCCATCATGCCATGGTATAGTTTTTGCTTAAGCAAAGGTCTGTTGAATGAAGACTTGTTTGCCTCTTGGCTCTTAACTGGGTCTCAGACTATGCATGTATGCATGAGAGACAGAGAGAGAGAACTAAACACACACACACACACACACGCACACGCACACACACACACACCTGTCCACACAGATGGCATCACCATTAGAGTCAGGCAATAGGACCCTTTCTTGGGTCCCCTTTTTGAGAAAGCTGCTCTGTCTCTTCTTTGTGCCCTAAACCACAGGATGAGGAAGCTGAAGGGCCAAGGAGGTGCGCTCATGGGAAACCATGCTTGCCCGGCTAGGCCACATTCTGGGCACCGGGGTCCTGAAACACTGTGTCCGGGGGGCCCTGAGCCAGCTTCCAGAGCTTGCATGGGCCTCTCTCCTGGCTCTGGTTTCCCAGGACAGTCCTGAAGAGGACTCCTCATTGTTGGTGTGCGCACCCTAGATCCAGTGGGGCCAAGGGCAGCTGCTGGGGCAGAGCGGGATGGGAGAGGAGCATGTAAGAGAAGAAGCGGGCTGGCAAGGTGAGGAGGGCTGAAGGCTCATACCTGCGTCTGCTAACCTCCCCTGGGCCACACGAACTGGTATGCCAGGGATACAGGGCAGTGTGCCCCTGCCTGCCTCGCCACATGACTTTCTTAGAGCAGTTGTTCAACAGGAGCCCTGATTCTGAGGATATTTTCCCACTAGACTCTCTCATTATTGAGCACTTTCCTGCCTAGGGGACCTTCCTCCCAGCACTTGGATTCCAATGTGGTTTGTGGGGATGATTCACGTGGGGCCTAATAATGGAGGAAACCGTGGTTTACGGTTTGGTTTTGTCTGTCAAGTAAAGGTGGAGATAGTGACACACAGGAAAAAGTTCTCACCAAAGTCTCCAAAGGACACTGGGCCAAGGCCCCTCTCTGCATCTCATCTTTGCACGGAGGAGGGGGCGGCCACGCAAGCCATGGGGACCACGCAGTGCCTCGCGCTCTGCCCAGGTGAGTGTCAGGAGGGCTGGGGATCAGCGGCTGCAGCAGCAACCGCCGTGCCCCCTTACTGTCCCGTCACACTTCCATCTTTTTTCAGCTGTTGACCATGATTGATGTGTCAGACTATGTTTTTTTGGTTGTGCCCCTGGATGGTTGGTTTTTTGAGATGTGGGGTCAGTCTCTTAATCTCACTTGTCTAACAAGAAGATCCAAACAACGACCTTCTCCTTCTGGGTTCAAATGGGACGTCTGTTCAACACACGCTGTGCCCCTCCGACACGCAGTTACCCTCCCACGTGGGGAGCTCTAGCCCGAATCACTGGCCCCGCTTCCTCTGACCACACGCTCCCTGACTGCCTGTGTTCCCTGCCCCTGCTCACCAGGCTCCGCCCACCCTGCCCCTGCTCACCAGGCTCCGCGCTCCCTGCCCCTGCTCACCAGGCTCCGCGCTCCCTGCCCCTGCTCACCAGGCTCCGCGCTCCCTGCCTCTGTTCACCAGGCTGCACACTCCAGGCTGGAGGCCTTGGCTCCACCCTCGGCTCCCTGCACCATGGAGCCAGTGGCATCAAGTAGCTTCCTCAACTTTATTGGTGGAGAATCCAAGGAAAGGCTGTTTCACTCCCAGGCCAAGCTCTTTCCTCCTCTCCTCTTACACCAAGGCCTGGGGCACTAGCTGGCCACACATGGGTGATGCTGCCTAAGTCATTTCTTGAAGCACTGGGTTAGACTGGTCCTTCCTGGCTACCTGGACCTTAGGACTCTTCCCCAGCAGGATGGGGTTAGAGGGCCCAGCGTGCCCGAGGCATTGGGAGGGCAGGAACCAGTTAGCGGTGCTTGCCTGTCCCTAAGGCCTGGCTTACACTTGGAGAGGACCAGCCTTTGACCCTGCACAGCAGGCCTGGGCTCTGCAAACAGCCCCGACCCCTAGAGGGATGTTCAGTGTGTATCTCCCCCAAACTCCCATGGGCCTCAGAAAACTGAGGGCTGCCTCTGGGGGAGCAGCCTTTGGGCATTCCTGGGGTTGTCCTCTCTGCTCTGTCGCTTACCAACCATGTGGCTGTGGCTGAGTGACTCACCTCGCTCTGTAAAGCAGGGATGGAATGAATCCTTTGAATCAGCACGGGGAAGATCCAATGAGTTTCTATATGCCCAGCGCATCACAAGGTAATTAGTGGTTAGTACTGTTGTTGCTGCCATTCATCCATCCCTCTTGTAATTGTTAGTTTACTTTCTGTCTTCACCAGAAGCTCTCTCTCCATATCTGTGCCATCCACTTCTCCGACCCCAGAGCCCAGTGCCTGGATAGATGGTTGAATAAATGAATGAATGAATGAATGAATGAATGAATTTATTGTAATGGAGATTAAATGAGACGCCATGAAAGCTCCAGGAACAGAATGACTCTTTATCTGGAGAAGACAAGCGGACAGGCCACAGGCATCCCGCACCGGGGCAAGCCCAGGGATACGCATGAGGCCCGGGTTGCATCATCACAGCACAGTGGGAGAGCCCAGTGCAGCTGTGGTGAAGGTGTCCACGTGGGTCACCTTTGCTGGTGGCTCTTTACTTCTGACTTCTATGTGCATTCACCCTCCCAGCCCCTTGGCCTCCCTCGGGGAGCTGCCCTCCTGGACCCGAGCAGTGGGTGACAGCCGCGCCCGTCCACAGGGAAAATGCTGTCTATTTTCCGTCAGTGTGAACTCTCACATTTACATTTTTGCCAAGCTGGAAATAACAATAACTTAAACATGCCTCCGTGGCCCTGTCCTCTGTGAAGGGAGAGGAGAAGAAAGTGCCGCCCACTCCAGGAAACAAAGTGCCTTCTGTTAGCAGACACGGGCTTCTGGTTAAGTCCCCAGGGCCCCCACGGCTCAGTGGAATGAGCTGGGCTCGGCCTGCTGGGTGTACCGGGCCGTCTGTGCAGCCCCTCCCGAGGCCAGCCTTGTTTACCACCGTGGGAGAGGGGACACTCCCAGCCCAGCTGGGCACCCGCAAGGCGCTGACTGGCCAGCCCTGTGGGAACCCAGGGCCCTGAATGGCTCCCCTGTGCAGAACGGTCAGTGCTTTCCAACCCTCTGCCCTGTGCACTGTGGTCAAGGGCACGTCGTGTCCCCAAGCACGGAGTGTGCCCAGGGTCCCAATCTTCACAACAGCCTTCCTTTCTCTGCCTGCTCAGCAAGCAGAAAAGGTTAACGTTTCCATCTTCTGTCCTAAGGAGATGCCTGCTGGGACTTGGTCTCGGCCATGAGTCTTTTCTTCCTCCTTCCTGGGAGGGGTTGGAGCTCAGCCTCAAAGCAGAGTGGCTGACAACGTGGGAGAGGCTTGGATGTGTCGCTGCAGAGGAACATTCTTGCCACCCCCACCCTAAAGAGGCTGCAGGGACAGGCAGCCCAGCCCTCCTGGCCTATTTTCGGGCTGGAGAGAGGTTCAGTCTAAGGCACAGTTTTGGGAGGCAGATCAGCCGCTCCGTTCCGGGCTCCCACTCCCATGGAGCTCTCTGCTGCTTCTTCCAGGGGGCTACAGATACCCATTCCTTGCTCTATTTCTTCACCAGCCCCGCCTGTTCTCAGTCCATTACCTCATGGCCCTGCTGTCTGCTTACTAAAGTGACAATTCATCTATAAGGAAGCCCTTGCACTGTATCTGGGGATTCGCGGGGCTGCACCCTCAGCAGGCACTGTGGCCACATGGCATTGGCCTGAGACCTGAGCTCCTGGAGCCTCAACCCTGAGGCCCATGGTGAGCATCTCTGTAGCTACTCAGCCAGCCTGCCTTGGCCTGGTGATCATTAACCTGGGACCTTTCCCCCAGCACCAGTATCTGTGAGCTCAAGGAAGACATCTGGACTTCCTGAGAGCAGGGCAGGGCCAAACCATCTACTGAAATCATCAGCAAAAGCGAGGACTGATTGCTCCAGAAACTTCTAAATTTTTAGCTAGATGTAAATCATCCACAG
>NW_012103976.1:2489546-2490023 GCF_000951045.1 Mandrillus leucophaeus
AGCCATGGGGACCACGCAGTGCCTCGCGCTCTGCCCAGGTGAGTGTCAGGAGGGCTGGGGATCAGCGGCTGCAGCAGCAACCGCCGTGCCCCCTTTCTGTCCCGTCACACTTCCATCTTTTTTCAGCTGTTGACCATGATTGATGTGTCAGACTATGTTTTTTTGGTTGTGCCCCTGGATGGTTGGTTTTTTGAGATGTGGGGTCAGTCTCTTAATCTCACTTGTCTAACAAGAAGATCCAAACAACGACTTTCTCCTTCTGGGTTCAAATGGGACGTCTGTTCAACACACGCTGTGCCCCTCCGACACGCAGTTACCCTCCCACGTGGGGAGCTCTAGCCCGAATCACTGGCCCCGCTTCCTCTGACCACACGCTCCCTGACTGCCTGTGTTCCCTGCCCCTGCTCACCAGGCTCCGCCCACCCTGCCCCTGCTCACCAGGCTCCGCGCTCCCTGCCCCTGCTCACCAGGCTCCGC
>NW_012103976.1:2493625-2496868 GCF_000951045.1 Mandrillus leucophaeus
GCTGTCAACCAAAGGGTAGCTTTGCCTCCCAGGGCACATTTGGCAACGTCTGCAGACATTTTTGGTTGTCGCAGCTTGGAGAAGAAAGGCTGCTGCTAGCATCCGGGGGTACAGACTAGGGAGTCTACAATGCTCAGAATGGCCCCCCACAACAAAGAAGGGTCTGGCTTGAAATTCCATAGTGTCAAGGTTAGAAATGTTGGTATAGAAACTATGAGAGACACAAAACAGAATAAAGGCATAATTACTGCATTTTAGGAATCTGCAAGCTAACTTGTTTTCAAAATTTTACTTAATGAAAACAGCCTTTAATTTCTTGTATTTATTTCCCCTGCTCTGGACCCTGTTTCACATGTATGGGAAAGCCAGGAGTCCCGCCATGCTTCTGAGTGAGACATTCTGGGTAGCACCGAGGAGGGCAGCACAGGGACGCTGGTGCGGGGTCCACGGGCAGATGGCCCTTGCTGGGCCTGGCTGTTCACTGGAATCTGCACTATTCTCGGGGTGACAGTGAACAACTAAGCCATTTTTACCTTCAGGGAGTCTGCAGCTCTGAGGCCACCCAAGGACACTAAAACCAGGCCAGGCAGCTCTGGTGGGGAAGGTGACGAGATGGGGTGTCAGTGCACAGGGCAGCACCATGGCTGCATCCAAGTCTAGTCGGCTTTCGGAATCTCGTCCTGCGTGTGTGTCTGTGATTCTCTCACTATCCTCTGGCTTCTGGCCCTACCATGTTCTATGGAGTCCCCCAAACCGGGGAGCTGATGCCTCAGGGCCAGCCCTACGGTCTCATTTCTGGCACATTCCACAGTGGGCCTTACCTGGGAGGCATTTGGGGCAGGGCCCGGCCCAGATGAAATTCTCAGAAAGTGTGGACGATGGTACTGTAGTTGAAGAGGGGAGTCCTCGCTTCTAGAGCTGCGTGCCTCAATATTTACAACGAAATGATGTGATAGCCAGGATTTGCCTCAGAGTAACCTGGAGTGCAGAGACAGAGGCTAGGCGATGGGAAATGAGAATGACCATGAGCCCTGGGGATGGCCCATGGGAGTCTAATCTGCATCTCTCTCTGCTTTCGTGTACATTTGAAATTGTTCCTAAAAATATCTATAAACCATACTTGTCCCTCCAAGGCCAAAGCTTAGAGTAGGGGCCAAAGTGAGTGAAGGGGCCTTGGCTCTCTTTTAGAGAGAGTTACTTGGTTCAGAATGAGAGTTTTTAGTATCTCCCTGTTGATCTGGAAGACTGGGGCTCCTGTCAGGGAGTGCCAGTAGTTAGGGGAGTCTGGAGGCTGGCTGGGTTCGTCAGGATGTGCTGGTGAGGACGCGGCTCGGGCCACCCCGTCAGAGCTGCCCTGAAGCAGGAGGCCTTGCAGGGATTTGAGGAGGCTGAGTCCGCACTCAAGAGGCTGCAAGAACCAAGCTGCCCTGATGCTGGGAGTGGGCCCCAGGCCGACAGCGTGAGCACAAGCCAGGCCTGAAGGGCACTGAGTGGCCAGAACAGACAGCACTTCCGAGGGGCTGAATCAGAATCGGTCCCAGGAGAGGGAAGAGGATGAAAACAAATCAGGAGGGCTTGTTTGTGTTTTAAGCCTGCCCACAAGAACCAGGAGATGGTCTCCTGGGATTTCACAATTTGAGGTCCGTCTGGTGCCTCCTGCATCCTCTACGCTTGAATATTGTGTGACACATAAAAGTCGGAGGTGACCTGAAGACACGTGCACCACAAGGGATGCTGTGGAGATGCCCTACGGGGACCCTGATGCAGGGGCATTTCCGATTTCTGGGGCCCGGCTCTTAGACGAAGGCAGCAGAAAGTTACCTAAAGACAGTAATGGAGAGGTCTTACGGATCCACTGCTGCGTAATAAACTACCCCGAACTTAACAGCTTGGAACAGCAAGCGCTTATTCCCTGCCATGGTTCCTCAGGTTGACTAGGCTCAGTTGGGCGATTGTTGGCTGGTCTCACTTAGGGTCTCTTGGGAGGTTGCAGGCAGAAGGTGCCTGGGCTGGAGTCCCCTGGACGCTCTCCCAGGGGCCCAGAACAGCTGCCTCTCCACGTCATCTCAAGGCCTTGGCTCCCTATGTGGCCTCTCTATGAGGTGTCTCCATGCCGCCTTTCTGGTGAAGGGAGCTGGGGACTTCTCACATGGAGGCTCAGGGCTCCTCAAAGTGCGGAAGCAGAAGCCTTCTTAACACTTAGCCAGAAGCTGGCCCAGCGTCACTTCTTCCTCCTTCCTTTGGTTAAGCTGTTGTGGCCAGCCCAGGTCCATGGGAGGGAAGGAAATTCCACCTCTTGATGGGAGAATGACAAGGAATTGTGGCCATCATTAATCTACCATAGGGACCCAGTCTGGAGCCTGCACAGAAGTGGGGAAGCTGCGGCCGTGTTAGGTGATGCCGTCTTGTCGACGTGGGAGATGCCAGAACCGCCATCCCTGGCTCCTTCCCTGTGTCCTCGCTGACTTGGACAGGCAATGAGTAATTGTCACATCTTCAGATGCATCTCGGCCTCATGTCATCAGCTATGAAGTGGCATCACAGTGGTCTCTCTCTGGGGCCAGCCCTGGGTCCACCTGCCAAACACCTCCCTGTGCACAGTTCTTGAAAGTCATTTATTCACTTGACCAGACACTAAAGCCAGACCCATCCCCAGCCACTGAGGCCACCTCCATAAGGTCAGGCTGTGGCCATGTGCCGGTGGTTTCACTCTCTTCCTTCCGGGCTCACAGGAAGGAAGGAGGTCTTTGCAGGGGCAAATGGAGCACTGCCTCATGTCTTCTGCACCTGCTCGCATCCTCTAGCTCCTCCTCCCGGCAAACCTGCGAGGAAACTGAAGCCCAGAGAGGTCACCACCTGCCTCAAGGGCACACAGAGTCTTGGTGGAGTCAAGACTCAAGTCCAGGTCCTTGTACAGCAATGCCTTGTCTTCCCTGCAGGCTCCCAGGGGCAGGCAGGTGGGAGGTGGGTGCACCGGGAGCGCCATCGTTCCCACACCCAGACTTCTCAGGGATTGTCTTTCCTCAGTTACAAAGAGCTGTGGCTCTGCTGGCCAGGACAGATGTTAGTGATTTTAAAGGAGCAAATGTTTCTCATTTCATCTTACCTTAATCAAGTTATCTGGGCTCTGTCCACAGAAGTGTCTGAAGGGCAGATGACTGAAGAGGGGTGACAGCTGCTGCTGGCCTGGAGGGGTATTCTGTGCACTGAACGGCTGTCTGTCTGCTGGATATGGCATGGCTT
>NW_012103976.1:2498863-2500885 GCF_000951045.1 Mandrillus leucophaeus
GCTCACTGCCTTCCTTCAGGTTTCTGTTCAGTTATTACCTTATCAGAGAGGCCTCCCTGTGTACCTTACCTAAAATAGTGTCCCCTAACTTAATTCTAACCTTTTTTTTTTTGAATTTTTTTTGGAGACAGGGTCTCACTCTGTTGCCCAGGCTGGAGTGCAGTAGCCTGATCATAGCTCACTGCAGCCTCAACCTCCTGGGCTGAAGCAATCCTTCCACCTCAGCCTCCCAAGTAGCTGGGACTACAGGCATGCACCATCACACTTGCCTAATTTTTGCATTTTTTTTTTGTACAGATGGGGTCTCACTGTCTTACCTGGGCTGGTCTCAATCTCCTGGGCTCAAGTGATGCTCTCAACTCAGCCTCCCAAAGTGCTGAGATTACAGGTGTGAGCCACCTTTTCCCTTTTATTCTCAGAGTCTGTCACCACCCACACATTATACATTTACCTGTTTACTTGCAGGATCTTGCCACTAGAATGTGTGTTCCCTGAGAGCAAGTTCACTGTGGTGCCTCCAGCACCCAGGATGGTGTCTGAAACACAGCAAGCGCTCGGCAAGTATTTGCTGAATGGGTGAGTACACCTATGAGGGAAAGCGGTTGCAAAGAAGATTCCAGGGAGGGTCTTTTGGGAGGTCATGTGAACCAGACCTTAAAAGACTGAGGTGAGCATGTAGGGGTGGAGGGAGAGGCTTTTCCAGAAAAGGGGATAACAGCTGTCAAGTTGGTCAGGAGCTCAGGGGGTGTGGGTATGAGTGGAGCATCTGGATGGAGCTGTGCGCGCCCAGCCCATGAACCACCCCCTCAGAGCTACTGAGGCTGAGCTAATGTGCTTGGGAGCCCTGTGCAGCCAGGAGAAGGCACTGGATGGGCATCCAGGTTAACTGCATGACTCAGTTGCTCTCTCAGGTTGATACCACAGATCACATAATCTCCGGGTTTAGTCTTCTCAGAACCACTCATGAAGGTCCTACTAACCAGGGCTGGCCAGAAGTGGAGGTGGGTGGAGCTGGTGTGGTTTAAAAGGATGGATTTTTCTGCCTCCCCCAACCTGGCTGAAGCCTGAGACGGCTTCGGCTGCCCTTAGGCTTTATGGACCTCACTTGGCCTTGTGAGCATAATTGCACTCAGCCCCTCCTTTACCTGGAGCGGTAACACGTTCCTGGTAGGGAGTGGACACTGAGGTGGTGCACTGTGGGAGGGAAAGGCGGGTTTGGAGTCTGAAGAACTGACTATAGCCCAGGCTGGGGCCCAGCCAGGAGGCTGTTTGGGGACAAACTCAGTCTTCCGAGGATTGCACCGCTGTGTGCTCACAAACACGGCCAGGCAGCCACTGAACATCCATTGCCAGTTCCTTCCTGTGTCTCTGGTGACAAGAAGTTGCCTGTATACTTATTAGTGCCAGGTAATGTCAGGCACTTTACCACATTACCTGGTTAATCATCTCCAAAAAATTATGGAAAGATAAGCAATTCATTGTGCAGTTGGGGAAATGGAAGCATAGAAAACTTCCTCAAGCTGGGTGATGTCAGTGAAAATGGTGGAATAAGGACCTCAAAAGACTCTCTTCTCCATAAAAGCAATGTGAATCCTGGCAAAAATGGTCAGAATTCAACTTTTTCAAAACTCTGGAAATTGAGCAAAGACTTACAGCAGTCTGGGTAGCATTTACATATGAAAAATGGCTGAATCTCAGTAAGAACAGTAAGCATTGTGATGTTCTAACTTGCTCCATTAGAAATAATAAATGAGTTCAGTAAAGTATCAGGGCACAAGATCAATACATAAAAGTCAATTGTCTTTTTGTACATGGGCAATGAATAACCTGAAAATGAAATTAAAATAATTTCATATACAATAGCATTAAAAAGAATAAAATACTTAGGAATAAATTTTAAAAAGAAGTGTAAGCCTTATACACGGAAACTCCAAAACCTTGGTGAAAGAAATTAGAGAAGAGCTAAATAAATGGAAAGGCATCCTCCTGTGTTCATGGATTGAATTAGTTAATATTGTTAAA
>NW_012103976.1:2502740-2505091 GCF_000951045.1 Mandrillus leucophaeus
AAGTGCGGAAGCAGAAGCCTTCTTAACACTTAGCCAGAAGCTGGCCCAGCGTCACTTCTTCCTCCTTCCTTTGGTTAAGCTGTTGTGGCCAGCCCAGGTCCATGGGAGGGAAGGAAATTCCACCTCTTGATGGGAGAATGACAAGGAATTGTGGCCATCATTAATCCACCATAGGGACCCAGTCTGGAGCCTGCACAGAAGTGGGGAAGCTGCGGCCGTGTTAGGTGATGCCGTCTTGTCGACGTGGGAGATGCCAGAACCACCATCCCTGGCTCCTTCCCTGTGTCCTCGCTGACTTGGACAGGCAATGAGTAATTGTCACATCTTCAGATGCATCTCGGCCTCATGTCATCAGCTATGAAGTGGCATCACAGTGGTCTCTCTCTGGGGCCAACCCTGGGTCCACCTGCCAAACACCTCCCTGTGCACAGTTCTTGAAAGTCATTTATTCACTTGACCAGACACTAAAGCCAGACCCATCCCCAACCACTGAGGCCACCTCCATAAGGTCAGGCTGTGGCCATGTGCCGGTGGTTTCACTCTCTTCCTTCCGGGCTCACAGGAAGGAAGGAGGTCTTTGCAGGGGCAAATGGAGCACCGCCTCATGTCTTCTGCACCTGCTCGCATCCTCTAGCTCCTCCTCCCGGCAAACCTGCGAGGAAACTGAAGCCCAGAGAGGTCACCACCTGCCTCAAGGGCACACAGAGTCTTGGTGGAGTCAAGACTCAAGTCCAGGTCCTTGTACAGCAATGCCTTGTCTTCCCTGCAGGCTCCCAGGGGCAGGCAGGTGGGAGGTGGGTGCACCGGGAGCGCCATCGTTCCCATACCCAGACTTCTCAGGGATTCTCTTTCCTCAGTTACAAAGAGCTGTGGCTCTGCTGGCCAGGACAGATGTTAGTGATTTTAAAGGAGCAAATGTTTCTCATTTCATCTTACCTTAATCAAGTTATCTGGGCTCTGTCCACAGAAGTGTCTGAAGAGCAGATGACTGAAGAGGGGTGACAGCTGCTGCTGGCCTGGAGGGGTATTCTGTGCACTGAACGGCTGTCTGTCTGCTGGATATGGCATGGCTTGCTGATGGGCATGAATGTGGGGAGCAGGAGCCTGCATCTCAGCCTCCTGCATCTGGAATTGAAATTGGACCTGTCTGTGGGTCAGTCTGCCCTGGGGGAACTGCCATTCTCTCACTCTCCTCTCAGTCCTGCCTACCACTCCAGCCTGTCCCAGTGCCCATGACCAGGAAAGGAACACCTGGGACATCGCTGGCTCAGCCCGCACTCTGTCACCTCTCTGCCACATTCCACACACCATGGGCCCTTTTGGGAGACTTTCTGGGCAGGGCTTTGCCAGATTGCATTTAAAAATAATCTCTGAAATATGCTTCACCTTCAAAGCAGGGCTAGAGATGGAGATGCATAAAGTGAGACTAGGAGGACTCAATGTTATCTCGGAGAGTCTGATTTGATTTCAGTGCAGAGTAGGAGGAGAATGCCCTGCAGTCCCTGTCTGCCTCACCTTAATTTGTAAGGACAGGGGTGTTTCTTCCCCCCACAGTGCCTAGGTTCTTGCTAAGCATAGTTGGAATCAGCAAACAACAAGAAGCACTGAAGACACACTTGCTGACTGAAGGAAATTGCTCTCGACCATGGCCGAATACTAGGGAACTTTAAAAACCACGGACGCCTGGCTCCTACCCCCACATTCTGGCAATTGGCCTGGAGCAGGACCCGGGCAGAAATTCCCCCGTGATTCTACTGTGCAGGCGAGGCGAGGCCTCCTGCCCTGATACCTGCTCCTCCGCTCCTACCAGCCCTGCTGGAGTGAGCCTGACTTTACCTCAGCTTGGGTCTGCTCACGGGGGTGTCCAGCCTGCTGCCTCTTGTCACCATCATGACCTGGACAAGCCCTGCTGCTTCCCAGTACATTCAGACAACGGGACCGGAGGAAAGAGGATCTCAGTTGGAGATGTCCAAGGTGCCCCAATCAAAAGATAAAACTTGCAGATGTCTGCCAATGGCTTGGGAAGACACCGCTGAAGTCATGTCATGCCATAACTGGGGCTGCATCTGTGAGAGAGGAGCATGACCTTGGAGGCAGAAGGTCAAGGTCAAGACTCACCCATTCTACTCCATGTGCTTGGTTTCCCCATCTCCATAAATGGCAGCTTCATGTTTTCAGTATCGCAAGTCAATGGCCTTGGGGTCATCTTTGATTCCTCTTTCTCTCACATTTCACATCTATCTTACTGGCTCCACATTCCAAATATATCTGGATTCTGACGGCTGCTCACCACCTCTGCTAGCATCTTATCAGGTCTGAATTACCGCAACCACCTCCTAACTGGTCCCTCT
>NW_012103976.1:2509911-2567176 GCF_000951045.1 Mandrillus leucophaeus
AAGTATTGGCAAGGATGTGGAGAAATTGGAACACTTATATTGCTGGTGGGAATGTAAAATGGTATAGCTACTTTGGATAACAATTAGACAATTCCTCAAAAAATTAAACAGAGTTATCTTACGACCCAGGAATTCCACCAAGAGAACTGAAAACATACGTCTGCACGAAAACGTGAACATGAATGTTCATAGCAGCATTATTCATATTCACCAAAAGGCCCATCGGCTAATGAATGGATAAACAAAATGTGGTATATTCATGTAATTGAATATTATTTGGTTGTAAAAAAAATGAAATAGTGATTCATGATATAACATGGATGAACGCTGAAAACATTATGGTAAGTGAAGGAAGCAAAAAAAAGTCCCACATTGTATGAATGCATTTGTGTGAAATGTCCAGAACAGGCAAAAAGATAGAGACAGAAAGTAGACTAGTAGTGCTAGGAGACAGGAGGAGTGATGCAAAGTAACTATTAGCAAGTATGGGGTGTAGAATTAGGGATTGCTGATGTTTGCACAACTTCGTGAATATACTCCAAAATGCTGAATTGTACACTTTAAAAGTGTGAATTTTATTATACATATTTTTCAATACAAAATATCAAAAAATATTTGCTTTTTTAGGACAGAAAACTAGTTAGTATGGGGTTATGATTTGAATCCAATGCCCATGCACTTAAGGTCATATGCGCCAAGACCTCTGGGCTCGCTAGTTAGCATGTGGTCACTTGGAACTGTCTCAGGTTCCTAGAGAAAAATGGTTTCTGTTGGGTGTCACTATGTGCCACCATCTGGACACAGCTTCCTGGGTATCTGCTTGTCACCAGGGCCTGATCTAGACACAAATTCATGTTCAATGTCACACAGCCATCCTTGTCCCTGCCACTACTAAGATTTTGTTATAGGGTCAAGCGCGTGTGTCTGATTTGCTCTTCCCTTGAGTTGGAATTGTGTCCAGTTGGTTCCTCACCTCTCATGGGGATGGATTAGGGGTGGCCTATGCTACCACTCTTGCAGATATGGCAAAATTCCTGCTCGGGCTAAAGCTGAGATGCCTCCTCTGCTGCCCTATTATCATGGGTACTAACATGAGCCCTGGGTATTTCTTTTCGCTGAGATATTTTAAATAGGGTAGACTTTCTCATCTTTGACCTATCCATACACCCACCGCCCACCCACTCATTTGTGTGTCCATCCATCCATCCATCCATCCATCCATCCATGCATTCATTGTCCGTCCATCTGTCCATCTGTCCGTCTGTCCATTGTGCATCCATTCCATTTGACTAATCCATGTTGTTCAGGGCTCTTTGCAAAGTGACTGACAGAAGCACAGTTTTGCCTGGGTTGGGGAACATGGGCCAAGTGATTTTCTCTAAAGTCTTCTAGGGATTTATTAATCTAGGTGTCTTATTGGGTTGTGTGCAGGTAGGAATGTTTGGCAGCTGTGACGATCTGCCAGAGAATCACAGGCAGCCTCACAAAGGCTGAGATGATTCTGATGCTCCCTATTGATTTCCCTTTTTCCTTGTTTTTGTTTAGGTCATAGAACAAGCCATTTTCAACAAAAGGACTTGCAAATTCCTGCCTTAGGGCTCCTTCTGCACAGGACAGACCTTTCATCACCAACCCAACTTGTAATCTTGGGAAAGTTCTCAGCTCATTTTCAAGACGAAAAAAAATGCACACAAAACAGCCACATCATGAAGTTGCTCCACATAATGAGGCCTGCTCTGTTGACCTATCATTACCCTGGGCTCCAGGCAGGCCTGGGTTACCCTGACAGCCTCCCATCTTACCCCTGGCCAGTCAAGGTTGAGGTCAGCAGCTGGGCAGCCCAGAGGCCACCATAGTGGCTGTGAGGAGAAGGCTGCTTTTCAGGGCCTGGCCTTGCCTAGAGCTACTTGGCTGAACACAGCTAAGGAGGAGGAGAAGAGTCCTCTGAGGCCTGCCAGCTCAGCTACCCCTGGGACATTCCAAATCCAGGCTTTTGCTCGGACTACACTTACTCTCCCTTTCTCTTGGGGCTCCTTGGCTCCTCTTGGCTCATGTGGGTCTTGCCAGCTTTTCAGAGCCAGAACTCATTCTGCCTCCCAGGCCCATGGTGCCTCCCCATCCCACAGTTATTTGTTCAGCAAAAATTTATTAACCACTTTTTCGGGGCCAGGCCAAAGACAAACAAGACTTGATCCCTGCTCTTGCTCCTCCCACAACAGGGAAAGCAGATATGGAAAGAACGATGAGACAGTGTTCTGAGCACCTAGCGCCATTCTTACTGCCTCAGGACCACAGAAGCTGGTATCAAACGCTGTTATTTCACCACACTCTTAGGGTGATGCGTTCTGTTTCCCCAGCTGATTGAAAGCACCTAGAGGGAAGAGTCTTCAATGTCTTCTCTCATTTTCTGAGTGCCTTGCATGGTGGTGACCCAATTAATTAAATAGCTGTCCAGCAGCGAGGAACTGTTTCCTCCAACCCAAATTTTACTTGGATTTCTTGGTCTTTGTTTCAATCTAGGAGTATTAGGTTATGAGAAAAACAACAAACCTAACTAACCTCCTATATTTGTTAGGCTGTTGTGCAAATTGGTGGGGGTCTCTGCTCCATACCATCACCCGGTGTCTTAGTCAGCTTGGGCTGCTATAACAAATTACTGTGGGTGACTGGGTGGATTAAACCACAAGCATTTATGTCTCACAGTTCCAGAGACTGGGAAGTCCGAGATCAAGGTACCAGCAGGTGCAGTGTCTGGTAGGAGCTGGCTTCTTGGTTTACAGACAGCGATCTTCCCATTATATCCTCACATGGTGGAGAGTGGGACGGAGCTCTTGTGTCTCTTCTTATAAATGCACCAGTCCTGTTAATGAGGCCTTCACCTCATGATTTAATCACCCACCAAAGTCCCCACCTCCTAATACTGTCACAGCAGCCTTTAGGATTTAATACAGGAATTTTGGGGGAACATAAATATTCAGTCCATAACACCTAGGATCCCAGGTTCACTGAAGCTTTGCTATCTTAGATAGAGCTACACCATCTAAAACACATGGTTTTCTCAGTCACTCCGATTCTGTGAAAGAGAGCTGGAGGGTTGCCTACTGGCTCTTAAAGGCTTTAGCCCATTATTGACACATCACTTCTGCTCACAGCCCAGTGGCCAGAACCAGTCTCACCGCCCTGACCTAATTGCAAGGCCCCAGAGAAATGTGGGAGATGTTTGAGCAGTAAATGACTCTGCCATGGTTCCCAAGCTAGTTGAAGTGAAAAGGAGGTGCTGGGAGGACACCAAGGCATCTTATGGGTCTTTATCTAGGAAGGGGGTCCATCCAAGCCCCCAAAGGAACCGCGACCAGACATTGGAAAGTTAGGACCCACAGCCACATTCTTAGAGTTCCAGGGTGCCATGTTTACTTCTCTCTCCTTCAGTCAGCAAGTTGGCTTTTTCTTTTTTCTTTTTGGGTAGACTGGTTTTCTTTGCTTTCCAAATACAATGGGAATAAGAACAGTCCCTGTCCAAAGGAGTCGTGAGGATATAATGAGTTTATCCATGTAAAGTGTTTAGGAAGTGCCTGGTGCATGGGAAGTGCTAGATAAGAGTTAGCTATTGCTATTATTTTATGTAATAATAATAATATTTTTAATTATTCTCATTGTATATTGCCATAACATGGCCCCCTAGGCTTAGCCTCTAAGACTCCCCCCAGAAGGAACGGACTAAAGGGACCAGTTCTTTTGGGAGCTGAGTGCCTAGCTGAGTCAGGGTTCTCCCTGGGTTTGGGGAGAGGGTACAGGCCAGGAAAACATCCCAGAGGGACTCTTTATCTTTAAGGCAGTTTCAGTGCTAACAGCCTCCTCAAGAGAAACCTGTTGCAGAGCAAACTACTCAGAGCCACTCCTAAGAAAGGCCGTTTCGCCTCATCCAGACACAGGCCATGGCAGAGTCTGAGAAACAGTTTTCACCAGGAAACAAATCAAGATCACAACCATGTGTGCAAATCAGGCAGCAAGTACAGGCTGTGCATGGTCCTGGCAGAACAGAGTCCCAGGAGAAGAGTGGCCTCCATGATCTGCCGCTGCGCCCCACTGCTTTACCTGGGGGTTTTCTTTCATTTGGTTGCTGCTTCATTCATCCAAAGAGGCTGCTGTGGGCTTTGCATCTGCTCTGAGGTGTTTGACCAGGATGACCTGGTTTCCAAACAAAATTGGTCAGAGAGACCCTCATCTCTTAGGGGCCCACTTCCCTCTGAGGGCTTAAAACCAAATGCTCCTGCCTTTGGAGCAAGTGACCACCTCCTCATGAGAACATGCCTCTCACAAAGGACCTCCCTCATCCTCTCCAGAGGAGAAGTGGAAACGAGAAATGCCTGGTGCAGAGCCAGGATTGCTACGTCATGGATGTGAAATGCTCAGGATGCCCCAAGGCCGCATGGTCTGGGAGTTTCGCGTTGTTGACTGCCCAGCTTGTCATCTGCTACTCGACAGGAGGACAAGTGAGGCTTAGAGAAAGATGCTCCTCAGACAGAGCAGCACCACAAGCTCCCTGAATCAAGATGCGTGGGAGACCGTCCCAATAAACACCTTTCAGATGAAACGAAACCCCAAACGAAAACCCCAAATCAAACTCTAAACGCCTCTCGAGCCGGATAGCACTTCCGGTTTATGAGGCATTTTCATTATTTTATTTCAATCCTCACATGAACCCTAAGAGATGGGATTCTTATCCTCATCTTAGAGGTGAGGAACCTGATGCTCAGAGAGACCAGAAAACCTGCCCCAACTCATGGGGCTCACAGGCCAGGCAGACCCAGGATTCCGCACTGATCCTGCGGTCTCTGAAGCCTGCACCAAGTAGACTTGAGTTCGGGTTTCTCAGGTATTCGTGACCTGGCGGGATGGAATTGACTACGCAAACTAGGATGCGTCTTCTTATCACAAACGTCAACTTCTCTCTTCCTTCTGTGCTCATCCTTTGGTTTGTCTGACATACAGAATATTTTCACGGTGCCAGCCATGTGACCTCTATTTACAGAAGACCCAGGTGGGACAATCTAGTTGAATGATGTCCAAATGACAGGACAAATTAGATTATCAAGGGGAAGGCCTGACATGGTTTTAAGGGGGAAATTGTGTCATGAATCTTTTTTTATAAGCACTTTGTGGGTGGGAGTAATGAAATCGGGAGGGAGGTAATTTGTCAAGCAAGGATCAGAAAACACAAAACTGGTTCTCCTTAGAAGAGGAAAAAAGAGAAACATCTTTTTTTTTTGTTTGTTTGAGACGGGGTATCATTCTGTCACCCAGGCTGGAGTGCAGTGGTGTGATCATGGCTTACTGCAGCCTCAACCTCCCAGGCTCAAGTGATCTTCCCGCCTCAGCCTCCCGAGGAGCTGGGACCACAGGCATGTGCCAGCGTGCCCAGCTAATTTTTAAAATATTTTTGTAGAGATGGGATCTCCCAGTGTTGCTTAGGCTGGTCTTGAACTCCTGGGCTCAAGTGTTCCTCACGCCTCAGCCTCCCAAATTGTTGGGATTACAGGCATGAGCCACTGTACCCGAAAAGAACCATCTTAAAGAGAAAAAGGAGCTGTTTTTATTTTTTGTTTCTTAGAAGGCCACGTTCACTTTTTCAGAGGCACTTGATCTTTTTAGTGCTTTTAGGATTTTTAAAAACTGTTACACAACAGCTTCTTCCTAAAGGCTGAATCACAGGCACTTTAGAAAACTTCTTAGTAGGGGAGGCTCCACTGAAATGTACTCGATACCTACACTCAACAGGAGGGATATATTTCGATTTTGAGTTTGACAGGCTCACACTGATCTCATTTAAGTCCTTACCTGGCTGGAGCTCAGGAATTCCAACGCTCTTTCCACAGGAACTTCCTCACGTCTTGTGCCGAACAGAGGGGCATGACCCAGGCCCTGTTTCTGCAAGGAAAGAGAAGTGGCTCCTGAGAAGTGTAGTGGCCTCTTGGGCATATACATTGTTTTCCTAAAGGCCCACAGTACAGGGCAAGAGTTCTCTTGGCAAACCGAATTAGAAATTAAAAAAAAAAAAATCTGATTTGTTCACATTATCAAATAATGGCCCAGAGGCTGTGGAGTAGAAGTCCAATTTCAAAGGCCTTGCTTTTCCTCTGAGCCAGAGGCCTTTCATCACAGCTAGGAAATTACCTCCCTAACGTGCATGCTGCGCCTGCCTCCGTAATCCAGAGGTCAGAAAGGCAGAGCACGTCCATAAGATGCAGGCAAAACCACAAATGGAAAACTGGGTGTCTCTGCAGAAACAAGACCAAGGAGCACCAAGGCACTGCCATTCAAACCCAACACAGCCTTCAGTGAGTGCTCTCAGGAGGCCTGACAGCAGAATATATGCCCCAGGCAAGAATGTCACCCGAGGTGCCCATGTCTCCTGCCCTTGTGTTGTGTCCCAGGTCTGGGTCCTCTGCTTGGGTAATGCTCCAAGCTGCAAATGCCCCCAGCGAATTGTACCTCCTCAACCCATCAGAGACGCTCTGTCTAAGGACCTTCCTACCAGTGGGGGTTAGGAGGAAAGCATGGGAATGAAAGAATTCAAACCAAGGGGTGCATGATGGTAGCCTCTCAGGGATACTTGTAGTTGAAAAGAGAAGCCCCTGTTGCAGGGAAACACCAGTGTACAGATAGACTTCAGATGCTGTGGGGCACGGCGCCAGACCAGCTGTGTGGAGCTGCATTCCAGCCAAGTGACTGAATATCTGCTTTCATGCGGTTTTGTGGAGCTGCTACAATCTTCCACCTCTGCAGAGTATGCCCGTTTCTTCCAGTCGCCACGAAAGGTCATCCAAAAAGGGATTCTTCAGTTCTGGCGTTCCATATTTAATATCAAATCTTTGTACTTGAGCCTGCAATGTACAGACATGCATATTCTATCAGCCTTGAAAATGGCTGCTCAAGCACTGAAGCCCTGAAGGAAACTTTTCAGTTAAATATTCTCTCTTTGCCAACTGCCAAATAGACAATTTTATTATTCAACCCATGAATCCATTAACTAAACCCTGGCCTTCCCCAGTAGCCCCTGTCATCTGTTCTTTTTTTGTGTGTGACACCCTAGATCTGAGCATCCGCCTTGTTGCAGAGGCCCTTGGACTCCCCAGCAGCCCCAGGCTCTGTAGGAGGCACCCCTAGGAGGTAAGGCCAAGGCCAAGTCAATCAGGCTGCTTCCCCAGCTTTGCTATTTGATTTCTGTTGGGGCTGCAAGTGTTCCTTTCTAGGCCATTTTTAGGGCTGAATTTCATATGGGCCATAACATCTTTTGTAAAACGAAATGGATCAACTAGCTTTGTCGAGACTCGCTCTGTTTCTGCAGTCCCGATGATGAAAGACTTAATTAGCGCTGGAATAAAGGAATGGTCAGTCTCATGAAATTAGCAGCAGTATTTATTAATATAAATACATTGCACTTGAAAAATCCAACTTTAATGTCCTCTCTGAGTAAATATACTTATTTTTCTTCAAGTTTCAATCAGGGAGCCTTCATGTACAGCCATGATGTCATGAGACCAATTACACAAAGTAATCTTGACAGGTTCATTATTTTCTTGCCATATTCTGGCCTGCATAAGGAGTAAACTTGCTTTAGGATGTTCAGAGAGATTGTTCTCTTCCATTTCCAGGTCAAACCCCAGCAACCATGACCTAATGCTTCAGCTAATACATTCCTATATTCTGAAACGCCTCTGTGATCACACCCACTATCTTTGGAGTGTGAATTTATTCACACACTCTGATTGTTCCTTCAGGGAAGGAGCCAGCAGCCCCAAAGTACATCCACTGAAGCCTTTGAAAAAGAGGGAAGACTCCAAGTCTCTGGCACCTGTGGAAGAGGGGAATCTTGAGAAGTCGCTGACATTCCTTCGAGTTTACATGTCTCCTTGGTGAGATTTCTTACAGCAGAACATGACGTTCTTCCCACCCCTGGGATCCAAACCACTTTAAAAGAGTGTTATACTTTGCTCTGAGTGGCCAAATACCACAAGTACCACTTGATTTTAAAATTATGTAGCCTTGGTATTCCAAAGCCAACGTGCACCACCATGCAAGAACAGATGTGGTCTCTGAAGGCAAAAGCCCCAGGCAGTGCTTAGCTCTCAAAAAAGAGTTGTCATGTCATTCTCAACTTGAGATGTTTGCTTGGCAAGCATTTTTTACCCTCTGGAGGAAATTTTGTTTACAGGATTTCACACACACACACACACACACACTCTCTCTCACACACACACACACTCATTGTTCAGCTGCAGAACAAAGGTCAGCTCTTGGCACACAGTAGTTTTCCAATTCCTGATCCTTTTTGATTCTCAATGTGCCCATCAGCAGACATGTAATTTTATCTTAAGGCAGCCAAGTGCAAAGCATGAGACAATAGGGAGAAATCTTGTAAATAACTATCAAACAGAAAGAATCTGTTCAACCGATGAGGGAAAGCCTCCTTTGTTCAGTTTTAATGGTGTTTATATAACTTTCAGTATGCATATTCAGTCAGTAACATTATTTTAAGGCAGTTGATATAGGTGCCAAAATCCTCAGTATGCTGGGAGATAGATTATCTTTTGCATGTGTGGGGTTTTGGAGACAAAAGTTGCACTGAAGTGTGTGGCTCTTGTAAATTATACGAGGAACCAAGTCAATTTCCTGTTTGAGATAATGGAGCAGTGGATTTTCATGTCCAACCCCTTTAAATCATAGGTTTAATTCAATTGAGACCCAGAAGTGATTAGCCCAAGTTTACACAGGTACTTAATAGCCGAGCAGGTCTAGAACTTCCTTTCCACAGACAAATTCTACCTAGAGTTTGCAATTACTCCCATGATAAGCTGGAACATTGGAATTCCTTTCCATTACCTGTAGTACCTTTGCCATAGCAAGTCTTAGAACAAAAGTAAAGAAAAGGCAATAGGTTTTCATGGCTGGGTGCAGGGGCTCATACTTGTAATCCCAGCACTTTGGGAGGCCAAGGTGGGAGGATTGCTTGAGGCTAGGAGTTTGAGACCAGCCTCGGCAACATGGTGAAACCCCGTCCCTACCAGAAAAAAAAATTAGTTGGGCATGGTGGCACGCACCAGTAGTTCCACCTACTCAGGTGGTTAAGGCAGGAAGATCTCTTGACCCCAGGAGGTTGAGGCTTCAGTGAGCTATGATTGTGCCACTGCATTCCAGCCTGAGTGACAGAGCAAGGTCCTATCTCAAAAAAAAAAAAAAAAAAAAAAAGAAGAAAAAAAGCAAAAAGAACCTTATGATATAATCCTGACCAGAAATTGGACTTAAGTATTTTTAAAAGCCATTTATGTCACTGGTTGTAAAAAAAAATGATAAAAGTAGACATTTTATTTCTTTATAAGATTAAAAAGCTATGTACAATATATTAAATATAAGTCGACATTTGATTATTCCTAAGATGTAATTCCAGAAACAAGTTGTCCAGGCAGGAAAGGCTGGCTTAGAATTTGTGGAATATCTCTTATAATTGTGATCATTGGAAGCAAATTGAAATGCAACAAATAAGCCACTATTCCTGTTGCTCCCCTTGTCTGTTTCTCCCAGCTTTATTCACTTAGAAATTTAATTGTGCCTGATCTGACAGGCACAGGAAGGAGCCAGGTGGAGGGAGGGTGGAAGCCTCCAGGGTTGGTCTTTCAGAAACAATGGCAATGCTGTCTACTGAAAACCACTTCCAAACGGCTTTCAAAGCCCAAGAGTTTGTTTAGAGAAAATCTTGCCCGCATTGATGGATTTCTCCTCCTCTGACAGTTCACAGGAAAGAGTGTAGTATAAAGAATTAAGTGGTTCATTCCAAACATCTGATGGGTTCCCTTCAAGTACTCCCCCTCTGATCCACTTCTTACGGCTGTGCTGAGCCTCTCCATCTGTGATGAGGTCATTTTGTCGGGCACACAAAGGATTCTGGGGGGAATATGCATCATATACTGCAGCTATTCACAGCATTCATTCCTCCTGGCTGCTCACGGGAACAATGAACCTTCTCAGCATTACATGTGCTTACTAAGGAGACAGGGGTTAGATGCCTTTCAATGGAACCCCCTGAGGCACACAATGCATTTATTATAATGTCCTGGCCCTAAGAAGGGCCTGGGAACAGCTTGGAGTGGTCTATAATTAAGTACATTTAATAATAAATGCACACACTTCTTAGGTATTGCAAGAAGTGAAAATAAGCTCTTCATCTTCTCAGTCTCAATTCCCCTTCCCCATCATCCTTCCCCTTCAGAAATCAGAAAAGCCAGGAGTTCTGTGCTTTTTTAAAAAATAACAATTGCAGAGGATGTCTGGCTGATTGAGAAAGGTAAATTAAATTACTTGAGAACATTCTTTCCATGTCAAAAAAAATGGCTTCTGCTTCCTCAGGTAGTTATGCATGGGGAGGATTTGTTAAAAGGTTGGCTGTTCCTTTAATCTCCCTTGGATTCCACTTCCAAAGGCTTTCAGGGGCAGTGACCCGCTAGCTAAGGGGCATTCCTTGGGGTTAAGCTGCCACTTGGAAGGGCACTTCCTCAGATCGCTGCTGTGCCTAGCAAGGAAGGAGCAGTTAGAAGTGTTCCCCTGACAGTGTCCCACGTCCTCGGTCCCCACACCTCTGAGTGCTCGAATATGGGCAGATAGACTTTCTCAGGAAAGTGAGAGGAAGAGAGCTCTGTGAATGTGGACAGGGTACAAGAAGAGAAGCCACACTGGAAGGAAGAGAAAAAGGCAGCAGGAGTGTGACACGTACATTTGTGAGACGCAGCAAGAGGCGTGGGACTATGAGGGATGCACATGCATTAAGGGGCCTGGAGGCTGGAGGCCCAGCTTTGCCCCTGCCTGGCTATGAGCGTGGCCTATTTTCTTGAGCTTCTCTAAGCCTCAGTTTCTTTACTTGTAAAATGAGGATGTTAATGGTACCACGAATAGTTAGTGAAAGGTCTAGTAACAGGAATCTTGGGAAAGTGACCTAAGTTCTCTGAGCCTCACTTTCTTTATCTGTAAAATAAGGTCAAAAATACCTCTGTTACATGCATTGTTGTGAGGATGAATGAAATAATGTATGAAATCACTTAGCATATACCTGGTTCACAGTAAATAATCAGTAAACGCCAGCTGCTGTTGTGATGACTATTGGAATGCAATTACATTTTTAAAGAAACATACTGGATTGAAATTGTTCGCATCATTGAATGGTTCAATATATGGGGCAGGCGTCTGACTAGAGCAACAAGAAAACCATGCAAACTCACCAGGTAGTACTGCGCTGGAAAGCAGATAGCTTTTATTTATTTAATAGTTAATGACAGCGAGAGGGGGTGATGGAACAAATGGGTATTATCTTCTCTTCTCTCCTATAGTTAATTAAAATGAAATTATGGACCTGTACAATTTCAAAATATATGGATGGACAGGATAATATTATTAATAAGATTAGCTTTTCCAATTTAAGACCAGTTTTTTCAATTCACTGGTGCCCTAAAGTTTCTGATTTTGCTATCAATGGTGAAGAGGAGTTTTGACATTATACGGTTAAAGAGAGAATGACTTCCGCTGAAGCATTTGATTTTAAACAAAGTGATATTGAGCCTATTGATAAAACAAAGGTCAGTCCAAGAGTGTGTGGGAATAAGGTACATTTTGACAGAAAAAAGAATGAGGCTTTAAAAAAAGTTGTTTTCTTTCTTTTTGTTTGTTTGTTACAGCTAAAGAAATCTCCAATCACCATTCACTTCAAATATACCACCTTGATTTTACTTTTTTTACTTTGCTTTAGGTAATTTTTGTATGAATGTTCTCAATAAAGAATTTTCTTATAAACATTTATTATTTTGAGCATTACCAGTTTGCACCTCAAAATGGAGTACTGTGAATTTTTTGAGAGACGCTAGAAGAACAGAAGAAACAGTAAACTTTTAAGGCAAGACATCTTTCTCCTCCCACTGTAGCAGCAAGAAGAAGAGGACATTTGCTCTTTATTATTTAAGAGCCTTTTAAAAGTCACATGGAAAGGCAAGCACTCCAAGGATTTTTTGATTCCTTTTGACTTTGGCCAAGAAAATGAAATTATTGAGAACAGCCAACCTTTCATAAAATATTGCTGTTGGAGGGACTTTTTGGTGGGTTAAATATTATAAAATCATTGTTTTCTGGTCAATGCAGAACAGGGAGAAAATAAAAAATAATTATTGGATAGGAGCATTTTGGTGGGTTTTGCATCTTATGTCAGAATGTCACACCAAAGGCTCGGCTTGATGGGGTTGCTTTTCTTATCTTAGGTGACCAGATGATGTGTTAAGGCAAAAACAAAGTATTTTTTCCCCCTCAGGTTTTTGGAAATAGACCAAACACATAGTTCTCAAAACCACCTTCCTCTAACCCCAACCTTTGATAAAGTGCGGGCCAACTAGCTTGAGCTTCTGAACTCATCAGTGGAACATCTTTCCATGTTCAAGCCTCCCTCTGGCTGCTTTTCTGAATTCTCATTACTGAACAAGTGTAGGAAGACCCAGGAATGCCGGAATCATCCAGTCACTGCATGGGTTCACTTCATCCGTATCTCTTTTTCAGAATACTCCTTATTCCTGTCTTATTTCAAATCCTGCTGTCATCAGGGTGATGAAGAGCACTTCTTAGACACTCGACAACATGGTGGAGGTGAAGATCTGTTGTAAAATCTGAGGGATGTCCTTGGTATCCATGGCAACGAAAGACCGACCAGCTGGTAAAGTTCTCTGCAGCCTGCCAGGATGGAAAGGGTAAGAAAGTTACCCCTGTAAATGGTGCTCCCTTCCACCTCCTGCCCTGGCAAACCACAGCCTCCTAATGGTTTCTTAGGACAGGAAGTTTTTACTTTCTCCTATCTTGCTCTCTGCCTACCACTGAATTCATTGTCATTAAGCAATGAAAGGCTTGGAAGAGCAACAAGGAAAGACACAGCAAAAGCAGGGAACTGAAAGGAAGGTCTTTTCAGTGAGAAAGCTGGCAAATTTGAAGAGAAAAAATTTTCTTCCTTTCTTTACTGCCGTTTCTTGGTATTTCATATTCTCTTGGTAGAACAGAGCCCTAGGGATTCATCTGGGATCATCTCACCTCCTGGGTCTAGTCAATATGCTGACCTCACACTGTATTGCTAATGCTTTTCCTTCCTTAGAAAACAGGCCTCTAAAAACGCTGCCGAGGCAAACCCTGAGTGGTTCTTTCTCTCTTTCTTTGCCTCTCTCTCTTTTTTTTTTGGTCCACATCACACAATGTGAAATGCGATCTGGATTGTCCAATTATTGCTTCAATGACACTGAGGTTATACAGGCTTATGAAATGTTTTCCAACTCATTTTTAAGTAAATTTTAAAAAACTTATAATGGGTTTTGATTTGAATTATCCTTAAAAATAACTTGTCATTGAAGTTACGATAATTTTTTAAATACTAATTTATCATTTGGAACAAAAGGCCATTTTGAAGGCAACAAAACTGTAAGACACAGTTCTCTTCAAAAGAACGCCTCCTTTCACTGTGCCAGGAAGTCTGGCTTTGGAATGACATTTAATAAAATTCAACCATCCTGCAGTATCGTATATTTGGCATGCCTGGTAAGCCAGCTAATTCTGCTACATATCTTTTGCCAGTGGATGTTGGACCATTTCCCTAGGAAACCACAAGGGTATTATTGTGCTTTCTTAAGTATTCAAACAGGATCTGTTCACTAGAAAGACAAAATAGCCATTTCATCTCAGCTAGTATTTGTTGAGCTTGTTGTCTGCCTAATAGTGGGCTGATGCTGAGGAAAATCTGGGTGGAAAAGGCATAGTTTGTGTTTGAGGATGTGGAGGTTCTAAAAGATGCAAAGCGCTGACTTGTAAAAACTACGAAGAAAGCAAAGTCATGTCATCAAATGACTGTAACGACATGATATTAAGTCTGTTCTCAACCTCACTCTGCAGCCTTGCAGCAAGGCAAAGGGAATAGAAAGAGAAAAAGATGCTAGCACTTTGGATACTAAAACATTTCCAATCACAGAGTATGACAAGTAAAAGGGGTGGAATAACAAAAAGGTAGGCCCTTTGTGCTTTAGGCAGGAATTTTTTTTTTTTTTTAAGATTTACTTTCACTGGTGTTTTGTGTTTCTTACAGGTATTTTAAACACAGAAAAAAACCATGAGCTCTTTCTGTTTGTAATTCAAAAAGATAAATGTTAGTGTGCTCAAGTTATGAAAGTGTTTCCAGATCCTCCTTTCAGATCATACCCACTGGTATTTATTGTCTGATCATAAGATTCTCTATTGAATATTCAGTATATTCAGTGTAGTATCTAACTATATGTATATTATCTTACGTTGTCGCCAAGTGTTTCACCTGCCTTGTCTCTCCAGCAGTAGGAAGGGATATATGTGAGTGTGTCTATATATACACAGGCATGCATATATGTAGGCGATGTCTCTATGGGGATATAATACATATGTGTGTATATATATGTATAGACATTCATATACACACACTATCTTCGATGCTAGGAAAATAGATGTTCATGATTTTTAATATGATTTGAACACAAAATGATTAGCCTGGGCTTAGGACCTTGATATAAAATGCCAAATGTATAAAATACTACCCCATTTATTAGTGAAAAATCAATGTGTCAATGATTTATTATTGGTTTAAATATAAACTAAAAAATAATTAATTTAAAATTATTATTGTTCATTCAAACAAAAGCTAGAACATATCCCCTCCACTAGATTATAAACCCCTCGAGGCTAGCAACTCTAGTTTCTGTTTTTCCTCCATCTGCCTCACTGTCCCTCATGGTGCTAAGCCTATAAAACAGCATGTGTTAGCTATTCAGTATCTCTGTACCTGCCCTTTTCTGTATGCTCAGATGACACTTACCTCGTTGCTTGATCACCTAAAGAACCAATAAAAATGGCAAAAGCATTTACTTGAGGGTCACTTGTGAGGATTTGAGCAAACTTAGCAGGATGTATTCCATATCGTGACAGATTTGCATCACTCAAGACTATGACAAAGTACTCATCAGCTTCTTCTTTGACAATTTCCTTGATGGCATGTTCTGTCCCTTCTAACGTGTGGTCCCCACTCATGCAGAACTGAGAGTGGGCATGCATTGTCTGGAGGTAAGAGAAGTTGCACAAAAGCCATGGTGAGAAACTTCTTTTTAAACAAAGATGATTATTTTTCTATTGACCATGAGCATGCATACATACCAATTATTACCCACGTTCTAAGTTAGTTCTATTTAATTTGCATATTTGAGTGACAACAGTATACAGTGATATTTGTATCCGGCATAGAATTTCATTAGATATAGGAATCATTCCAAAACTATCACAGTGGGCACTTAGTTTTAAAATGTAAGCTTCCACTTAAAGTGAGAAAACAAGAAAATATTAAACTTGGTATCACATTGGAGGATGCAGATGACACAGGAGGAAAATAAGGAATGAGCTGAGTTTCCAATAAACAAAGTTACAATACTAAAAACATTGTACTCATATCAATAACGACGGAGGAAATTTACTTATAATCGTGATATGTATTTTTCTATTGCAGGCTTAATTGTGTGAAATCAATTATACAAAAAACTGGGGACAGAGAGCACTCTAAAAGCGGTCATTCTGCTCACCAATGATATGATTGTATATCTAGAAAACCCTAAAATCTGATAAATGAATTCAGTAAAGTCTCAGGCTACAAAATCAATATACACGAATCAGTAACACTGCTATATGCCAACAATGACCAAGCTGAGAATCAAGAACTCAATCTCTTTTACAATAGTTGCACACACACAAAACCCGAGGAATATACTTAACCAAGGAGGTAAAAGAGCTCTACAAGAAAAACTACAAAACACTGATGAAAGAAATCACAGATGACACAAACAAATGGAAACACATCCAATGTTCATAGATGAGGAGAATCAATATTGTGAAAATGACCATACGGCCCAAAGCAATCCACAGGTTCAATGTAATTCCCGTCAAAAAACCATCATTATTTTTCAAAGAACTAGAAAAAACAATCCTAAAATTCATGTGGAACCAAAAAAGAGCCCAGATAGCCAAAGCAATACTAAGTAAAAGCAACAAATCTGGAGGCATCACATTACAGGGCTTTAAATTATACTAAGGCTACAGTTACCAAAACAGCATGGTACTGGTATAAAAATAGGCACGACCAATGAGACAGAATAGAGAATGCAGAAATAAAGCCAAATACAGCCAATTGATCTTTGACAAAGCATACAAAAACATAAATTGAGGAAAGGACACCCTATTCAATAAATGTTGCTGGGAAAGCTGGCAAGCCACATGTAGAAGAATGAAACACTGCTGGTGGGAATGTAAATTAGTACAACCACCTCTCATACAAATCAACTTATACAAAATCAACTCAAGATAAATCAAAGACTTAAATCTTAGACCTGAAACCATAAAAATTTTAGAAGATAACACTGGGAAAACTCTTCTGGACATTGGCTTAGGCAAACAATTCATGACTAAGACCTCAAAAGCAAATGCAACAAAACAAAAATTAATAAATGGGACCTAATTAAACTAAAACCTTCGCACAGCAAAAGAAATAATCAGCAGAGTAAACAGACAACCTACACAGTGGGAGAAAATCTTCACAAACTATGTATCTGACAAAATACTAGTATCCAGAATCTATGAGGAACTCAAACTAATCAGCAAGAAAAAAACAAACAATCCCATCAAAAAATCGGCAGAAGATGTTAAGAGTCATTTCTCAAAAGAAGGTATGCAAACAGACAACAAACATGAAAAAATGTTCAATATCACTAATAATCAGGGAAATGCAAATTAAAACCATAATGAGATACGGTGGTATCTTACACCTGCAAGAATGGCCAAAATTAAAAGGTCAAAAATTAATATATGTTGGCGTGGATTGCTGAAAAGGAAACATTTACACTGCTGGTGGGAATGTAAATTAGTACAACCACTGTGGAAAACAGTATGGAGAGGCCTTAAAAGAACTAAAGCAGGTCTACCATTCAATCCAGCAATCCCATTAATGGGTATCTACCCAAAGGAAAAGAAGTCATTATATTAATATGAAAAAGACACAGGCACACACATGTTTATAGCAGCACAATTAGCAATTGCAATGATATGGAACCAACCTAAGTGTCTGTCAACCAATGAGTGATAAAGAAAATGTGGTATATATACACCATGGAATACTACTCAGCCATAAAATTGAATAAAATAATGGCATTTGCAGCAATTTGGATGGAGCTGGAGGCCATTATTCTAAGTGAAGTAACTCAGGAATGGAAAACCAAATACTGTATGTTCTCACTTATAGGTGGGAGCTAAGCTATGAGGACACAAAGACATAAGAGTGATATAATGGACTCTGGGGACTAAGGTTGGGGAGGTTCTCAGCGGGGTGAGGGATAAAAGACTACATATGGGGTACAGAGTACACTGCTCGGGTGACAGGTACACTATCTCAAAATTCACCACTAAAGAACTCATCCATATAACCAAAAACCACCTGTACCCCAAAAACGATTGAAATAAACAAACAAATTTAAAAAGGGGTCATTCTTTTCCTTCTACTGCACATGTAGGGGCTGAGAAGAGCCGTATAGGACATACAAGGGAGCCTAGGTTGTAGAATCCCAATCTAATACCAAGTGCCCTAAAAATATGTAAGGAACAAATTTTAAATTTTATATGGTGGAGAAAAGGATTTTAGGCATGATGGGTGTTTTCTCCGTTCAACGTTTGAATGTTTGTGAAACAGTTTTTTTCTTTGCTGTATATCTACTGCTTCTTCAATGAATCTTTTGTCTTTACCTAATTTGATAGAAGCTTTCATAATACAGAGGCAATAAAATACATTTACCTTCAGAATTTCTAGTCTTTGCTTATTGTCCTTGGGGATTTTGTGAATTGGAACCAGGCCAATGTTGTAGCCATCTCCAGAGTGTCCAACGATGTCATACTACATGCAAGAGAACCAGAAAGTTATAAACTTTTCTCCACAAAAGAAGAGTCATTAGATCTTTAATGTTCAACTCTTTGAACTGTTATTGTCCAAAGTTGCTCAACATATGGCCATAAAGAAATGCAGTGAGACAGATGTGTGTTTAATTCCCTAGTCTCACTATGTACATGAGAAACTCCTGTCTACTGAGAAAGGCTAGAGCGGGGAGTCAGGTGCAAGCCTTTCACAGAGTCTGGAAAAAAGTCTGGGGTCTGAGATAAACTATAACTGGGGTGAGGTAGTTCCTTCCAACTTTGAGTTGCACATACTCTAGGTGTTGTAGAGCAATGCAGTTATTTCTTTTCATGTATGCTCCTTTTAAAATGGTGAGTTATTTGAAGGTGAGGCCACAGCTTATTTCTCTTTGAATTTCTAGAATCTAAGAGGTGCCTAGCATGTTTATTGCACAAATGCTGTAAGAGAGTTTGCAATTAAGTTGGGGCAATAAGAAGCTTTCCCCTTGCATGTGGGCTACATTCTTCTACAAATAAGCTGTTTGAAGCTGGAATGCATTCCCCCCCCCTCAGCAATCATGGGATAAGTGGTGGTTAGGCCATGCTAGCTGACAAAAACAATCCATAACATCACTGAAACTGCTGTGTTTTAAATGGAAAGAAACAAAAAATTTGGTTGAAATTGTTATTATGCAAAAATAGGAAGTGAGAAGAAGGGTTTCTTGGGGAAGATGAGTCCCATTATAGATACAGTGAACTTGTGCCCGGGAGGGAGATGTGGCTAGGGGTGAAGACCTAACAGTTATCCCCAGGATGGAATAAATGGAGGCCCATGTATGATGTTAAATATGTAAAAGCTACACATCAAGCTACCAACTGTTAAATAAAATACGTTCTGTCCTCCTACTTTGATAAAATATATGTTATAATAACCTGGAAAGCTAGGGCCAAATTTCAAATACTTGGGTTCCTGGAAGTTCTGTGCTAGAACACGGTCACATGGGCTGTACTGGCCCCTGGCCCATAGCCCATGCCCTTCTCTTTTCATGGCTGGCTCTGTCCCACCTCATGAAGGTACCTCAAATGCATGTGTGTGGACACCCAGTGCTCACATCCACACTCCATCACTCCATCATAACCAACAGTTACCCCTTGCCCACCTCTCAGACCTTGGGGTGCTCACACAATTGGCCAGTCTGTCCTAGGAAGATGGACTTAGGAAAGAGGCCCACGCAGGACCTGAAAGTCGGCTTGGGGTCATTTGATGAGGATAGTTGCGGATCCCAGGTACCAGGAGCATGATCTAGAAACAGGCTTTAAAGGCCCTTTGGCCCCATAGACACTTCGCCTCATGTGAGGGCCATGGTCAGAAGAGGCCCAGAGTGGGGCCATCGGTAGGGGTGAGATGGTGGGAGATTATTCTGTGCCTGGTTTAAATATAAAAGAATAGTGAAGGAAATTTATCAATGCATTAAAAAGGTTGACAATAAATGATTTCTAATGATGTAACACATTCCATATAAGAAAAAAAAAATCATTCTTAGTATAGTTTGCTATCAATAGAGTGAAAAGGTACCAAATAAAAACTGAAACTAAAAGCAGCTCAGTTGTTAGAAATTGCTCCGGACAGGAAATTTCTGGCTTCAGCATAGGCTTGACTAAGGTCATCCATGGGTTCAGTGGTAGGATTGGCACAGATGTGGAGAGACCTTGCATAATCCTTCCGTGCAAGCACGCTCCAGGGAGGCCCTGACTGATTTGACAATGGTCATGGCAGGAACTGTTTGTAGTCAAGAGTGGAAAGTTCTGAGAAGGTGCCAGGCAGGTTGCTTTCATTACGGGCTGGTGAAGTAATCTGTTAAACAGGATCTTACACATGAGGGAATAAGATCGGTTCCCTGACATAGAAACTAGGTTTCTTATACTGGGCTGAGGTAAGAGGGCTATGAATGTGTTTGACTCTTCCCTCCCTTTTAACTGATGGCTAGAGTTCTTTCTAATTAGATGACAGTGAATGAGACTATAGAAATCTTTGATCATATGGTCTGTCACAGGGTCAATATAACTGGTCAAAGAGCGGTCAACAAATACAGTGTTTAGCTGGGCTTTATTAAAACAAGATGCAAACTGATTAAAACCTTCAGAAATATTTTAGCAACCATCCATCTATCATTTGATTGAGTGACTGATATATCTATCTACCATTTAAATATAGGCCCAGGAGAAAAAAATGTACTATACTTTTCTAGGCAAATGAGACAAAGAAAGGTGGGTTGTATGCTTCTTTTTCTTCCTTCTTCCCTTTCTTTCTTCTTTTTTCTCCTTCCTTTTTCTTTCTCGTCTCTTCTTTATTTGTGGTAAGGAAAGTGCTGCTTGCAGGAAGACCAGCCTTTGTCTGTGCCTGGTGAGTACCGCAAAGGCATGAGGAGACACCTAAGCGACAGGACGGAGCTTATAAACTAGTTTGCAGGCCCTGGTTTCTCATCTTCCAGATGGGCTTGAGGATTACTCTGTGCCCAAAGTCAATAAAATGCTTGGGAAGAATCTAAAGTACATCCAAATGTGGACCATTCCCTGGCGTTACTGCAGATTATATTAAGCTTCCATTACCAGCAATACTTCTCCATCAAAATTATCTATTATCTGCTATCCAAGGATTCCAACATGGTTTACAAACACTGATTTCCTAATCCTGAAAATTGTGTGGGTTAATGGAAAAGATGCATATTCTCATTCATTTCCATTCTCTAACTCCTAAATCCGCCATTCACCCGATCTGGTTTCGGCGATGATCGTGAAATCCAACTTGATGGGGCCTTGAGCCTGCTTCCATGGAGGAGCCACAGGAGTCAACAAACAAGATCCTCACTGTCATTACCAAACCGCCTAACATTTACATCAGCATTTTTTCTGAGTTCAAAATTTTTATGATCATGATTTCTCCACTTTTCAGAGCATCCCTGAAAACCCTGTGCAGTCTCATGTTTAGCATTTAACATAAATATTAAGCCACAGTAGTAAAGAAAAGCCTCAACTGCAGAGGACAAATTTAAATACTTTTTTGCTTTAGAAATCTGTTTAAATGCCCCTTTGCTATATTTTCTTTTGGAAGTGTTGTTCATGTAGAGAAAAGTATAACAAATAAAAACAAATGCTGAAATTTTGGTCAAAGATGTGGTTTATTATCAAATAAGAATGATGATTTATAATGTTTAGAATGCTTAGGACAAAGTGCTACTAGCAATTTTATGAATAAGATTTATGTGTAAATTTCTATAGGACAGACAACCATTTGCTGGCTTTAGGAGAGGCTATGCTTTATTATGCAGCCACATTGTAAGTAGGAACGAGACAATCATCTAAGGCTATTTCTTGAAACTACTAGGTGTAAAATTCTCATGTTCTTCTAGAAATATAAATACACTATTCTCAGATGGTGCCACTAAAGTCAAGAGAAATGCCAGCAGAACCCTAGTGTTAGTTAGCTAATAACCTATTGCATTAGCTGGCTAACCTTTCTTCATATCATGTAAGTCAACGTGAAAAGAATAATGTCTTGAAAGGTCAAGGATTCTAGACTTGGCTCTGACGTTAACAAGCTTTTTGACTTAGAGAAAATCACTTAACCTCTCTAAACCTTGTTTCTACCTTGTAAACAATGATGGCTTAGAAAGTCTCTAACACTGTATGCTTGTAAATCACTTAACCTCTCTGACAACATGGGGTAATATCTGTCTTACCACCTCCTAGGGTCATTGAAAGGATAGGACAATACACTTACTGACTTTATTGTTTGTTACAGTTTACAAAGGGCTTGCATATATCTCATCTCATTTTTATTTTCTCTACAAGCTTTGGGGTAAGTGTTATCCTTATGTCACAAATGCAGAAACTGATTCTCAGAGATACTAACAGACTTTCTTAAGGTCATAGATCTAGTGTTGGTTAAACCCTAGGTTTTCTGACACTAAATCCATTTTGGTTGTTTGTTTTCATTTTTTGGTTTTCTTTGGAGACAGGGTCTTGCTCATTGCCCAGGCTGGAATGCACTAGTGCGATCACAGCTCACTGCAGCCTCAACCTCCCGGGCTCAATCAATCCTCTAATTTCAGCCTCCCAAGTAGCTGGGACCACAGGCATACGCTGCCACACCTGGCTAATTTTTGTATTTTTTTTTTTTTTTTGTAGAGACAGTGTCTTGCTACATTGCACACGCTGGTTTTGAACTCCTGGGCTCAAGCAATAAACCCGCCTTGGCTTCCCAAAGTGCTGGGATTATAGGCATGAGCCACTGTGCCCGGCCCACTGTTTTTACTACAGAGAAATAACTACTTCCCCAGCTACTCTCCCCTCCCATCTCTACTTAAGTTTTTGAATGGTTGGGTTGGCCAATTTCTACATGCACAATTGAATCTATTCTGAATTCTTGTTTGAATGGACTCAGAAAAGTATGTACAATCTCCTTTGGTCCAATCTCCATGTAGCAATAAGAATTTATTCACAGCCTCAACTGATAGGATGACTGGTCTCCATTTCTAAACCTGTGAAACACTCCTGAGGTACTGGAAAGAGGTTAATTACAGATGCTGAATTAAGTTCTTGATAGAAGAAATTTCCCTGGCAGCTGCTGATTTGTAAGTCATATGTTTCCATTTCCTCCTGGGAGTTAACTCAACCTTTCTGACCAAGGTATCTTTGAGAAAAGTTTGTCTATTATACCTCCCTTGGATGGGTGCCAAGGGTAGGAGAAGACAGAGTACCTTACATAAATGATACACTTGCTCCTGAATTACAGTTTAAAAAAACAAAATTGAGCAGAAATTAAATGGCTATAAGAAACAGGGATGAAACATCAACTAAGAGCCCCGAAGTGGAAGTCAGAAGTGCTGGCTTTGCACTGTAACTGTGTGACCTAGGGCAAAGCATTGAACCTCTTTGAATCTTTGTTTTCTCTTCTGTAAAAAAAAAAAGGTTGCTGAAAATAATTTCCAAGGCCATTCCTACCCTCCCAAATTCTATATAAACTTAATGGATGTTTAAGAATTGTGATGAAAAAGCTTGCTTTTCTTAGTTTTAGGAACTAATGCCTTGTTTTCTTCCATCAAGGGAGGAATGAGTTATCTAAATCTGAGGGTCAGTGGCACCTTTTCCAGAAAGAAAGCCCTCAGAGCCTGTGAAAAATAATCCAGTAATAATCCCTAACACAATGGCTAATTCTTCCTTTCCTTTAAAAGTTTGCTAGCAGTGGAACCCTTCCTTCAAATGAAATACTGCACCAAAGCCCAGCTGAGGAAACATCATGCACTACCTATACATGTGAAATTGCTGTAGTTGAACTGGGGATGGAGGGCGATGGGGCAAAAAGTGCTGCCTACTCACTGCCCCCGTCCACCCCCAATCCTTCAAAGGTTCTTGTTACACTGTTAGAAAACCACTGCCCTACAATATGGTTTAATATGCCTTCACAGAAACAATAAGTTTGAGTTTCTTTTTTTTTTCCAAAGGGCAACTTCTGAACAATGAAATAAATCTCTTTTCTGGACCCACTATTTGAGTGCTTAGCGGAGAAATAGTTATTATTGAGTACTTTGAAAAAAAAAATTAAGCCATTAAGAGCCTTTGAAAAGGAGGTCTATTTCAAGATTACAGTGAAAACATTCCCAGGGGCTTGGAGAAAGCATGAGAAACAAATCGGAATGAAGGTTAAGGGAAAAAAATGCTTCTTGATGAAAAGACAACAGTTCACACAAACAGTACGATTCTACTTCTCACTTTAATTGGAAGCACCGCGTGAACACCAAGAATGAGGCTGACTACAAGAGTAGAGGAGCTTATGCTGATTACAAGCAAATGAAGTGCTAGTTTTCAGTGACCTACTGTGAAGGCTATTCCCGGAAACAGCTGAATTCAGTTGGTAGAGCAATTATGAGAAATGTTAAACACTCCAAATGGCTTAGAGATGTGTCTTGCCACTGAATTACCTTTCCTTCTCAGTAATTCTTGCTCTAGGGTCCCTGTGGTTTGGCACAGGTCATGATAATGTGGAATAAAAAATGGAGGCTGACTCCAGATGAGCCTCCGGGACCTAGACTGTAATGACCCACGGCTCAGGAGCTGCACTCAAGCCAAGCAAAACACAAAGCAGACGCCAAGTGAGATGGGGAGAGCCCGGATCACAGACCAGGCCAGCGGCTTCTGAAGGTTTCAAAGCAAATACAGACTAGACACCTTTACAACGGAGGGAAAACTGCAGGAAGACAACATTAAGAACTGTCTGGAACTGGGGCTGGGGAGTCTCAGATCACACTGCTGAATTCCTAATGACCCCATGTGTGATGCCATTCTGGGCTATGGAATATACATTTTTCTCTAGGAGCTCCTCAAACTGTCTTCTGTTCATGCATAATTTTCTATTTTCTGAGTACACTAAATTCTTTTGTTAGTTATTCCTATTCCCTTTATGCCTTTCACAAATGAGAAAATGAAAGTATTCAGTTGAATATGATCATATAACATAAGGATACAGAACAGAATGCATAGTACACAGGCACTGAATGTATGTGCATCAAATATCTCCGAGAAGAGACTGATAATTCCACTAATAGTGCTTGTACTGGAGAGAGGAGCTGGGAGCTGAGAGGGGGCAGGCAGTGGCTTACTCTTCACTCTTCCTCCTTTTATACCTCTTAAACTTTGTGCTGTGTGCACCAATCACCTATATACCCCCAAACATTTATAGTCAGTCCTTTGTATACGCAGATGTGGAGCCCATGGAGAGGAAGGCCAACTGGAAGATTTCAGCATCCACAGGTTTTAGTATCTGAGAGGGATCCTGGATCCAATCCCTCATAGATACCAAGGGACGACTGTAATTATAAATAGAAATAACTCTTACAGAACGTAAGGAGCTCCATCCTATCTCCTTCCTGCCCTGCACATTGGCCTGGGCCACAGAGAAAGTCTCTGTCTCAAAAAAAAAAAAAAAAAAAAAAAAAAACTATAAGATAACTGGCCTGGACCCTCATGAGAGGGTCATGAGAGTGACTGTTATGAAAAGCAAAAAAATGCTGTGGTAGGGGAGGGGGCTGTTCTAGACTAAAAGAGGCAAAGTAAGGTGTGAACTTTGGCTCCTAGGAGGACAGCAGGGAGAGGGGACAATTATAAAAGATACTTTTGGGACAAACGATAAAATTGAATTTGAGTTGGATTTTATAAGACAGTATGGGATTACTGATAATTTTCTTAGGCATGATAATGGTGTTGAAGTTGTATTAGAGAAAGTCCTTACTCTTACGAGACATAATGAAGTATTTAGAGGTAAAGTATTAAGCGGCTTATAATTTACTTTCAAATGATTTGGGGGAGGGGGTAGAGAGAGTACTATAAATATTTGGAGAGAAACACAGCAAGTGAGGCAACATGGTAACAATTAATGAACCTAACTGAGGGCACGGGGGTTTTACTTTTCTTTCAACCTTTTCGTAGGTTTAAAATTTTTCAAGTTAAAAAGTTGGGAAATAAAGGAGAAAGTTTAAAAATGAAACCAAACAAAAAAAGGGAGAACAAATAAGAGTCCTGGGCTCTATGCTACCATCTCCTGCTAGCCTTCTGACTGCAGGGAAAATCCACCTGTCTGTGGAAAGAGGACGGTGGAGTACATGGCTTCCGAGGTGATCCCCGTTCTAAAGTCTGTGGACACGACCAGGAGTTTGCAGGAACAGGACTCACATGCCTTGCTGGGTCCACCTTGTCCCTCCAGACACTCACCCAGGTATCAGTTTTTCTGACAGAGGCTCAAAGAGCCTGTTTTGTGATGCTTTAAGGTCTCTTCCTTTGGTTGGAAAGATTTTAATACACTGGTTTCTTAAGACTTTCTATGGTCTTAAATAAGGCTCTAATGTAACTGTAATGAATGCGATGGAACTAAAACCACTAATGTGCTTCTTGTTAAGAATTTAATGGCATAAACAATGACTTCAAGGCCTGAAAAACTGATTTTATCTCGGTGTCTTGCTGCAATTTCACTTGGATTTTTCAGTCAGATGTTACTATGGTTGTCTTCTCAATATATCTGTGGTTGTGCTGATAAAGACTGAGGAAATTCTTTACACGATTGTGGCAACTGAAGAGTGTATTAGCAAAACACTGTTTTAGGGATGATACCCACAGAGGCATGTGTGAAGAAGCACGCTCTGCTCGCACATTGCTCACTGAACCTTCTATCAGAGTGAGTAGTTTTCATCCTCTCCCTCACTGGGCTGCCCAGCAGAATGCTCTACTCTTAGGAAGTGCTCAGGTCATGTTTGTAATTTCACCGAATTTAACTGACATCCAGCTGGTCATATGGCAACAGTTTGGTTTGTAACTGGCAATAAAAAAAATGAAACAACATCTTGTGAAATGCTCATTTCCTTGACATTGTTCCTTTTGTGTGTGTGACAAATCTCGTTTCATTAATAGTTCTTCCATATTATACACTTTTATAAGTGAGAACTGAATAAATGGAGATCTTTCTATACACTCGGCTGCGTGAGATGCAATGAAATACTCAGCCTGCTGTGTGACAGTCATACCACCTCCCTGGAGGCGTCGGAACGGCTCCCTGAACACCAGCAGCCTTGCCACCTTCTTCCCTGTCTCATCCTTGACCCAGTCCTGGGGAGGGAGCTGTGTCAACCAATTTGTGAGTTAATTCCTAATGAATTTTCTTTCTAAAAACTTGGGAGAGGTAGTTTCACATGTCAGAGCAGTTCTGCTCTCAAAAATGTAGACATCCTATTTCTAACAGGAGATTTTATTCAAGCTAACTCCGAATCTGCCAATTTTAATGGTAGTATATTTGCTATGGTCTACATTGGTTTAAAACCTCCCTGTAGGGCCAGGCGCGGTGGCTCCCACCTGTAATCCCAGCACTTTGGGAGGCTGAGATGGGCAGATCAAGAGGTCAGGAGTTTGAGATCAGCCTGACCAACATGGTGAAGCTCTGTCTCTACTAAAAATACAAAAATTAGCCGGACATGGTGGTGGGCACGGTGGTGGGCACCTGTAATCCCAGCTACTCAGGAGGCTGAAGCAGAAGAATCGCTTGAACCCGGGAGGCAGGGGTTGCAGTGAGCCGAGATCGCGCCATTGCACTCCAGCCTGGATGACAGAGTGAGATACTATCTAGAAACAAAACAAAACAAAACAAAACCTCCCTATAGCTCAAAGAGAGCTGAGGAACACTGAAATTCAAGATCCATAAAACAGGAAAATGGACTGATCCAAATATTGGCAACACTCAAAGGTTTTGAAACATTAGGTATGATATGGGTATTTATGCTGATACAATAGATGTCTAACTATTCTTTAGTCATCAGTGGTCCAAGTGATTTAAGAGCTATAATCTATCTCATACTAGAAAGGACCTAAAATATTTTAAAATAAACATTTTCTATAAACACATAAAGCATAAAAAAAATCAAGGAAAACTTATATCTGAAGGAAGCAAGGGTGAAGAAAAGGAAAAAGTTGAACACCGGTCTGCAAGCCTTGAGACATAACGAAGTTGTCATAGCTGGTCTTTGATTTTGGCTCTGAGCTTCCTGGCAACTAAAACCAAGAGGGAATCTTAAGCGGCTCCATGGCTTTCACTAATCACAAGGGGAGACACATTTCAGTTCTTCAAGGGAAACAAAGCTGCTCCCCACGGTGAAGGTCCATGTCTTATTTGTATTCGTGTCCTGTACTTGGACAGAGTCCGGCAACCCACAGCATTCATTAGCTGAAGCTGCCCTTCTTCCACTTAATTCTAAAAGGAATTCCTCATGTAAAGCTTCACACAAGGGGCCCTGGGAAATTCAGGGGGGCAGTATCCTTAATAATAGGCCTAAAGGAAATGAAGCGATGGGTTTCATCAATCTGTTTCTTGTTGCGTACCTCATAACACAGAGACACAACTCAGGGAAGCAATCCTGAGGTGCATGTGTGATGTCAAGCCTAATAGCAATCTAAGATCCCCCGTTTCTGAAGGACATGTTTGATCTGTAATGAAATCCAGTCTGTCTATGGACTATGTGTCCTTCATGCACGTCTGCACATACAGCATTTCTCCTGATTGAACTTTTGATAATAATTCCATGGCAGGTGACTGAATTCAAGGTTGTTTGCTCTGGTAAGGGCCAGAAGTGCAGGTGCTCTCTGCGGCTGACTAAGAGAGGATTAATAGGCTCATATCAAGCAGTAACACGGCAGCACCGCAGATCCCTTCTCCACCCTCAGACTTCTGAAATGGAGGGTGTAGCACAAACTAAGAATACCAAAATGGAAACAGTTGAAAAGGAAGGCTGCTTTTCTCCTGGGATAATCATCGTCATTGTTAGCTGGGGAGACACCAGTGACTGTATAACCCTTGCCCACATGGAAATGGAACGTGATAGTGAAGCTTTCAGGGTGGACTCGAACTTTGGAAGGCTGCTTGGCTAGTGATGGGACAAGAGGGGGTGGGTATGGGGAATTAGGGTAAGGACAGGAGACTCTGAGGAGTCTGGGAACAGACTTTTGCTTCTAAGCAGCTCATTTTTTTTCTAACATCATGGCTGCAGCATTTCTTCTGCAGTAATCAGTCTTTTAAATTATGGCATTATTTTACAATTACTCCTTCAGATAAAACAAAAGCTTCACTTTCTCTGCACTGATGAAAGAGCTGGTGAGAGGATGAAGATTTTCATTCACTCTGGATGGAGTTTGAATCTACCTATCCATCATCGTGGTCAATGACGCCTCTCATTATTCTTAGTTCATGTCATTACCTTGAACTTCTCCTCATAGTTCTCGAAGGCTTCCATGACCATACACACAGCCTCCATCGTGCGCTCGAGCCGGCCATCCATTCTGTTGAAACGGTACATGCTACCAGACACATCCACCACCAGGCGCAGACGCTTGGGTTTCTGTTGTGGGCTGCCAAGCTGAGGGAAGGAATAACAGAAAAGCCATTTGTGAACTGGCAAACTTCCCCTGGTGGCTGTCTTGGGGATCTCATAGAAGCCCCAGCGTGTCAGCCCCAAGATGGGCAGACCAGCCATAGGCTCAGCCCTGCACAAGGCTGTCCTAGCAGGTAGCAAGGCATCTATGGGTTGTATTGCAGTAAACAGAATTTCAGACTTGTGCTAATGGTTGGGGCCACATGGAAAATATTCTCCTTTGGAATATAGTCTTTTCAAAGCTCACTCTAGTAAAGTTGACTTATTTAGGTTGATGCCTTAAAAATAATATGGTGACTTAATAATCTGGAATGACATGTCATTTTCACTTCATGCCTCAGAGTCAGTAACTCTAGCAAGAGTTTGTGTTATTTTGGAGGGAAGCCCATATCAATTTTACTTGTACGTGTCGGGTAGTGACCTGAAAATTACTCTCCACATAGGCCACAAATAATGTCAGATTCCTAAAACAGAGTTATGTGATGGGGGTCTGGCAAAGAAATTAATGAAAAGATTTTAAAAACGACTTTTGTGTTTAGTAAGCCACACATCTTCTCTTCCTTCCACATTACTGAATTAGTGCTTTTCTTTTCTTGGCAGTTTGAAAGCATAAAAGTGGCATCAAATTGCTATCTAGAAACAACTGTCCATTAAGATTACAAGATTAAGTTTGATTTTAGACCCACAACTGCCAATTTGCAGATTTAAAAAAAAGTTTGTTAGTTTTGCTGACAAGAAAAAAGAAGAAGGCTGCGTGCAGGAGCTCATGCCTGTAATTCCAGTGCTCTGGGAGGCCAAGGTGGGAGAAAGGCCAGAGGTTCAAAAGCAGCCTGGGCAACATAGCAAGAACTCATCTCTACAAAAAACACACAAATCAGCTAGGGTGGTGCTATGTGCCTGTATTCCCAGCTACTCAGCTGGGTAAGCTGAGAGGATCACTTGAGCCCAATAGTTTGAGGACATAGTGAGCTATGATTGTGCTACTGCACTAACGCCTGGGCAATAGAGCAAGACCCTGTCTCTAGGGAAAAAAAAAAAAAAAAGGAAGAAGAAAATTTCCAGATTATCCTGTTATTAAATATTTGCTGACACGTATAAAAAATAATGAGCAGAGTTAGTAATTTCAAGAAAACACGGTGGGTATTGAGAGTGTAATGGTTTGAGGCAAATTCAACATATTTCTTAAAAACTTGTTGAGTCTGCCCAAATTAAGGACACTTACACATATGCTTCCATGACTACTCACAATTTCAGATGTATCCAAACACAATTGTTGACCACAATGATTCAGTAAAGAAAGCAGCTGTTGACTCATATCAATGACACAGAAATAAGAACTCCCCAAATCACCACCAGATCCTCTCTAAATAAATATTTAAAAGGCGTGACTCTCCCTTCCCCCTACCAGTCACTGCACCCCCAGCTCTCAGTGGCTACTCAGCAATTCTGGTTACTCAGGAATACAGGCGATCACAGAGCTCACCGAGAGACTCAGTATTTCATCCTGTCACTATTTTGCTTTGCTATTACATTGCAAATATTTTAAATTTATGGCTGTCTAAAACTTTACACACTACAATTATAGTTACTTAAGGGAGACTTTCTTATTTTCTATATATTTTTTTCAGTTATATGATGGACACTGATATTTAAAGTAAGAGAACAGTAGAAAATCACCAAGGTTGTTTTACTGTTTTCACTTGAAGGTTTCTCTAGGCTGAACAGACACACCAGGTGTCTTCAGTTTCCCCTCCAGGGCACCTGCTCTGTGTCCTGGGAGTTGATCTATATGGACAATCCGTGTTGGGGCTCAGAAATCGATACCCTCTAAATATGGTGCTTGGACATGCTGAACTGAAGAGGCAGCATCAAGGTCTCTCTGACCTTCCTCTCTCTCCCCACAAAGCACCGGATAAGTTGTTCTCTGAAGTTTCTTCAACTGTCTAAAGCTCAGAGTTCCCAAGAAGAAAACAATTACTCTGGGCCCTTCCCTGAGTTTTCATCAACTGAACTCATATCACAGGAAGAAAGGCTGAAGTCTGTCAACACACCTGGACCGACTTCTGTCACACACCATTGCTCTGTGGGCCCAAAAGACTCCGTCCCAGGCCACTGTGTGTTCTTCAAGCTCACTGAATTGCCCTAAAACCATTCACTATCCCCGTAAAATCATCTGCACTTCTCTATGCTTCTCCATCTCCTTTTCCCTTAAGAAGAAGGGTACATAAGCATCTGTACCTCACTGCGTGGAGGGGGACTCACCCTTGGTTTCACCCCAGTGCACATTAATACATTTGTATGCCTCTTCTCCTATTAATGTGCCTTTTGTGAGGTGATTTTCAGAGAACCTTCAGAGGGTGAAGGGGAAATTTTCCCTTGGCCCCTACAACCACATCAGCCGGCTTCCTGGCTGCTGACTTCCCGTGGGTTCTGCTCTGGGGAGGCACTGGTGGAGGTCAGGGGCTGAGGGTGGGCTATTTGTTCCCTTGGCCCCCTCTCTGCTGTCGCCCGTGGACTGGCTCCCCTTCTGCTGAAGGCCACCACTCCATCCACCACCTTCTCCAGGTTCCAGGAACTGCTCTCTCATTCTGCCCTTTCAGACCTCAGGGTGAGTTAGATCCCCGCTATTGCTATCCCTGGGTTACTGCACTGTTTATTTTTGATTTTCCTAAACCCCACCCTTATTTTTGTAAATAGTCTTCGTATTGACTGTTTCTTAAATTACCTAATTTGAGCATGCCTTATGTTTCTTGCTGGGACCTTGAGTTGAATGATAAACGGTATAACATCTACGGAGTTTTTCTTCTTCTTCTTTTTTTTTTTTTTTTTCACATAATGCTTTCCTTGGTTGCCATATTCAGGGTTTGTGATATTTTGACATGACCCAAGAAAGCAAGTTTCTGTAAAGAGGGCTAGACTATGCAGAGCCGAGGCTAGCAGTTCACCATGACTTACTTGTGGCTCCAGCTCACCCCGACGTTTGTAGATGGCTTTTTCTCCAGTCAGCCCATCAATGATCTTGGCGTCATCTAGTTCCCCAGTAGCTTGATGTCTTAGCCACTGTCTTTCTTTACCTTTAGCCTACAAAAGACACACACACACACAAAGCCTTATTTTAATTGGTTCTGCAGGGTCTCTGACACACTTTGTGCATGAATAACAGGAAACACACCTGGGATCTTTTCAGTAAGTGACGGTTCTGCATGAACACAGTCGTATAAAAGAACTGGTTTCTGCTCTCCTGACAAAGAAATGCCCTTTGTCTGTTTTAATTATTTCAACATATGGAACAATAAAATGAACGAAAGGTGGTATGCAAATGAGTCCCTGGAGAGATGTTCAATATCTGGAAATAAAATAATAGGGATGCATTTCTTATGGATTTCCTGTCACAGGGCTTCTCAAAAGTTTATCAGTTAAAATAATCAGCTTGAACTTGTTAACACTGTCTGCAAGCCCAGAGAAAACATGACCTTTAGAATTCTACCTTGTGGAAAAGAGTTTGTTACTCAAGTTCTCTGTGACTTAGTGTGCAAATGGAAATAGCTGAAAACAATAGTATGTGAACGTTTGTACCCCACAAGTCTTTCTGGTTATCTATCTTCAGAAATCTTCTGCATTACTTTTCTACACGTTTTTCCACAAAATACTTTGCTACAATAACTTACAATTATGCCAGATGAGCTAATTTTACGGTAGTAAACTGATAAAGTATTATAGTATTCCAATCAAGGCATATGCTTATTACAGCCAACGACTATATTTACATTAATGAGTGGGAAGAATAGCTAAGATGTTTTTATGCATGCAAACTAAAGTAGTAGTTAAGATTATGTGTTCCAGCATCCGCCTGGTTCTAACTGTTCTTTCACCACTGTTCAATATCTGATCTGAGGCAAATTACTTGACCTGTCTGCATCTCTGTTTCTTCATCTCTAAAATGAAGACAACACTAGTCTCTACTTTAGTAAACTATTGTAAAGATTAATAAAATCTTACTTGGAATCAGCTAAGAAAGGGCCTGGTGAGCTATGTTAGCTGGTACCACTATTTATTGCTAGTGGATGAAACGCTAAAGTGGACAACGAAGTCCACTTTAAGTTAAGCATGCTTCCATCAGTGTTTCATGGGAGGTGGCTATGTGATAGCACTGTCATTGGAAATATAAAGCCACTAAGAAAGTGACATTACACAAAGAAGCGCCACACAATATAACTCTGGGTATTATAGTATGTATTGTTTTCTTGTTCCTGATACCCTTGCTGGACACAGGGGCAAAATTACCATTTTGGAATACCCATATATTAATGCAAACATCACCAGCATACAGATTATTAATTCTGGTGGGTGGTTAATTCTAAGAACTACCAGGCATGCCACCCTTGGGAGAATGTTCTTTCCAGATTATGTTCTTGGCAAGAATCCCATGATCTCTCAGGAAAATGGGTCACTCTGGAGCATTGCTATCATGTAAAACTTGATCAGATACCCAGTTATGGGTGGCAACAGGAAGGAATGTGCACAGTCTTCTAGAATCCCCCTTCCTATTGGTCTATCCATGAATCAGACAGACAAGCTTAACCACACAGCACAGTCCTTTTCAGACCCCCTCACTTCACCAGTGATTGGAACTTAGCTCTTATCTCTTTTTTCCTAACATTTCTGTTCTCTGGTATGGATAATCCTCAGGCTTCCCAGATAATTCATCCTGGAAAATGTTATTGTGGATGACCATCTGTGTACCTTCAGTCTTTACATTCTACAGCTCTTGGAGGTACCAAGCTGCAGAGCACTGGGTTCTAATGGCTTTCATAGATGAGGACAGACTCTCACAGACCAGTCTAGAGTAGGAAAACCAGCACTGAAGAAAGTAAAAGAGAACATGGTGGCAGTGGTTAGCAGCCATTAAAGTGGCATGGAACTTGGATTCTTGAGCCGGGTTTAAAAGAAATGCAGGATTAGAACTGGAATGACATTGTATAACATGTTACTTATTGGCTGGGCCACTGTCATCATGAAGCATTGATTTTCCAAGTTTTCATAAATACATTGACAAGGCAATGACCCCAAGGACTCCCTACCCAATCCCATTAGCTGCTACATGGTTTTATTAACCAGTGATGCTTTTACCATGTAAAGAGCCACTGCAATGGCTACAGATTGTCATTTTTGTCATTGTTGTTTTTTTGAGACAAGGTCTGTCTCTGACACCCAGGCTGGAGTACAGTGGCATGATCATAGCTCACTGCACCCTTGAACTCCTGGGCTCTAGTGATCTTACCTCCTAAGTAGCTGAGACTACAGGCATGTACAACCACAGCTGGTTACTTTTTTGTTTTTAAATTTTTGTGGAGTTGGGGATCTTGCTATATTACCCAGGTTGGTCTCAAACTCCTGGCTTCAGGCAATCCTCCCACCTCAGCCTCCCAAAGTGCAGGGACTATGCCTGTGAGCTATTTTTGTGATTTCTAATGCAGGTCACAACTGTAGTAAAAATAAATTTAAACCCCACCATCTTACCATAGAGAAAATAAAAAATGCTAAAATTCTAACTAATAACTCTACTGTCCTCTTTATTTTGGTGTTTCTAAAACCAGAATATACCTTATAGTTGATGGCAAAAAAAACGTGTCAAGATGACTGGTAGAGGGACTAATTGTGACCTGGTTGCTGTAGCTGGAGGACACACAAGTGATGTTGGTGGAGCATAGCAGGCATCAGCTCACGGAATTATTTCCATTGATAGCTCAGGTTTGTTTTTAACTTCAGTTAAAATTCCTAATTACTATTTTAAACAATTAAAAAACATTACACTATATAGAACATTAGAATAATGAACAAAGAAATGGAGCACTGGATGCAAATACACCATAAGTGAAGCAAGATTATTTGCTCCAGAAACGACTACACTTCCAATAAGATTTACAAAAGCAAGATTCCCCCAGGGGGAGGAATTTGGATTTAAATTTGTTGGGAAGACAAATTCCTAGAGGACTGCATGTCCCAGGCCATGCAATTAAAGAGGGAGAAACTGCTACATTTCAGGAAATAGATCACAGAATGCTTAAAACTAGAAGAACTGGGAAGACTGATTCAAGTACCACGAAGGACTATTAGGCCCTGTCAAAAAATTCAAGGAAAGCTGTTAAATTTTCTGTGATGTGTAATGCAATTAAGCAAAACATGTAACTCTCAGTTTACAGTCACCATCACGCAAGAGTCCAGGGCTTTTAGGTCTTAATTTTCTTGTGCTGATATTGTTTCTTTTCCCATAATGATTATAGCTTGAAGACTGTTTCCATTACATATGCCAATAAAAGAAAAGGACTTGGTAAAATTTGCAGTGAGAGTGAGGGAGAGGAATACGCCTTTTCCAATAAATCTGCTACCTTTTTCTTCCTTTCTGGGGGTTAACTTTTCAAGTTTAAGTACTTGTAATAAAGTGTACAAATCTTAAGAATGTACCTTTACAAAGTAAACACACAATCTTAATCATCCACACCGCCTAAGCCTCGCAGTGCCCGGTTCTGGATGCTACCTTCTCCTTGCCAAAGGTAACCCCTATACTGACCTCTATTACTATGAATTAAGTTTGCCTGCTTCTGGACTTTATAAATATGAAATCATACAATATATACTCTTTTGTTCCTGGTTTGTGTGGCTCAACATTATCTCTGTGAGTTACCCATGCTGTGTGTAGCAGGACTCGATTCTCTTTTGTGCTGCAATGGTATTCCATTGTATGACTTTGTCACAATTTACCCATTCTACAATTCTGTTGATTTCAGTTTGGGGCTATTATGAATAATGCCACCATAACTGAACATGTCTTTTGGAGCAGGTATGTGCATATTTCACTGTGTGGAAAGGCTGGGTCACAGAGTATGGATATGTTCAGCTTTAGTGTATACTGATAAACAGTTTCCAAAGTGTTTTTCCCAATTTACATTCTTGTGAGCAGAGTATAAGGGTTTCATTTGCTTCTGTCCTCACCAACACTTTATATTGATAGCTTAAAAAATTTTTTTTAGCCATTCTTTGGGTGTATAGTATACTCCTTCATTTTTATTTTTATTTGCAGATAAATGAATTACTTTTGGTACTGCTTGTCATTGATATTTTTAGGAACATGAACCAGTAGTTTTTGTTTTTGAGAAGTAAACATATGTATCAGCCTTTCGAGTCAAAACTATTAGGCACAAAGGCATTTTTATAGTAGTAGCACTGTTCATTAGTTTTCAAGTATGTAACTTGCAGATAAATATGGGTAGAAATTTGATTTTCTATCCTCTAGCCAGTCCACAATACTTGGAAACTTAAAATAGGAAGAGGCCTGTCAGAATGAATGCTCTTGGGGGCAATGGGCTGGAGGGGGAGCTCTTTAGAAAGTTACTGAAGGCTGAATAAAAATATTTACTGTTTTGGACTGTGTATACAAAGGCTTCTGTATTTTATGAGACTTAGTGAAATACTTCTTGAAATAGTAAGTTCCTACTGCATTTAAACATATACTTTTGTTTATAATAAAAGGCCAAACATGTTGTTACGTATTCCTATTGCATGAAGTAAAAGTATCCCTGTAAATACGTCCATCTGTTTTGTATTATACATAAATTCACACTAATGAGAGTTCATTATATATAAAGTGAGGGTGCATTAGTAAAGTCTATGTTACAGATACTCTGAAAAAGAAATAGAATTTTATTACTTCCACATAAAGAATACTTAAACTCACTGAAATACTCAGAGAATGATGTATTCTGGTTAATTCATTTTCCGGGAAATACTTGGTTAAGCAGAAAGTACGTACACACACACACACACACACACACACACACACACACACACCTGTAGCACTAAAGACAGAATAAATAAACTTGACAGAAACCAATCATCTTGTGGCTTGTGACACTTTGTCTAATGATTTCAGCACTGAAATCATTCTGATTAATCTTATGTCTTTACTTATTTGGGTTATGATTAATCAAGACTTTTTTTTTTTAACCTACAAACTCCATAATCAAGCCAATTTTATATTAGTCTTTCCAAATTTGTTTAATGAAGAGAACAGAAAGACTTAAGTAGCAATTCTTATAGAGAGTGTATACATTCTACAGAATAAAGCCTACAAAAGATCATCAAGAAATATTTGTTGGGTGAATGAATAACTGTAAATGATGTTAGAGGATATCTGTGAACAGTGATTCTCTTATTAAACATTAGCTCTCATTATTTTAACATCTCTTCATGCTCAACCAACATATATTTTTATGCTACAAATGTGTATGACTCAAACAAATAATTACTGGATTAAGGAAAACTTTTATATTGACTTTATAAGACAATAAACTATTAATCAGTGGAAACAACACAAAATTTTATTTTGTGGTTCTCAACATACTGGCATAGCTATTAAAAATATTTTACTAAATATCTGTGTAGGTTCCTAGGTGCTCTAAATAGTGAAAGAAAAGAGAAGATATGTACCTTATTCCAAGGGATTCCCGTTTCATGAAGTAATATCTCATTGCAAGGGAAAATGGTGAATCATCTATGGTGATTCTCATTAGAAAAGTTTATATTCTTGGATGCTGATGTGGAACTAAATCATTATGTTGAGTGACACTATACTGTCTATAGTCACTTTTCATGAACTAAAATTATTTCAGGTCTTTCCTTCAAGAATTAAATATTTTATAATTCAAAGGAGCTGGGAAGTGCACATCTCGGTGTGCAAACATAACAGGAATCTTATACTTCACAAGTTTAAAACTCAACCCTGGATTCCACCCTAGAAAATCTGTTCTCTCTAAGTCCTCCCCTATCTCAGTGAAGGGCAAGAGGCAACCCCACTCTTCCAGTTGTTGAGGCCCCACACTGAGGAGCCATCTTTGACTCCCTTTTACCCAGAACCAATCCATGGGCAAATCCTCTCAACTCCTGGCGGTATCTGACTATCTCTTACCATCTCCATGCCTAGCCTTAGTCCTGTCCTCATTTTCTCTCCTCTAGACCACTGCGGCAGATTCCTAACTGGTCTCCTTCCTTCAGCTTGAAAAAGTTTTCCAAAGTGATTTTTCCTGCGCAGTTCCCTCTTCACACAGCAATCAGAGGAATTTTTATAAAATATGTTGTCATTTGTAAGAACTATATTAGAAAGAACCAGCATGGTTAACTTTAAGTCTTTAAAAAGCATGATGGAACTTTATATTTCTCTAATGATTTTCAGGAATGAGGGTATTTGCCTTTCCCATATGCAACATAAATTGTTATACTTTTACTGTCTTCTATTCCTCCTCTGTGCCAATTTAACTGACCAAAACCGACAGAATTAACCAAAAATCTTCTTGATTTTTGTTTAATTTTAAAAATGATGTGAGAATTTAGGCCTTGTTTATTATTAAATTCACAATTTTTAATATGGTATACCTTTAAAAAGAATGATTCTTGGTATTTGAGTTTTTAAAATATAGATTTACCACAATTATTTAGACCTGATTTTGTGCTGAACTGCTTCTAACGCTCATTACTGGTCCTTTTATATCACAAGGCTCCCATTCTTAAGGAATTTTTATTCCTCTCTTAATTGACTATTTATACAAATATATATATTTATTTCAAAGTTATTTTTTAAAAGGTTACTTAAGAGACATTTTAAGCCTCTGAATATCTGCAACTATCTGTCACTTTGTACTTCGGCTGTGCATAGCATTCTTGGGTCACAGGAACTGTCTCTTCAAAATCCTGCAGACTTTGTTCCTCTATCCCATGGCATTCAAGGTTTTAGGGACAACTAATGTAAGATTAATTTTTCTTTCTCTAACAATAGCTTGTTTTTTGTCTGCTTCTCTGCTTTTAGGATTATTTTCTTTATTTTTGAAATGTTAAAATTCCATGAAGCTGTGTTGAGGTGCTTCTCTCTTTGGTTAATTCTGCATGGTACTTTGCAAAGTCCTTTTGATTCACAGACTTAGGCCTTTCTTCAGGTCAGTGCAGTTTTGTTACTACTTTGGTTACTGTTTATGAATATTTTTCAGTGGCCTCTTCTATGGGGATATCATTTGTTCATTCAGCATATGTTTACTAAGCACTTACCATGTTTCATGTACTGTTCTATTTGTTGGGATGACTCAGGGCTCTATATGTCAGCTCTCTACTTTGTTTTTACTAAGTAGCTTTCTTATGGTTTTTACCTCTTTATTTCCTCTGGATAACTTTTCAAGTTTTTTGTTCATATTAGTACTTAGATTTAGGACTGGATGGAGTCTGTTCTTTCTACTTTTCATGTAGATTTGAGTTTTGGCAGTGCACTTTTAGTTTTCTTATCTTTCCTTATTGCACTCAATTCCCTTATTATTTCTGCTTGCTTCTTAGCCAGATACTTTTCAATTTATATCTTATTTCACATACTTCAAATTTCTTTGAATTGTGAGAACACAAAGCAGATGTTTTCTAAAAATTTTATGTTTTCTGAAGAATATTCTATCCCAGCAGCATCTTCTATATCTTAAATGCTTGCTATTCCACCTCAATACGCAAGCTTTTCATACATCCCATGTTATTTTATGTTTTCCGTGTCCTTATTCTCAAATGATGAGATACAAAACTGTTCAGGAACAGATTGGACAGATGCTCCTTGGCTGCATTCACTTTCCACTTAGTTTCTACTAGAATTCTCCTTGAGAGATTTTAAACTGGTTGAACTAAATCTACAATGCCAGCTCAAGAATTCAGCAGGGAAGGAATTGAAACTGCGGACAGTCCCAGCATGAGAACTTCATCACCACATCATTTCTTATTTTGTTTGGAAAAGCCATTGCAATGGGGCCAACTTCGGGCATTTGGCTCCTTCGTGATTTAGTCTTCAAGCCAAGTATAAGTCGGGGCTGGTCTGGCCTTTTTCCCGGGGCTATTCCCCTTTCAGCTTCCTGCCTGTAGCCACTGCGTGAAACCTAGACCTCCCCCTAACCGTGTCTCCCTGCTTTCAAACGTGTCTAACTGCTTTCAAACGCTGCTGCATGGCAGTGACAAAATGGAGGTCAAGTGATCTGCTTCTCACCAGCTCTAGGGCTCTTTCTTCTTTTCCCTGCCTTTCCAGCCAAGGGATGTTAGTGACATTCTCTTAGCTCTCATGCAGTTACTCATGAATAATGCTATTTCTCAGGAAGGTTTTCAAGTTGTCTTTGAGAGGGGTCCCATCAAAGTATATTTAGCAAAAATTCTTCAAAGCTGTTTGCATGTCACTAGCCCTCTTCATTAATTTCTCCTGACATGTTGGGCTTTCAATGTGTAAAGCTTTTGACTATTTAAATAATTTTAATGGTCACCTAGCAAAGACTGGGTTAGAGATGCCCATAGCCATGCAGCCCAGAAGTCAGGACTATATTTCTAGGCTGCACCTGGATGAAGTTGTCCTCTCATGGCCACTGACGCCATGTCTTGAGTGATGAGCCATTCATGATGTGCTAAGAAAGAGTAACTGGCACTTTGCTGCTCTCCTGTGACATGCAGACATTCCTTGACACGGCTGTTCTCACCCTTCCCCTCTCTTTGCTCTACACTCTTGCCTTAGTTGACATCTTCCCTTGGCTTGGGCTGTCTCTCTCTTCAGATGACCACAAAAATACATATATAAATATCCATATAAACATGAAACCCTATCTAGTCCTCACCTTGCCCCTGAACTCCAAATTCAGGTTTTGAAAACTTTAAACATCATGTTTGATATTTTTACATAGGAGTCCCAATAGTGAGAAAACATATTGTAACATCCAAAGCAAACATTTGCTTTCTTCACGAGTCTGTCTTCTTCTTGTGTCCCCTATTTCTGTCCTCCAGGGCTTGAAAAACCTCCCATTTCCCTTCCCCCACATTCAGTGTCACTTTTCTCCTACCTCCAAACTGCTTCTTGAATTTGTCTCATTCTTTCCATTTTCATTTCAATTACCCTGGTTCAGGTTCCTATGACTTCTCACCCAAATAACTGATACTGTTTTATGACTTAATCTCCTGACTTCCACCTCTCTTGTCTCTGAAACTTTCTCCTCCATGGCTATAAAACTTCCTGGAGAAGACGGAACCAGCTCTCAGCTCATGCCTGAGACCACACAGTGTCATGCATCTGTCTGTGTTGTGCCCTCTGCTGGGGTGTTGTTTCCACCCTTCTCTGTCTGGTTAATACTGGTGTGTCCCTCAAGGCTCAGTTCCTGTACCCCTACCTCCAAATCTATCCTTGAATCCATTTCTTCTGAGCTCCACCACATTCTAAGCCTCCCTCTATCTAGGTACTTACCATATTAAATGGAATGATCTCTTTAGGTGTCTGTCTTCTCTGCCCCTCAAGCCCAGAATTTTCTTAGTACAGGGACACTATCTTATCAATCTCTGTGCCCTCAGTGCCAAGCACAGTGCGTGCCACACAATCAGTGTTCAGAGCACTGTTTATCTGAACAAAAGCTTAGTTTGAAACACCACAGGGGAAAATAGGAACATAATTGTTGGTTCATGGAGATATCATGCTAGCCAAAGCAATCAGAGAAAGTTTAATTTAGTTTAGCCTGAGAATGAAATTATGATTATAGATCTGAAAAACATTGGAGAGAAGATATGATTAAAATCAAGTGGTTTTTTGCGAGAGCATGCATGCTGCAATAGGAGATTGAGATTCTGAATCAAGTATAATTGAAGTATTTATGGACTGATGAGAAGACTCATGTGATCGATTCACAAAAGGGAAAAGGTACAATAACTCAAAGAAGCCAAGAAAAGTCACTGGTGATAGCTATCTTAATCGAGAAGAAAGACATGTACTGCAACACAGGCACATGTTAAAGCAGACATTAACTTGGGTGGCAACAGCATTTCCTGCTCCTCAAATCCCACCTGGAATCAATGAATGGGCCTGAGGCTGTGCTTTGGAAAGTCATCTCAAGTGATGATTTGCTAGTTCCTGGCCAAACTTTGTGCTGTTCACCAAGGAAACACCCATGGTTATTTGGATTACACAGCAACCTCAAAACAGCTGGAAGATATTAGTCAATCAGAGCCACACAGGACTGGCAGAAGATGGCAAAATGGAACCAAATCAAAGGTTCCTTGCTTTGTTTTCAATCTAAAGTTCCATATTCTACACAAGGCCGTGTCCATGCCTGGCCAGTAGCTATGTTTTAAACTAGCCCTATCTTCCTAAATTGAGGACTAGAAGGCCCACCGGAGGATAACTCCCCTATGGAATAAAAATAAAGGTTCAATAAGGAAAACACTTGAAAAATGCTGTGTTGGCATTAGGATAATGATGCAAAATGTTTTATGAGTATATGTAAGAATGCACTTTTTATGGAATCGTTGAATTGGAAGAAGAGAACAGAGACCCTAACAAAAAACAATGAACTGGGCTTTGGGCCCAGACGCCTGCCTCGCTAGCCATACAGCCCAGGACAGGTTACACCATCTTTCTAATCTTCAGGTCTCTCATTTAGAAAATGGGGGCAAAAGATGCCAGAAATGGGACCAATATTCACAGGATTATGAGAATTGACACAATGTATGTTTCTTCATCTATCAAATGTAGAAAATTATACATACTGGTTTCTGTAGAGATTAAATAACACAATGAATGTAAAGTACCTGACTGGGTACCTGGCCTGTAATCCAGGCTGATAAATCTTAGCAAGTACAATGAAGGTAACAATGAAGCGAATCCTTCTGTAGAGAATGCTGCATACTAGGCCCTGTTTATGTATATCAGCAGAGTTCTTCACTAACACACTATTATCTGTCATTCCCATTTTATAGAACCCAGGCTGTCTGGCTGCAGAGGATGACAATAATGATGGAGGTGATCTTGGTGATGACAACAATATAAAGCACCTAGTAGAATGCCTGGTGCATGGTAAATTCTCAGTAAATGCTTGCTATTATTATAATGCTGGTATTGTTTGTAAAGATTTCTAAAGATGGAAGTGCTACATCTATTTTAGCTACTTATTCAAGGATTAAATTGCTTTTATCTTCTTTCCTATATCTTAAAACTCTTTCTTGGTATCAGTGAAGCCTATTTTCTCATTTTAGATCTCCAGAGTGGAAGAGAATAAAAACTCCCCTGAAATAATTACTCTTGTTGAGGATATTTAGTAAGTTATTGACTCCAATCCCCTTAAGGATTTTTAAAAAATGGGTGCTACTTTGCTTTCCATGCATTTAATCTTACTTGTTGCTTTTACCTAAGACCTTCAGAGTTTTCTTTCATTCCTCTTTGAAAGCTGAAAGAAAAAGTGGACTCTGTTTTCTGATACTGGTGTCACTGTTGTGGTGATTAGTGGAAGAGTCATTCCTTGATGATAACTCTAATTCTAACTCAGGCTTTGTTCGTGTGTGACTGTGAAAAGTCAGAGCAGTGGATCTGACTTTTCATCTTTTGGCTGATTGTATAAACATGATACCATTTATGTAAAGGGCTGATTTGAGGATTAAATGTGATACTGCTTGTAAAAGCAACGATAGCATGGTCCCCAACAAATACCAATCAAGACATCAACTAATACCAGATGAGGAATCTGATACCTTCAATTAAAAATGTATTCTTATATCCCTTTGTAGCACTGTGAATCCTCTAAGGGCCTCTGTTTCTGCCCGCAGGGTAGGACTCAATGTTGTCTGCATGTTCTTGTGGCATCCAGGGCTATTCAGGATCTGGTGCCTACGACTCTGGCAGCCTCCTCTCTTGACACTGTCTCCCACCAAGGTGTGCTTTTCTCAGCCATACCAAATACTCTGTCCTTCTCTGAACTCACTGCGCAATCCTATACCTCTGTGCACTTGTGCATACTGCTTCCTGTGTCGGACATGCCTTGACTTCTTAAGCACATGGGAAATTCCTCAGCATCTTTCAAGAGTAAATTCAAACATTACATTCTCCACGAAGCCTTTCCTCATTTCGTCTCATAGCATTGTGTGCAAAATTCTCTACAGAACTTAGGAAATTTAGTTGACTTTGAGTTCGTTCTTTGAGGGCAGAAGCTGTATCTTAGTTTTCTATCTCAAATGCCTGGTGTGCATTGAGAACTTAAGAAGTGAGTGAATCACTGAACCATACTCATTCTCCAGTCTTAGGATAGGAACCATCTCCCATTACCCTCACCTCCTCTGAATCACCCATTTTGGCCCTTAGCCAACTATTGCCTTACCCTGAAGCTCAGAGCCAATCTGGCACTGTCCTGGTGCTCTCCATGTCCAGGGCAATGAATACTCGTCAAATGAGCAACTATGTAAGACGATCCAATCATTCAACATCATGTTGTTCACATAGCTTTATATAAAATCTTATGCTGTTTTATCCTAAATAACTGCATATGGATTTTTAAAAAAGCAAATGGTTTAATTTTTACATTTCTTACATTTTGAAATTAGACATCTGGTTATTATTATAAAGATCTTTCCTCTTGGAAATGATAGAACTTTTATTAATCTCTGGATACAGTTTAGATCTTTTGAAAAATGAGGCTCTTCCAGAGTTTTGGGTTAAAATGGTGGATTAAAAACTGCATCACAGAAGTTCTAATCCCCAATACTTAGCAAAAATAATGAAACTTCCCCCAAAAGAACAATTACAAATAAGAACCAAAAAGGGAAAGGCAATCAGCTTGAAATACTTCATGGAAAAGAAACACAAGATTCCACAGTAGAATGGAGAAGCAGGGTACAGCTTGGCTCCCAACCCTTCTCCCTTTGCCCTGAAATGAGGCTTAGCTTTCTCTTTAGACAAAATAATCTGATTTTGTTTGTGATTTTAAGGAACACTCAGCCCCTCCTAAATTATTTGTGTAAATTGACCGGAGCACAATTTCTAATGTGAAATCTCCAAACAATAGTCATGCTTAGGAAATACTGAAGTGTCTTAATATTTTCAGGAGCAGTAGCAGTACTAACTGGTTCCTCAGCATTGAGAGTTTTGTGAAACTGCAAAAGAGCAGGCAATGTGAGAGCAAGGGGAGAGCAGAAGGAGGAGGAGCCGGGGACACAGAGAATACATACCCTGGATGATCAAAAAGAAAGCCATGGGATAGTCCAGTTTTATGTAGACATTTTCACACCGATACATTTTTTTGGACTGGCTAATTAGGGTTCAGATAATTTTCTCCAAGACTTTAGGAATGTGTCCAGGTTTGGACCCAGGTTATTTTCTTGGTCCATAAGTAGAAGATTACCTGTAAATTATCCAGGATGATTCGGAGGGAGTGCACCTGTCGCCGAACAGCACCTGAAAACCTTTCATAGGTTGCAGCATCGTATTCACTCATTTGGATCTCCTTTAGCCTGAAACCAGAGGAGTATAAAAAGTTAACAGCTTAAATCACATAAATGTGGGTTTTTACTTTCATTCACCTCCTGCTAGAACTTTAGCAAACTTCTTGGAAACTCAGATTCATGTTAATGAGAAAAGGCAAGAAGCGATGTCTCCAGCTATGCTTCCATATTCAAAGAAGGTAACATCCAGTAGTGTGCTAGTAAATGGTTAACAAACTAGGACAAGAAAAAAGTCCTAGATTTGTAGTGTTTGCTGATTTCCATGATGTAAATATTGCCACCATGATCAGTTACAAGCTATGAACAGTGAGTTAGAAAAAAATGTGCACCATTGGCTCTCATGAGCCAGTATGAATTGGCTTTGTGGTACACCATTGCTATATCCCAAAGCCATACTGTGATGTTTGCAGCCGATCAGTTCATGTGGCAGATTCCTAAGAGGGTTCCCATGGGTTGCTTTTTAAGATTGAGATCATGTATTTGGTTGACCAAGATAACAGTTCAAGCCTAAAGAACGTAAGTGAATGTGCTGCTCTGTATTCCTATGTGAGAGTTTTCTAAAATCGCTGACAGTGTAATCTAGACAGGACAATTGTATTTTAATATTACTGTGGCTTTGAAATTCTGTCTTCCCAGTATGCTGCTCCTTTTTATCAGTTTTTATCATTTGCTTCACTGAAGCCCCACCAGCACACTGGAAGCTCCCCATACACATTACATGCCCTGCAAGTGCTTCTCTCCCACTTGGAGTGTCCTTCCGCTGACTTTGCCTACTAACTCCTACTTACTCTTCAAGACTCAAGTCAATGACTGCCTCCTCCAGGAAGCCTGCTGTGACCCCCCAGGTCTCTCTTCTGTGCTCTTATCTCACTTCATTCTTCCCTCAGAGAATTTGCTCTCCATGCTGTAACTATCTGCCTTCTGTCTCCCCAACTAGGCTCTATGCTTCTTTAGATAAGGGCTGAGTCTTTCTCATCTTTATCTTTACAGTGCCTAGCATGGAACTAACATATAATGGGTGCTCAGAATAAATAGAAATGAATGACTGAAATAAAAATACAACTCAGCATTACTTAAAATGCAGCATCTTAAACAGTCAGTAGAAAGTTCATTCAAAGAGTGACCTCTCTCGGGTTTTACAGTGTTGTATCCACAATACACTAACTTAATCACACATTTCTATAAATTTCTATTAATATAAAAGGTACTGATACTAGGACAAAGAAGAGTAAGTGCAAATCTCAAAAGCCCAAGCATAACATAATCTTCTAAACTGGTGTGTGTATATGCATGCAATGTTGGAGATATGAATCCTAGGTGCACAGCAGAAACTCTTATCTAATGTGTATATTTTATCACCTTGAGCTAAAACAGAAACCTCAAATACTGAATGAGAATAAATGTTCTCTAGTCTTCCCTGTCAGGTTGGGAAAAATCCATTCACCATGGGGGAGAGCTCTAGAAGCTTATTACGATTACATAATGCTGGGTCTAGACTACCATGGGGTAGACTGGCATTCCTGCCCTATCACCCCACTGGATAATACCAACTTAGGTTTCAAGATCTAGCTCAAAGGCTACATCCTTTCTGAAGTCTTGCTTGAGCGCTTGCATAAAGCTGGCCATTCCCTTTTCATGTGCCCTACACAGACATCTACCATGAAACTCGCATACTTTATGGCTTTAATAGATAGGCCTGTTGCCCTCTCTTATGGTGTTTTCAAATTTTTCTTTCCATGGTAGGAAATGTTTTACATTGAGATCTTGTAAAAACAAATGCATGTATGTATATAGGATAACTGAAACAAAAATTGAATGACAAATAATTTTATTACATAGGATGTACTCTGATGTTTTCTATTCTATTCCTCAGGGAGAAGGACCATGTTTTATTTTTTCATTGAACTTCCAGTACCTACCACTATACCTGGCACACAGTGGCACTCAATAAGTGCTGCTGGATGGCTCTTTGAAAATACTGACTATTACAAGGTAAATACAGACGAGGCCACTATAATATCTGAATGGTTGTATCTTGAGGTGACATGCCAGGGTGCCTTTCTAAATCTAATTAACTCTCAGTCCTGAAGAATAAAAAGAAATATGTGTATAGGACTTGACCTCCTGACAATACCTCTTGTATTTAGTTTCTGGAAGTCTCTGAAATCTCTCTATGACTTTTTATTAGATTAAGTTATGTCTCAAGTATCAAAGCTGACAGAAGCTGGGCACAATGAACAATGCAGGACACACCACCTACCCCTTCGTACCTAAACTGGTGTGTGTGTGTATGTCAATATGCTTCCTCTTAAAGAAGGGAGATTAGCACTGATTAGAAACAAATGTAGACACAGCTGTCCTTGGGGTGGGGAGGGGATGGAGGAGAGAGAGAGAGAAAAAAAAATATATATATATATACACACATATATAGCATAGTGCCTAACATATAATGGATGCTCAAAATGAACTGAATGGCTGAAATAAAAATACAACTCAGGATTATTTAAAATGCAGCAACTTAACCTAACTGTAAGTAGAAAGTTCATTTGCTGGGTGACCTCTCTTGGGTTTTACAGTGCCGTATCCATAATGCGCTAATTTAATCACATATCTCTATAAATATAAAAGGTGCTGATATTAGGACAGGGAATAATGAACATATATCTCAAAAGCCTAACCACAACACAATCTTCTGAACTACTGTGTGTGTGTAGGTGCGCACACATGCAATGTTGGAGGTATGGGTTGTAGATGTATATGTAAATACAAACACATATACACACATAAAAACACGTATGTACATACACACATACATATCAAGGAAGGAGCTAGCCATTTGGTAAGCCACCTCGAGCAGACTGGTCTTTGCAGAGTGATCAGAATTAGCTCCAGTTATAGGGCTACCACTGGTGCGATCATGTTGCACCCAAAACACACCACATGCTGTTTTAATTATGAAGAAATCTGGAAACCATATTCCAGATCGTGTCGGTTTTCAGAAAGATCACCTACAAGGCAATCAAAGCTGATAAAATTTGAAAGATGATGACTGAAGCAGGGGACGTAGAAAGAAAAGAGAAATTTTAGCCTCTGGATCAAATGAGGTACCCATTGCTAATACTCTCAAGCCCACAAAACTAGCTGGAAATATATCTTTCTGCTTCTTTAACCCTGATCAAAACTGCAGGGCACAGCTGCTTCACATCCTAGTAATCTATGTGGACTAACTGCATTTTGTTGGCACAGTATATTTTTAAAGGGTATATTTATTGTTACGTAAGAGTCTGGGAATTTTAGTTCTCATTTTACTTTTTCTTATAGGTCAGACTTAAATACTATAATTTTGAATCAATTATAAGGAAAACAAACATAAGCTTAGATCCACTGTGTGAGGCTGATTAATTTTGCAAATGGTAGTGGATGCAATCTCCACAGCTGGTGCCCACCCTAAACGCTTTTTCTAAGTGTGTACATGTACCTCACTGTCTATTTCATTTGCTTTTCACTGGTATAATGTTTCTGTTCTATTTTATTCACGTTTTATGCTTGTCTCTCTTTGTTAGTCTGCCTGAGTTAATATATTCTTGATATGTAGGGGCTGGTATCTAGCTTAAAACCAGATACACATAGATGCTATCAAAATGCTGTGTTGATGATGTCAGGAACCCACTTAGCAGCATTAGGCTCTCCAAGGCACTAGCACAAACTTTCTGGCTCATAGCTAGGACTGCCTAGTTTCAGTCAGTCTCTGAATTAAGTACTAAAGGATGACTCCCTTACTTGTATGCATGTGTGTATCATTCATTCCACAAATACATATGAAGGTTTGCTACATACCAGGTTCTGGGTGTAGGTCCTGGGGTTACACTAGAGCACAAAACAGACGGATGCCTGACCCCCAGAAACTTACAGTCAGTGGAGAGATAATCAACTATTCACAAATCACATAATGGGAAACAGTGCTAAGAGTTATGGAGAAAAGGTACAGGATGCCATAAAAGGATCAATGGTGGGAACTGACCTCATTCTGCATATGCGTAAGTGGCAAAATTGTTTTAAAACTTATTATTTGATGATAGTGAAGAATTATTACTTTTTAAAGACTTAATAATAGTATTGTGAGTTTGTATTTTTTTTTTGTTTTTATATTATGGAGATACACTTGGGAATATTTACAATGAAATGATAGAAGTCTTGGATTAGCTTCAAAACAAGCCGGCAGAGAAGACTAGGAGTGGAGCCAGATTTTTCTTCTTGCAGTTGGGGGGGTCGGGTCCATAGCATTCATTATACGTTCTTCTCAACTTTTATGTTTGAAAAGTTCCTCATAAAAAGTTGAAAAATTTTCAGCAGCATTAAATGAAATACTCACCAAATGGGATGAAAGTTCCATTTCCACATGAAAATAGAAAGCAACATCTTTCTCTTGGTGTTTTGCTGTGCCCCATCTTTCTCAGGATCTCCATGTGTTTCTATTTCTTTCTCTCGTTTCTCACACCCTTGCCCAGCTCCTCTGTCTTTCAACCACCTTATGGTATTCTCTTTTACTTCAACTGCGACTCTTCTCTGCAGCATTTACTTGATGTGTATATTTTCCTCATCCCTTCCCCGTATCCTCTCTTTCCTCTCTTACACCCGTTAAATTCATTTGCGTTATGGCACAGATGCCCCTTGACTTCTTCCCCTGTAGGGCAATTGTCCTTAACAGAACCACACTCCTTACTCCTATTACGGCAACAGGAGAAGGAGGTACAAGCACTGTTACCTTTCTGCCTCCCTGTGAACTATGTGTGTGCCAGAACACTCTATCTACCTGTCCACTTGGGCAAAAATTTAGACTGAATAATTACTTGGCAGGTTTTAAGGGTGGCAACCATAGGAACTCATTAATTGGGGAGGGGAGAATGACACATGTCCAACTGTTTAGTTCTTTTCCTAAATGCGTACTTTATAATTCGTAAATGTAGAGAACTTTCTTTCTAACAAGACCGTTCACTACACTATTCTCTACCTTTTTTTGAGACGTTTAAACACTTTCATTCCTAACATAGTTACTTGTTCTCATAACCTCCCTGGGAGAAAGGGAGAGTGAATTTTATTTCCAGAAGAGCAAATTCAGGCACAAGGAGGACAGATAAACTGTCAACAGTCACCAGGGAAGCCAGCAGAAGGGCTGAGAGCAACACTCTTGCCTCTAGCATCGAGTGTGTTATTTACCTGCTGAACCCTGAACCCGCGAGGGTCTGAACTGGCAGGCTTTCCTGAGGGTGTGGCGGCAGGGCCTGCATTCTTGTCTCTATTGTCCTGTACTGTTTACTTGCAGGATGTGGAAGCACAGCATGTAATGTAATACCAGATGTTCTACGTGGGAGGAATTTCATAACTCATACACTTTAGCATGCTTTTTTCTAACTGCGCCCAGCTCCTCTCATGCAGCACAAAAATGTAAATCTGCTTCCCAAATTATTACCAGGTCCTGGAATCTGAAAGGAAATATTGGTGGTTCTTTGGTATTTTTCACTTTTAGCTGAAGCACACATGTGGATGTCTAGGGTAACATCATGTGGATTCTTCTTATTTTTTAAATGGCTCCAACTGTAGTGGCCCAGAACAGCTGGGGAATGTCCAAGGGCCACAGGGTCATTGGCCTATATTAAGGTCTCTACTCACTGATGAGGCCTCCCCATCCAAACTCACTGTCCCTCCTCCCGAGCTGGTACCCATTATCCTGCGTGGGCAAGCTGCCTCTCTCTGCCACAGACACTATGCTCATCCTGCCCTGGTGCCTCTGCTCATTTCGTTTTCCCTTTCTGGAATATTCTGGCTCTTCTCTTCCCATCTCTAAGTCCTAGCTGAGCTCTGGCCGCACCTCACAGCAGCCCACTAAACTTGCCTTTCTTTGCACTGCTGGAGGGGACAACCTCTGCACCCTATGACTTTAGCACTTAACTCTCTCTGTGTGTGTGTGTGTGTGTGTGTGTGTGTGTGTGTGTGTGTTCCCTTGTCCTGTCTCCGTACTAATCTGCAAGATTTCTGAGGGCAGGAAGGGACCATCGTGTAGACTTACCTGAATTCCCTATGTTGCCTAGGAACAGATAGACATGGATGGGGTGATTTGAGCTTTAGATTTTAAGGAGCCTGAGTAGAAAGAACAGGGGATTTTGTTTATTTGGCTGTTTCAGTTAGGGATGGGGATATCTGTGGATTTCAGTTTGAGGTCCGAGTTGCAGCATGAGGTGGAAACGCACACAAATCTAGGTTTCCCCATAGTCCACCGTGACATTTCACCATAACAGTAGTGCTGCTCTAAACGCGATGGGAACACTGACCTCTGCTGGAATGCTCTCTGGCCCATCTCTCTAGCAGCTCTCTTGACCTCCTCGGGAACTGCATCTTTCTCAGCCTGAGAGACCTGGTACACCGTATGGCCTGCATCCAGCCGGTAAGGGCCTCCTTTGCCACCCAGGCCTGCCGTGTCTCTTCCCCCTGGAAGGAAAATATGGAAATTCGGATGATAAATCTGAACTTGACCACCGAACAAAAGTTGGGTCATGGTTTTAGGACAGGCTTGTGGAGGATATTAACTGTACTTAACTCATAATTAAACAGTCAAATTACCTTCTTCTGGAAAAAGATGTATTCTCTTGTTTAGGATGTTTTTCCTTTTTCCCATCTGTTCAAATACTACCTATATATCAAAGCTTACTCCAACTTCTACGACACCTTAGCTAATGCTGCTACCTCATAGGGATTCATACTCTTGTGTACTATTTCATATTTATTTTTCTCACTAACTATATGATAGATGAGATATTTTATTTATTTTTGTACTACCATACCTATAAGAGTGGTTTGAATATCAATAGATACTTAGTATATATTTGCTAATTAAATGAACAACTGTTCCCTTCCCTCAGGTATTACCTTAGTTTTCCTTAAAATACCTGGACAGTCAGGCTATAAATACTGTTTTTTTCTGCTTTGCAAGTTATAAAAATAATGCACAGAGAGGCTAAATATTCATGACCTGATATCACTGGCTTAGCCAAGATTAGAAGCCAATTATTACACCCACTTTGACTTTTGGTTTGAACAGTATATAACGTAAACACCACCAGCTTTAGAACAGTCTTTCAATAGACACTCAAGTTCACACAATACATATTACATATACATATTACATTTTATAACATAACATTGTATGAACTGTTCATGTTGTAAATGCCTGTAAGGCCAGGTAGGTCATATGATAAAAAGTTGTGGGGACATTGACTAACTTACAGAGGATTTACCTTGTCTAAATACATCCAAATTGAAATTATTTTAAAACACTACATGGACCAGAGGAAAAAAATACATCTGTTGGCTAGATTTGGCCTTTGGGCTATAAGCTTGTTACCCCTATTTAGGGGTAGATTAGAATACTAGTAACTCGTTTCTTTTGTTTATTCACATGTAACTTGAGAACTTAGAAGAGAATCCAATATTGGAGGGGCAGTATAGGACAGTATGGTATATTATAATACGCTGCTATTGTATGTTATGATATAGTTAAACCAGACTGCTTGGGTTTGAATCCTGGTTCCAACCCACCAGCCATTTATCTTTGGGGAATTACTTAACTTCTCTGTGTCTCAGGCTCCTCTCTATAAAGTGGGGATACTAATATTATTTCCTTCATGGGATTGTCATGAAGCTAAAATGCTTACAGCAATATCTGGCACATAATAAAAGGTATATAACGGACTGCTTTTACTATTATAAAACAAAGCCTAGTTATGCAGAATTAGGCAATTTCTAGTTTCATAAAGTGGAAAATTTGAAGGCTTTTAGACTTTTGGTAAATTATGTTACATTTTTCTTTCACCATCACCACCCCCACCCCCACCCCCACCTCACCACTGAGCTTTAACTGGTCTATAAAACTAAAACCAAGAACTCAATATGAACTGCTCCCCTTTTGAAAGTCCGGGTAGGTCATTTCTTTTTGGGAAATACTATGAGAACTGCCTATTAATTACACTACTCTAATCTTTTGATTGGAACATATTTCACTTTCATTTAGAAATGGGTGGTGGAAAATTCCTTCTGGGATGTGTGTGACTCCCATTTCTTACTCATGGCCAGCCAATAGGCGGAGGGGTGCAGTAACTGGACAGTGACAATGAGCTATGGGAGGAAAAGGTGTTTCTGGGATCTAACTCCTTTCCTACAGCAGGGTATCCTGAGTATGGGTGGATCATGAATTTGAGCTGAAAGTTTCCTAGGTGCTGAGATGTTATCATTCTGGTGAAAGGGAGAAAGTGGTGGAAACATCAGAAGCTGGTGTGAGTGACTGGCCACATGAGTCACAGGGCCCCGGGGAAAGCTGCACTGGGGTGGAGCAGGTGGTGCTCTTCACGATCTCCACTTCCCAGAGCCTTTCATTTGTACTATTTCAATGAAGATGCTTCCCAGAGGTTCTAAGACTGCAGGGCATAGTCTTAAAGCTAAGCTGGACATTCCAAACCCGTTCAGAAGATAATGGGGAGGGTGGGCAAGGGAGGAGCATTGATGAAGAAAGGGGAATCAGATGACTTGTTGGGCCAGAGCTCACTTCAAAGAAAAGAATTCTGAGGGAAAAGAATGGCAGAGAGAAAAAGAGAAATTGAAGCCAAGGAGCCTTGATCAAGTGAAAACTAAAAGCCAGGTGAAACAAATGTAGCCTCAATCTGGACAGACACGTGAGCTAGTAAATTCAAGTTTGGTAACAAATAGGAACTTCTCCCCCAGAGCAGTCCACTGCTGGGAAACCACATCTGGCTGGCTCGTTCCACAATGCATTCCATATGGATTAAATCTTGTTGGCTTGACACTAACTTCCAGATCAAAGGACATTTCTAAAAATAGCCTTACTTTAAAGCTGATGCTTGATGAATAAACAGAGTAGACAAGAAGTCCACAGGCCTATTTGATAGCACATTGTCTCAGCAGAGAAACCCATTTCCTCCCGAGGCTGTCAAGGCCAAGAGGCACAGACCATCCCAAGGAAGGTGAAGTACAGAGCTCCTGCCAGCACCCCTCACGGTGAGATAAGCTCAGACAGTGCGCACACAGTCTGGCCCTATTCCTGTGGCCTCGCAGATGTGTCTGCTCCAGCTGCCGCAGAGGAAAAAGGAAGACGGCAGTCCTGGGAACAATGCCCTAGTTGGGCGGCCAAGAGGAAGGAGTCGGCCATCGGTTTAGACTGCAACCAGCCTTATCTTGAAATCTTGCACCCTCAACATACTTTTAAGATGTGGAAGACAAGGACCGTTTCTTTTCAAAGTCAGTTGCTCAAGAAAGAATTTACTGTGGATTTCTGGCATGATCCCAAGGTCATGGAATTTGAAAGAAGGGATTAACACTTTAGTGAAAATATTCTTTATGCCAGGCATCGTGCTCAGTGCTTAACAATTGTAATCTCATTTAATCCTCACCACAACTTAAGGTGGTTCACACTATCCCTCTTTGACTGATGAAGCAACTCCAGGAGGGTCAGCATGTTCTTAGGTCACAGGGTGGCAGAGCCTGTGGGACTCCAAATGCCAGACTCTTCGCATGCCTTGATGTCATGCTGGGGTAGAGGGCAAGACGACAATCCAACTGAGTAATGAGGGAGGCTGAGAAAGCAAGCCGGTCTCTGAGTCTTCTCAGGGGCGCTGTGCTGGCCTAATGGGCTTGGGAAACCTCGGGAAGGCTGACTCAGGACAATGCTTGTGTCACCAACCTGTTCCGCCAGCCCAAGTGTTGCCGCCCACATGAGGCATGTTGTCTGGGTCCTCCTTCCCGTGTTTGGGGGAGCTTACATCTTCACCACTGTCTCTGTTGATTGTTATCTAAAAATGAAGAATGGAGACATGTTTACTATCCTGTGACAAACATCAGGAACGGCATGACAGAAAAAAAAATTTTTTTCCTCCTAAGTCCTTCAGTTATCACATAACCTCAGGCCAATGGACTTGATAAATGCTGTGAGTATTTGGCAAAAATTCCATCAGATGGATTCCAACATCCATCTAGTTGGGAAGGAGAACTAATTTTTTAAAAAACTCAAAGAAAAGTAAAGGAGCTGGACTGCTTATAGCTACAGAATGTTTCTGGTGCAAACCAAGCTGTGAGCATTTACCAGGGCATGAGACTTACCAGATGCAGGGAAAATGGATCTCACTGGAGAGGGGTATTTTGCCAGTGGTTTAAAAGGATCACCACCTAGCTGATCCAGCTGAGTCATTATATACACATTTACCCATTCTATTTTCAAAGAAATCCCATTACTCTGAGAAATGCCATTTTACATAAAATATATGGGAAAGAAAAACAAAAAGTTATGTATGTATGCCTTAGTGATAGATTTATGTTATACACTAAAAACTGCTTATTTATTTTTTGGACCCACTTCAATTTTTATTATGGTATTTTGTAGCTTTCCTAATTCATCTTTATTGTAAAACTAGATTTATGATTCCTGCAATTCAAACAGAATAAGTAGTACTTTAGCCGCCTTCTGTGAGAGCCTGAAGTTCATTTCTTCCTTTCATTCAGTACAGTGTCACCAAAAGGAGTGATAATCACACAGAAATTTCAATCCTAGTAGTCAGTTCAGTAGATACTACTCCACAATAAAAAGAAAACAAAGCATTCACATTTTATGCACACTATGAGCCTGCTCTCAGATGTAATGATTTCCTAGAAGACAAGATCAAATTCTCATTCATTTGTTCAAATAAGACTCACAGAAAATGTACTGATGGGACATTCTGTGAGGTACCATGGGGCCTACGCCATGGAGGATTGGTTCCTGCCCTCAAACTGCTTACAGTGGAACAACAGAGCTTACAAATAAATGGGCCTGAAGTGGGTCTTTACAGTTAACCATTCCATGTTGGTACCTGGGTTTTTCATTCTTGATGTTGGGATTAATGCAGTTAGGTAGGTAATTTGAGGTCTTTGCAAATAAAATGGCCATTAAGAATAAAATCAACATAACTTCTATTGTCTTATGTCCAAGTTGGTTCATTTCAAGTGTTATGACATCGTAGGGATTTTAATTAGCTGGGCTTTTCTGCAAATAGCTTTGGCAGCACCAACAAAATTTTTGCCAAAACTTCAGCATACTCCAAGAAAATTTAGCAGGCAGACATGACAATTGATATAAATTCCACACACATAATCATGCTCTAAAAATGGGTGAAAATAATTTTTCCTCCTGTTTTCTTAAACAAGCAAGATAGCTAGGAACATTTAGAGAAAAACTCCCAATCTAGAGTGCAGTGGTGGGATTTTGGCTCACTGCAACCTCTGCCTCCCAGGTTCAAGCAATTCTCCGACCTCAGCCTCCCAAGTAGCTGGGATTACAGGCACCTGCCACCATGCCCAGCTAATTTTTTTTATTTTTAGTAGAAACGGGGTTTCACCATGTGGGCCAGGCTGGTCTTGAACTCCTGACCTCAAGTGATCCACCCGCCTCGGCCTCCCAAAGTGTTGGGATTACAGGCATGAGCCACTGTGCCAAGATACATTTTTTTTTAATATAATAAGAAGATACTTTATTTTTAAACATAAAGACACAATTTATTTTTTATTTCTTCTTTGTTTTTTATATTTTAAGTTCTAGGGTACATGTGCACAATGTGCAGGTTTGTTACATATAGTATACATATGCCATACGCTTTGCTGCACTCATTAATTCGTCATTTATGTTAGGTATTTATCCTAATGCTATCCCTCCCCAAGCCCTCACCCCAGGACAGGCCCCAGTGTGTGATGTTCCCTACCCTGTGTCCTAGTGTTCTCACTGTTCAATTCCCACCTGTGAGTGAGAACATGCGGTGTTTGGTTTTCTATTCTTGCAATAGTTTGCTCAGAATGATGGTTTCTAGCTTCATCCATGTCCCTGCAAAGGACATGAACTCATCCTTTTTTATGGCTGCATAGTATTCCATGGTGTATATGTGCCACATTTTCTT
>NW_012103976.1:2568856-2569466 GCF_000951045.1 Mandrillus leucophaeus
GTCTATATCTCTGTTTTGGTACCAGTACCATGCTGTTTTGGTTACTGTAGCCTTGTAGTATAGTTTGAAGTCAGGTAGCATGATGCCTCCAGCTTAGCATTGTCTTGGCAATGTGGGCTCTTTTTTGGTTCCATATGAACTTTAAAGTAGTGTTTTTTTTCAATTCTGTGGAGAAAGTCATTGGTAGCTTGATGGGGATGGCATTGAATTGATAAATTACCTTGGGCAGTATGGCCATTTTCATGATATTGATTCTTCCTGTCCATGAGCATGGAAAGTTCTTCCATTTGTTTGTGTCCTCTTTTATTTCGTTGCGCAGTGGTTTGTAGTTCTCCTTGAAGAGGTCTTTCACATCCCTTGTAAGCTGGATTCCTAGGTATTTTATTTTCTTTGTAGTAATTGTGAAATGGGAGTTCACTCATGATTTGGCTCTCTGTTTGTCTGTTATTGGTGTACAGGACTGGTTGTGATTTTTGCACATTGATTTTGTATCCTGAGACTTTGCTGAAGTTGTATATCAGCTTAAGGAGATTTTGGGCTGAGACGATGGGGTTTTCTAAATATACAATCATGTCATCTGCAAACAGGGACAATTTGACTTCTTCTTTTC
>NW_012103976.1:2570401-2609846 GCF_000951045.1 Mandrillus leucophaeus
ATTTTCTAGTTTATTTGCACAGAGGTGTTTACAGTATTCTCTGATGGTAGTTTGTATTTCTGTGGGATCGGTGGTGATATCCCCTTTATCATTTTTTATTGCATGTATTTGATTCTTCTCTCTTTTCTTCTTTATTAGTCTTGCAAGCAGTCTATCAATTTTGTTGATCTTTTCAAAAAATCAGCTCCTGGATTCATTAATTTTTTGAAGGATTTTTTGTGTCTCTATATCCTTCAGTTCTGCTCTAATCTTAGTTATTTGTTGCCTTTTGCTAGCTTTTGAATGTGTTTGCTCTTGCTTCTCTAGTTCTTTTAATTGTGATGTTAGGGTGTCGATTTTAGATCTTTCCTGCTTTCTCTTGTGGGCATTTAGTGCTATAAATTTCCCTCTACACACTGCTTTGAATGAAAGACACAAGTTTTACAATAGTCCTGCCACAGCCCCAGGGACTTCTGGGCTGCTTTCAGAAGGATCTTCAGAATCTATGGCTGGTTTTTAATATCTTTCATAGTGACATTTATATATTCTTTAAAAACATTTGATTTTTAACAAACAGTCAAATGCTACTTAGAGTTGATTTCTGTTGGAAGCTATTTGCTAACTTGCTGGTAAACTTCGGCAAGTCAAGTAAGTTCTCTGGACCATCACTTTCGCATCAGAAACTAAGGGGTTAAACTAAATTATTTATACCATTACACCCAGCATTGACGTGCTGTGACTGATTCAGTGATTTCAAATCTGGTAAATAAGGTGATCAAAGTAGGGTTTTCATCAAAACCAGGTACAATTATACAATAATGAGACAACTGACAGCTTCTCATTTACAATGGTTTGACTTATAACTTTTCAACTTTACAATGGGATGAAAGCAATACACACATTCAATAGAAATTATACTTCAATTACACATACAACCATTTTGCTTTTCACTTTTAGTATATTTAAAAAGTTATATGAGATATTCAACACTTTATTGTAAAATAGGCTTTATGTTAGATGGTTTTGTTCAACTGTAGGCTAATGTAAGTGCTCCGAGCATGTTTAAGACAGGCTAGGCTAAGCAATGAAGTTTGGTAGGTTTGGTGTATTAAATACATTTTCAGCTTACCATATTTCTAATTTATGACGGGTTTATTGGGATGTAAGCCCACCGGAAGTCAAGGAGCATCTGTAGTTTGCTTATAAGCGTTAAGACTCTTCTATAGGCTAATTCTAAAAGAGAAGTTCCGAAAATAGTCTAAAAATTGGAAGAACCATTCTGAACACCATTCCTCACTTTGTGGGGCATGTGTGTGTATTCTGGTACGCTGTTAAAAATAAATTTTAAAAAACCAGAAGAGGTATGAAAGGCAAATTCCTACATGTCTTCTAACTTTACTTTCATCAAATATTATCACCCTAAGACATTTCACACAATCCAGTTATTCTGCTGTAAAAACAGTCTTTTAAGAGTCAGTACTACAAATGAAGGCACGAGGTAAAAGAAAAGGCCCCTCAAGTAGCCTCCCTCAGTTACCTTCAAAACTATGCTTTTGAAGTTGCAAAGAAACCTATAATGGCCATCAGGGAGGCAAAAGACAGGCGATAAAATTTCTGGGCAGAAAGGAACTGGCATGTTCTTTGCCACATGTGTGTCTTGCCAGGCCATCTGCTGGGAAATGGGGCTGCACATATTGCCAACACAAGGCATTTCCACACCAACCCCAAAATGGGAGCCCAGGGATGTTTCAAAATCGACAAATTCTTGACAAAAACAAACATCAGCCAAAACCTGATCTGCTCCAGGGAAATGTACACCATACAATTCCAGCGATGTTTAATTAGAAGCAAGGCATTTAGAGAGCTTATCTAATTTTGTGCCATTTTATGAATGCCACTCACTCACAGGAGTATATTTCTTTAGGTGGATGGAGGAGTATATATGTCAAGAAGTTTTCAAAGCCATTTTAGGACATCTCTTACATCAATTGACAATGATTCATAAAAGATGCAAGTCAGGAATTCTAGGACAGTCCAACCCAGGACAGAAAGAAACTGGAACATACACTCGGGGAGGCTTATCATTTGAGGAATTTTGTTTCTGGGGACAGCCATGTGCTAGACAGCCACTAGTCATTCAGAAAATTGATAAGCTGCTGTTTGCTTTCATGTACGTGTTGAAAAGCATTTGAAATGTACTTCCTTTGAGAGCTGGTTTCAGTTAGAAAATGCTCAAGTAAGTAATTCCAAGTACTGAAATAAACACTACTGAATTCACTTAACGGGATCAAAAATTTCCCCCAAAAAGAAAATATTATGCCCCCTTATAACTTTCGATGCAACCCAATGCTGAGCCCCTCGATGTGTTTCTCACAGCTGACACAATCTGCTTTTTTAAAGGTAAGTGTGCTATAATCGTAAGAATCATTATCCTCTTACATGTCAATTAAAATGGAAAAAACATGGATCTTGTAAATTACATCTCATAAAAACGTTCCGGAGTAAAGCCAGCACAGGGAAGGGACATGACTCACTGAAGCCCTGTAATTCTGGGCAAGGCCCATATATTTTAGTCTCCTCCTTGAGTTCATGACTTTTAAAAACCATCAATAAAATGATAAAAATAGCCAGAATATAATCCTGGAAGAAAAGTGAGCTTTTGGAGGTATGACTGGACAACACAGCTGGAGACTAGGTGTGGCAAAGCAGACATTTCTAGTTGCCTACCTCACGTTCATTCCCTCTTTTTTCCTTTTAAACAGAAGTCAGATATATCATACTTGGCTAGAATTAAGCACAACAATCCCATTCCCCTTAGCCAGTGACTGGTGCAGGGGAAGCCATGTGGCCTGAGATGTGAGAGAAAGTTTGCCAGGAGGCTTCTAGGAAGCCTTCCCAGGTAAAAGAAAAGATGGTTGTCAGAAGAGCTTCTCACTGTCCTGGATGCACTGCTCTCTCGTCCCCTCCAACACACACACACACACACACACACCCACTTCCTGCCTTGGGACACAGTTGAGTGAGAATACGATGCATAGAGCTGTAGCATCCACATGGTGACCATGTGTTAACAAGAGGATGGCAGATTGGAAGGCTGGAAGAGTCTATGCCCCAATGACATTGTTGAGCTGCTGAACCAGCCATGAAGTCACTTGCCTCTAATCTCCTACATAAGTAAATAATACACGTTCTTACAGTTAAGCCATTGTTATTTGGGTTTTCTGCTACTTGGAGTCAATTGCATGCAAACTAACTGATTCACGTATTAAAGGATGAACGAGAGGCAGCAGGGCAGAAGCTACTGTCTTGATCTTCCTGAGGATGTCCTACTTCTAACAAGACATGCTTTGAATTTTCTGACATTAAAAATACCATAACAACATCAGCACAGAAATCCTAATTATTACAGTTGCCTACTCTCTTCTTGATTGATTAGCAGGCAACTGAATATATTCATTCACTTATACTTTTATGCAAACATACCTGTGTATGTGTGTGGTGCATCTAGTACTCAGGTGGGATACAGAGATTTCTGACCCAGGATCTTTGCTTCTAGAAGGATATTGCATACAGGGGAATGCACAAGATGATACAGGCTATGATAAGATTCTGAATATATCTGCCTAAAACAAAATATTGTCTGAGGTTATTGTACCCACAGGTTAGAAATTTCTTTCACAGGAATAAAATAAGATTGATAGATGGCTAGCTAGATCAATAAGGAAATAAGAGAGAAGATCCAAATAAACACAATCAGAAATGACAAAGGTGACATTACCACCAATCCCAGAGAAATACAAAAAACCCCTCAGAGACTATCATGAACACCTCTCTGCATACAAACTAGAAAACCTAGAAGAAATGGATAAATTCTTAGAAACATACAACCTCATAAGATTGAACCAGGAAGAAACTGAATACCTGAACAGACCAATAACATGTTCAGAAATTGAATCAGTAATAAAAAGCCTACCAACTACAAAAAGCCTTGGACCAGAAGGATTCACAGCTGAATTATGCCAAATGTGTAAAGAAGAGCTGGAACCAATCCTACTGAAATGATTCTCAAAAAATCTAGGAGGAGGAACTTCTCCCTAACTCAATCTATGCAGCTAGCATCATTGTGATATCAAAACCTGGTAGAGACACAATGAAAAAAGAAAACCTCAGGCCAATATCCCTGATGAACATAGATGCAAAAATCCTCAACAAAATACTAGCAAATCGAATCCAGCAGCACATCGAAAAGCAAATCTATCACAATCAAGTAGGCTTTAATCCTGGGATGCAAGGCTGGTTCAACATACACAAATCAATGAATGTGATTAATATTTATGATTAACATAAACAGAACTAAAAACAAAAACCACATGATCATCTCAATAGATGCAGGAAAGGCTTTCAATAAAATTCAACATCCCTTCATGTTAAAACCCTCAACAAACTAGGCATTAAAGAAACACCTCAAAATAATAAGAGCCATGTATGACAAACCCACAGCCAACATCATACTGAATGGGCAAAGGCTGAAAGCATTCTCTTTGAGAATCGAAACAAGACAAGGATGCCCTCTCATTACTCCCATTCCACATAGCACTGGAAGTCCTAGTCAGAGCAATCAGGCAAGATGAAGAAGTAAAAGGCATCCAAATAGGAAGACAGAAAGCAAGTATCTCTCTTCTCCAATGATATGATTCTATACCTAGAAAACCCTGTAATCTCTGCCCAAAGGCTCCCAGAACTGATAAACAACTTCAGTAAAGTTTCAGGATACAAAATCAATGTACAAACATCAGCAACATTTCTATACATCAATAATGTCCAAGCTGACAGCCAAATTGAGAATGCAATCCCATTCACAATAGCCACAAAAAGAGTATAATACCTAGGAATATAATTAACCAGGGAGGTGAAAGATCTCTACAGCGAGAATTACAAACACTGCTGAAAGATGACACAAACACACACAAATCAAATACTCATAAATCAGAGATGACACAAACAAATGGAAAAACATTCCATGCTAATGGATAGGAAGAATCAATATTGTTAAAATGGCTATGCTGCCCAAAGTAATTTACAGATTCAATGCTATTCCTATCAAACTACCAATGTCATTTTTTCACAGAATTAGAAAAGGCTCTTTTAAAATTCATAAGGAACCAAAAAAGAGCCAAATAGCCAAAACAATCCTAAGCAAAAAGAACAAACCCATAGGGATCACACTACCCGACTCCAAACTACAGTACAAGGCTACAGTAACCAAAACAGCACGGTATTGGTATAAAAACAGACGCATACATCAATGGAGCATGTTAACAAACCCCAAAGTAAAGCTGCACACCTACAACCATCTGATCTTCAACAAAGCCAACCACAACACGAAATGGGGAAAGGATTCCCTATTCAATAAATGGTGCTGGAATAACTGGTTAGCCATATGCAGAAGATTGAAACTGGATCCCTACCTTTCACCACATACAAAAATCAATTCAAGATAGATTAAAGACTTAAACATAAAACCTAAAACTATAAAAACCCTAGACAAAAATCTAGGAAATACCACTCTGGACACAGGCCTTGGCAAAGATTTCATGACTAGGACTCCAAAAGCAATTGCAGCAAAAACAAAAATTGGTAAGTGGAACCTAATTAAAGAGTTTCTTCACAGCAAAAGAAACTATCAACAGGGTAAAGAGACAACCTGTGGAACGGGAGAAAATATTTGCAAACTATGCATCCAATAAAGATCTAATATCCAGAATCTACAAGAAACTTAAATGAATCAACAAGCAAAAAAACAACCCATTAAAAAATGAGTAAAGAGACACTTCTCAAAAGAAGACATACACGTGGCCACAAAGCATATGAAAAAATGTTCTATGTCACTAATTATTAGAGAAATGCAAATCAAAACCACAATGAGACAACATCTCACACCAGTCAGAATGGCCATCATCAAAAAGTCAAAAAGTGGCCTTTGAGCCCCTATGCTCAGGCCCGCTCCCAGACTGTAGTGTGTACTTTCATTTTCAATAAACCCCTCATTTCTTCCCCGCTTTGTTTGTGCATTTTGTCCAATTCTTTGTTCAAGATGCCAATAACTTGGACACCCTCCACTGTTAACATATTTTGGTGAACCAGCCAGGAGGAAGAGTCAAGCAGGTTCGCTAGGGCTGCTCAGGGAGAGAGAACCTAGAAGCCTGGCATGCTGGCAAAAGGGTAAACAAAGCTTTTTATGGTTTGAATCTTCTGGAAACATCAGAGAAAGACTGTCCTTGCCATCCACACTACAACAAAACTTCGGGACCTTGAACTTTGGGTTCATGGTGTTGCAACTGAACCCCTCCACATTTTTGGAACAGTGCACCCATTGGAACCATGAGAGACCATCAAGCTTCAGATGATCATGCAACAAAGGCTCCAGCCAGTTCCAGGTGAAGACACCACCACTGGCCATCAAGAAACTATCCTGCCTCCACTAGATGGAGCAGGGCGAGAGTTCCGTGATCCCCAATAGGTAGAGACTACGCCCCAAGTTAGCATGAAGCAGTTACAGAAAAAAAGACCATCGGTCCCTCTCCCTCCCATAAAGATTTATGAGGATCACATCTCTAAGTGGGGAGATGACACAGGAAAAGAGAGCCTGGAAGCAGGGAACATAGGCCGATTCACACTTCAGCTATAAAAAGAAATACCCTCTCCATAGGGCATACACCAGATAAATGACTCTGTAACTTTACTTCATCCTCTTCATTTACATAGGGTGTACCCCAAGTAGAGGGTATTTAAACTCACAAACATTCTGTAACAGGGCCTTTGAGCTCCTATGCTCCGGCCCACGCTGTGGAATGTACTTTCATTTTCAGTAAAACCCTTCATTCCTTCCAAAAAACAAAACAAGAAAGTAAAAAAACAACAGATGCCAGAGAGGTAGCAGAGAAAAGGGAACACTAATATGCTGCTGGTGGGAATGTAAATTAGTTCACTCCCATTTATAAAGTGCATATATATAAATTATGCACATAAATTTATACACATTTATAATGTGCACGTATGTTCATTGTAGCACTTTCCACAATAGCAAAGACATTAAATCAACCTAGGCACCCATCAGCAGTGGACTGGAAAGCAGTTTGGAGATTTCTCAAAGATCTTAAGACAGAACTACCTACCATTCAATCCAGCAATCCCATTATTGGGTGTATACCCAAAGGAACATAAATTGTTCATTTATGTGAACAATTTATATATATTCCCATTTATAAAGTGCATATATATAAATTATGCACATAAATTTATACACATTTATAATGTGCATGTATGTTCATTGTAGCACTTTCCACAATAGCAAAGACATTAAATCAACCTAGGCACCCATCAGCAGTGGACTGGATAAAGAAAATGTGGTACATGTACACCCTGGAATACTATGCAGCCATAAAAAAGAGTAAAATCACGTTTTTTTGTAGCAACATGAATGCAGCTAGAGGCCATTATCCTAAGCAAATTAATGCAGGAATAGAAAGTCAAATAGTGCATGTCTCACTTATAAGTGGGAACTAAACACTGAGTACACATGGACACAAAAAAGGGGATAACAGGCTGGGCACAGTGACTCACGCCTGTAATCCCAGCACTTTGGGAGGCCAAGGCAGGCAGATCATGAGGTCAAGAGATTGAGACCATTCTGGCCAACATGGTGAAACCCCATTTCTACTAAAAATACAAAAATTAGTTGAATGTGGTGGTGCGTGCCTTTAGTCCCAGCTACTCGGGAGTCTGAGGGAGGAGAATCACTTGAACCCGGGAGGCGGAGGTTGCAGTGAGCCATGATCGTGCCACTGCACTCCAGTCTGGTGACACAGCAAGACTCTGTCTCAAAAAAAAAAACAAAAACAAAAACAAAAAAAAGTGGGGACAACAAACACCAGGGCCTAGTTGAGGGTGCAGGTTAGGAGATGAAGACTGACAAACTACCTACTATGCTCACTATCTGGGTGACAAAATCATTTGCACACCAAATCCCAGTGACCTACAACTTACTCATGTAACAAACCTGCACATGTACCCCCTGAACCTAAAATAAAATATGGAAGGAAAAAAAAGTAAAGAGCTATAACATTGTATTGCACTCTAAAAATTAGAGGGAACAGAGCAGCTTAATTACAAGTGGTCAGTTTTTCAGCTCTATATTCTTACGCTTGTTATGAGATCAATAAAAATTATTTCCTGATTTTCTAGTTCTAAACATGCCAAGAAAACAACTGCCCTAACCTGGTATGCTAACATCAATAACTCGTAATTATGTTCTCAATACTGTAATACAAGTGTACAGCAGCCTGAAAAAAGAAATTTCTTTCATAGATATATACAATGAAAGTCACATATTTCCCTAGGAATGATGTTTTTTCATATGAAGTCAGCTGGCTAAATAATAACAATAAAAAAGGCTGACCACCACCCAGTTTTCATTAATAACCAGTATGTTCTACAATGATAACGCATGACAAAAATACCTTTGTTGCACAGGTAGCTTCTATGTGTTTCAACTTCAACCTCTGGCAAAGCCATCAAGTATGCAGTTTATCTTCAGTTCTTCCCTGGCTTGGTGGTAATATTTGCCTTCACATACTCAGTGACCCTCTGCGCTCTTTAATCCCTCAACACCCTTAAAAAGCAGAAAAGCATCTGACTTTTGGTCACTCATATGTACAAATTATACTGTAGCTGATATTCATTCATATTAAATAATTAACCTCAGTGGGAATTTCTATTTTAAGTGCCTTTATAACTAACTGAAAAATAAAGCCTTGTTTTCTTTGTTAAAAAGTTTGAGAATCAGTAAGGAGGCAGAGGTAGTGGGATGGGGCAGGGGCACATGAGGCCTATTCCCTAGTCCTAAAGACAAATGCCTATTAGGGCGACTTGTGATATTACAGGTGAGAAGGAGAATGAATGGTCCATGGTCTGTCCTGCAGAAGTCCTGTCTTCTGGCATAGCAAGGGTTTCTTTCCTTTCTCGTGGGCTTCTTTGAATCAACCATCAGCCCCTCCCTGTTGACTGTGAGCTGGACCCTTTTGCCAACCACTCTATACCAATCCAACTCAGTCTCACCCTCCACCTCTCCACACCAACCCAACCCAGTCTCACCCTCCACCTCTCCACACCAACCCAACTCAGTCTCACCCTCCACCTCTCTATACCAACCCAACTCAGTCTCACCCTCCACCTCTCCACACCAACCCAACTCAGTCTCACCCTCCACCTCTCCACACCAACCCAACCCAGCCTCACCCTCCACCTCTCCACACCAACCCAACTCAGTCTCACCCTCCACCTCTCCACACCAACCCAACCTAGTCTCACCCTCCACCTCTCCACACCAACCCAACTCAGTCTCACCGTCCACCTCTCCACACCAACCCAACCCAGCCTCACCCTCCACCTCTCCACACCAACCCAACCCAGCCTCACCCTCCACCTCTCCACACCAACCCAACCCAGCCTCACCCTCCACCTCTCCACACCAACCCAACTCAGTCTCACCCTCCACCTCTCCACACCAACCCAACTCAGTCTCACCCTCCACCTCTCCACACCAACCCAACTCAGTCTCACCCTCCTTCTCTCTATACCAACCTAAATCAGTCTCACCCTCCTTCTTTCTGCTTGAACACTCGTAGAGGCTTAAGAATATTTTGATTTCTAGCATAAGTGATACGCTTGAAAAACATTTAAAAACATTTGAAACTATAACCAAAGCCACTCCCCCTCCCCGTCTATCTAGATGTTCTGAAGCACATCCCTATAGACATCCTTATGATTTTTCTGAGTTTATAAAATCTCTGACAAAGAGCATTCTCACTGGAACGACCTTCTTCAGTGAGCGCTATTGTGATGCAGTAAAAACACCAGTCTAGTGACAATGAGCAAAACTTTATATATTTTACAGACTGGGGATAAAAGGAGAAAAAAGTCAGTTTATTAATATTTTACTTTGCCTTTTATTATCTGATGTAGTAGCTGTCAACAGTGGTATATACATATAGCCTTGTACATAAGAGGTGCTAAATAAATATGTATTGAATGCAAGCATGGGAGTCTGCTCAGTGACAGGAAACTAAGAATTTAATCTGCATACCATGTTGTCCACAGTAAAGTGTCATCTGGGTGCCTGATGGGACTCTTTCCAGCTCTGCCTGCCAGCCCATAATTGGCACACAGTGGGGCCACTGGTCAGCAGAGAGCCATCTTCTTCTTTACATTTAATTTTATTTTTTGAGACAGAGTCTCACTCTGTCACACAGGCTGGAGTGCAGTGGTGCGATCATGGCTCACTGCAGCCTCAACCTCCCAGGCTCAGGTGATCCTCCCACCTCAGTCTCCCGAGTAGCTGGGATTACAGGCACGTGCTACCACACCTAGCTAATTTTTGCATTTTTTTTTGTAGAGATGGGGTTTTACCATGTTGGCCAGGCTGGTCTTGAACCTTTGGGCTCAAGCGATCCTCCCACCTGAGCCTCCCAAAGTGCTGAGCTTACAGGCATGAGTCACTGTGCCCGGCCTGGAGAGCCATCTTCTAACAGGGGCAGGAAACCCTGTTGGCTCTGGGTTGTTCTTAAATCCTGATCGTGCCTCACCCGCAGTTTGACTTTGACCCCTACCAAGGTCTCAGCTCACTTAGTTTCAGGCCGAGCTCCTCACTGGGCCCTACATGGACTCCCTGGCATGACCTCTGAGTCTATAGGTGATGACCTCTCTTCTTACTTCCTGGTCCAAACAGAGCTGTTTGAATGGCTGTCCGAAATAAAATCATACGCTTAAGGAACTCATCCAAAGCAACTGCTCATTTTACTTAGAGTACCTTATTTATTCATTCTCTTCTATTTAAATTCAAGTAGGAATTAAAGATGAAGAAGATTTTTGGAAAATCTGGGAATATGGAATGCAGAATGATGAAGTCAAGAGGATGATTCACAGATTAAGATGCTATACTTATAAACAAATCTTTAAGGGAAACCAAATGTTATCATTGTATGTAGGTGAGTGTCAAAAACAAATGCTGAAAAATTGCAAACAATTGGCCCAGCACTGGCTTACTGCATGGAAATGCACCCTGCCTGCTGCCTCCTCACAGACTCACACTCAGTATTAAAACTCACACAAGAACAACTGCTAATTAGATTGAGAGACAGCAGGGGTGGGGCAAACTGTCAGGTCTTCACATTGTCTACCCTTTCTATTTTTGCCTCTTTTAAGAGCCTTCAAAAGGTTAACATTCAACACTATGGTAAATTAAAGCCCAGCCATCAGACCTCCATAGCCAAGGAAGAAGTTAGCAAAGCATAACAATCTTGACTACAGCAAATACTATGCAAATGCTTTGGTTTTGGTATATGCAAAGTGGTCCTGGCAAGAGACATTTAATGCCATGTACTTCATTATTAAAGCTCAAAATGATCTCTCATGGCCTTTCTTGGTCTGGTGACTTCAATCTCATACCGAAGCATTGTGCTTTTCTCAAAATATAAAACTGGTTTGGCATTTTTAAAAGCTATTCTGTTTTCCATCCCAACAGGATTCTCTGAGGTGGTAAGGGTACCAGGAAAAGGGAGGGTAGGTAGAAAAGCCATTCTTACCATGACCGTAGGTAGAAGCAAAAGGGGGATTTAACATGACCCAGATCCTAAAGATTCTTGGAAGCACCTACATGCAAAAGAATTTAGCATGAGGAATTCTTTTCTGGAGACAGAGATGCTAGCTGAATTAGTGATGGACAGGTTATGATGGTATTGTCCGTCTGGAGAGGTATTTCCAGCATCAAATCTTGGCTGCTGCTTTTTCCATTTTCTTTGTTACTACAAGTCACACTATACTGTCACCCATCATTTCTCCCAGGATGCTTCCTACAACTGTTGGTTTACCATCTTAGGCTGCAATAATGCTTATGAATCCATTTCCTACTGATGTTTACCCTGAGTTTTTCCAACCATTTCCTCAAGGCACCTGGAGGTCCTGTGAAACATATGTTGGAACACCCAGTGATAACGATCTCCCTTTGCTTCCAGCAGGCCAGGCACTGTCACTTTACATACTTTTTGACAGTCGCTATGGTTCAAAACTATTCCTAAGAATACAGAATAATGACATAAGGAAAGGCCATAGAGAAATAAGCAATCTGCACTGCACACACACAACTCAGGATCAGGTGACACATCACTCAGTAGCTGAGGGCATTTGTGGTTTTGGGCTTTGAGGCTTACTGTGTGAGGGAAACTTCCAGGTTGCTGTGCTGGCTCCAATCAGCTCAGAGTACGAAACAGCACTTGGAGCATGGGAAAACTTGATACGTGAAGTAGTTGTAATATACTCTTTTGTGATAGTACATTTATGTAGGTGCATATGTATATATACATCCACACATATACATTTTTTGAAGAAATATTTCAGTGATAAATAGCATTGCAATGAATCAGTGCTACAGGGTATGTAGGAAGATGTGGCTAGATACATAAGCTGGTATGGATTCTAGGTGTAAACATCTGGAGGGAAGGGACTGCATCTTATTCTTCCTAACATCTTCAGCACCTGTACAGTCTTGGTACATCACAGAAGCTCAGGAAATGTCTAGTGACTAAATGAATGACTGCATGGCCATTGCCACTGCGGCTGTGTCAAAGCCACAGAATGACCACAGTGGTATATAAGCCACCAATAATATATGGAAGCCTGATAGTTGCTCTCCTGGAACTTATGGGGGCAAGTTAGAAAGAAAGTAGGAACTTTGGGGTAAGAGAAAAGAATACCATTGGATTTTACTTTTTGAAACATTCTTTTAATTTTAGGTTGTGAAGGCTCTTATGATGTGAGCAACAAATTAAGAATACTAAATATCACTAAAGCTTTCTAATTAAATTCAGGGCACAGCTGATCTGATATATATTTACATGATGTATCATTGATACTGAGCTGTATGATACATATTTACATTATGTATCACTGATATTGTGCTGCATGGTAATCAGAAACACACAAACAATTCATGTAATCACTGTAATTAATCAGGGGTTTCTATAATCAAACATAGGTGGGTTGGTCATTTCCTCCTTTGTGTTAGTTCTCCGTTTTCTTTAACCATGTAAATCTGTTTCCCACTTATACCCTGAAATTCTTACTCCTAAAAAGACTAGAGTCCCGATGCCATTCTAATAAGTTCCCCTGCCTCTGCTTCCTGTGGCTCCCTCCTCCCTACACCCCTCCCACTTATCTCCCTCTGTACCCCATCTGAGAATTCCCTTAGCAGTGCCAGTCTTGGGAGGCCTGGGAGGTCGAGGGCTTTAGGCAGCACAAACTTTGAGACACGAAGTTGCATATGTTTGGCCATGGGAGCCGTGGCTTGGTCACCAGGCAATGCTGAGAATCATACAGAAGGGAGAGGGAAGAACACTATGTGAAGAGACTCTAGATTAACCCAGGGTCTTGGGCTGAACTAGGGTGAGTAGGGTGGCACCAGACCTTCCTTGGTGTCCTCCACAGCCTGCACTATCCTCTCTTGCATTATTATAATTCTTTATGACACTTAGGAATTTTTTCATGTCTGTCTCCCTCTACTACATGATTGCACCCCAAGACCTAACGCAGTGTAATGTTCTAGTTCTGTAGTCATGTGAGGTAGCTTAACAGAACCCTGGTTTCCAGAAACACACTTTATACCCAATTTTTGACTTATTCTATCATGTCCTAGCATTATTTTTTGGGATGAAGAAGTTTAACATAGATAGAGTTTGAGGTTAGGCATCTGTAAGAGACACATTTTAAATGAAGGAAACAGCCTGAGAGGAATCAGCAGTGTTTGCAAGCGTGGGAGTTTACAGCAGAGACAGCACTGGGATGAAAGTTGAAGCCTGCATTTCAGCCTAATGTGGCCCATAACTCTCTGTGTGATGCCAGACAAGTCATTTCATCTTTCTGCACATTAGTTTATATAATTTACTTCAGTTTTGGTTTACAAGTCGCCAGGGATCAATTTGAAGAAAATGGAAAGTTAGGTTTAAATAATATTTTTATATGATTTTATTAAAGTTTAACTTTTCTTCAAATTGGTTCACTAAGATTTTAAAGTTAAAAACATTTTTTTGAAAGGCAGCTTGATGTCATGGAAAAAACATTTTATCAGGAATTACAAGCTGACTTTTGATCCTCGTTCTGGCACTAACTGGTGAAGTGGTTTTGGCCAAAATGACTTATCTTCTCTTAGTTTTCTTCACCTAAAAAAATGAGGGGAACAGTTGGCAGAAATGTAATTCAAGTACACTATGTGGTTCTGCTGATTGATAATATTTTATTTAGTTATTATAATGTGAAATCTGAACACTAGTCTAATGAAAATTCTACTATGAATTTACTGGGGTAAATGCATATCTGACATTGGGATAGGGAACAGGAATAGGGAGATATTAAGTGTGTATCATATGTAGGGATGGGAAGTGAAAGAGTGCTCAATCCTGAATGTCTATGGTTGAAGTAAAAAGACAACGCTAAAATGGATAGAAGAAACATAAGTGTGCTATTTAGAGACATGGGGGCAAAAAATAAACCAGCAACAAGAGTTGAAAGTGTTTGCATCTGAGCTGTTTTTCATAACAAGTCTTATACATTTAATTTTAAAAACTATGTCCATACGTAATTAACATAATTAAGATAAAGTTTTAAGTGCCTCCCTTTCTTCCTTACCGGTTAGTCTGCATACCTGCCTGTAGTTTATTTAACAAGCCCTGACTATGAATCAGGCACTCTGCTAGATGCTGAGGATACAAAGCCCAGTGAGACCTGGTTCTCCACTTCATGGAGTTTTCAGCCAGAACTGGGAGGGGATCTGCACTCAGTAATTAGTGCAGAGAGCAGGTGGGATCCCCAGCCAGGGGTCAGCACAATAGGGTAGTGGAGCAAACCAGAAGAGCTCCTACCCCAGAGGCTAGGGGTCAGGAGAAGAGTCAGAGAAAATTTCCTGGAAGAAGTAATGTTCAAGAGGAATCTTGAAGAACGAGTAAGAATGAGTGCAGGAGGCTGGAGATTTCCGGCAGAAGGAATAGCAGAAGGGTGTGCTGAGTTAGAAGTGATGAAGTGATAGCTTATTAATCCATAAAGAGCCCCTTGTCTGTGATCCTACAGCTCTTGTTACAGCACCCAGAATAACCTTCGTGCCTGATACATATTCATTGAGGTTTATGATAACAAAATAGCTCATCTTAAAACCCACCCATTGCAAAATCAAAGTAGAATAAACCAATCAGAGCACACCAAGATTTGTGTGAAAATCCCAATAACCAGAGAAGTTAGAACTTATCACTGCTAAATGTATTCTTCCTTATTAAAAACATCAGGGAGAAATGTGTTTACCATTATGGTACCGATTCACCAGTAATTGGTATGCACATGTATAAAAAACAAACAAATTAACAATCCAGCTCAATCTTTAAGTATACATACTTAGAATTTTTATTATGTAAAACTCTTTCTCCCTATCTTCTTCCCCCACAATCATGCCATGTTGTAATAGTACATGATGCAGTTGTTGTTATTGCTGTGTTTGTCTCTGTCTTTTTAAAGACAATCTCAGTTGTAAAAATAATTTAACTGCAACAATCCTAAAATTGCAGAGAAGCAGTATCATGCATGGCAGCGGGCTGGAAACCAGGTGACTTGTTCTAGTTCTAGTTCTACCACTTATGAGCTATGAAACCTCATACAAGATTCAAACCCTCAAAATCTTGGTGTTCTATTCTCTTAAATGGTAATAAGTACATTCGCCCCCATGGAGTGGTGAGGTTCAAATAAGAAACAAACCAGTGTGCGACTTTAAAAAAATCCTTAATCTCTTTGGATTTCAGTGTCTGCATCTACAGAATGAAGGGAGTTGCATGCAGACATAACCCCTTATGACATTTCCAGCTTGAAACCTGTTTATATCTATGTAAAGACAGTTTGAAAAAATGTAAACTACCATTCAAATATATGATGCATTAAAGAATTATTTTAAATAAAGCAGAAGAAAGGGAGAACTCATTCTATTTTTTTACTATAAATTTTTGTAAACTCCTACCATATCTATGACTGTTTTATTTGTTAATGTACTTTATAACTACCAACCACCTGAAACCATGGAAGTGAATGAAGTTCCCTGAAATGCGAATTTAGAGTGAAAAGGGCTCAGGGGAGAAATGAATCAGTGAAGGAGATTGAGAAGAAGCAGACAAGAGGGAAGCTGAGAGGAGACTGGGATTATCATGGAAGCCATGAGAAGACTGGGTTTCAACGAAGAGGGAGTGTGCTAAGTTAATGCAACTCAGGGCTAAAGAAGATGATGAGTGAAAGGGCCCTCTGAATTTAGAACACGGAAGTTACTTGTGACTTCAGCAGGAGCAATTTTGCAGATGGAGGAGGCAGGGCCCTGTTGGAATAAGAGGTGAGTGAATGGAGGTCTGAAAGTAGTCAGTGCATGTAGATAATCCCTTTATGAGGCTTTATTATAGAAGGGATTAGAATTACATGAATTAGAGTGATAGGAGGTGAGATCTGTGGGGTTCAGAAAAATATTAGAGCATGTTTAAATGCTGATAGGAAGAATCCATAAGGCAGAGAAAATGTGATCCCAGAGAAAAAGGTGTCAAAGGACAGAGTCAGTGCCTGAACAGGAGGGAGGAAAGGCCTTTGAAAAGAGACAGGAGAGGCTGGTACAGCTGCAGATGGGCTTGCAGAACTGAGCTTGGGAAGTCAAAGGAGCTCCCTTCTGGTATCTTCTATTTTCTTTGAGAAGCATAAGACTGGAATATTGTCTGAGAATGCAGGTGACGGTAGTTTGAGGTTTGAAAAAATGAAGACTGCACAAAAGTCATTATGGAGATTGGGCCTAAAATCCTTTTTTTTTTTTTTTTTTAGCTCAGAAGAATTTTTAAATTTCTAAACACATTCCTTTAAATGAAAGTTTTGTGGAGCCTAACCATCTATTTGGAAATTATTAAGTGCTAGATAGATGTGAAAAAAAAGTAAGGAGGCTAAATCAGTGAAACCCAAAGGCACATTTTGGACAAATTGCAAGTATTTGAACACGGGGAAAGCCATCCTGCAAATGATACCCCTCAGAAGTTGCTCCTGAATTTCCCAAACAAAAGATGCTTTCATTCATCTGGGTGCTCAGAGCTCTCTGTCCTTTCCATATTGTCCTTTGTGCTGCATCAGTCTTAATCCACATACGCTTTCTCCACCTGCTAACCTGTAGGCACCTTAAAGGCCAAAGCCCATAGTCCATAGCTGAATTACACAGTGTGTCTTTCAAGAAATGCTACCTTCGAAATGGTTATATAAATAATATGTCAAAGAAGAAGTGTTATCTGATTTATACAAATTGGCTTTATACACACCGAGGAAGACTCTCACGGCATAAAGTGAGGCATCTTTGTAAGAACAAAGGGTTTCATTGAGTACCCATGGACACAAAGAAGGGAATGACAGATGACGGAGCCTATGTGAGAGTGGGGGATGGGAGGAGGGTGAAGATAAAAAAACTACCTATTGGGTACGACGCTCACTACCCGGGTGAGAAAATAATCTGCACACCAAGCCCCAGTGACATGCAATTTACCTGTGTAACCCACCTGCACGTGTACTCCTGGAACCTAAAATAAAAGTTGGAGGGGGGGAAAAAAGAACAAAGTGTTTCCGGAAACATCAGCATAACAAACGGGTGGGCCACGCTTGGAAGCAACGTGCTCTTTATGTGGGTCACATCACTGCTCTAGTTTACAATTTCAAGAGAGCCCTATGTAGCCTAGCAAAGAATATTCAAGGAAATGAAACAACTCCCTCCCCCGGCTCCTATTCTTCTTAGATACAAAAGACAGATAATTATCTAGAGTGTTTCTCAATATGAACAAAATGGAAAAGTGACCTTTGAGTCTGTGACAGTCTATTCACGTCAGTGTTTTTAGCAGGAGCAAAGCAATGTCCAGGCTTAGGGAATGCCCACAGGAGCCAACTTCTGCTCTCCCTCACGTTACATAGACCATAAATAAAGAGAAATAGTTTTAACAGGCAGCCAGACCCAGATAGCTCATAGGCACCTCCTGGGAGTGATAAAATACTCCTGCTGGTAGACTTACATAAACCAAGATGCAATGAAATTTCTAAGGATATTCTCCTTGCTTAATAAACCTGAATGTTTTAAGCCTGAAAGATGGCTAGACTAAGAGGGGAAATATATCAATCTAGCAAGAAAAAGCAATCATTCAGAGTGTTGCTAGATCAGCTGAAACATACAGGAGATCAAATTCAGTGATTTAAAAATCACGTGCTTGCTAGTTAAAATGCCCACTTCTAGCTTTTTACCCATTTTAAAACACACTAAAAAGTTTTACCTAGTGATTTAGTTGCTTAATGCTAACACTGGGGCTTCTATCCAATCTCTGACTTGTTTATGTTCAAAATAGAACATACAATACATTTCAAAGTCCGAAACTCTTTACAGATTCATCTGTTGTTCGATGGCAACTAACAACAAAAAAAGCATTTTACTTTATCAGACAATAAGTCAATCCAGTTGTTCATCCTGATTGTAATAAAATCTTAGAGGCTTTTTTGGAAAGTGATATTTCCAATTTATTAAAGCTAAGTACCCAAACCACTGTTTTGTTTGATTTTAAAAGAGTAAGACAAAAACAAACAGGACAAGATAAACACAAACTGGCAGAAGATTGTGGAATCAGTCTGAGAAGTCCTCCTATCCTGTCCTGATTTCCGATAACCACTGGGCGTAGGAGAACTTGCTAAGACTGCAAAGCACACATTCTATTCTAAATGACCCTTGTTTTGCTCCTCCTTTTAAAATCTTCAAGCACGCACCCTGAATGAAGATAAAGGATGAGGAGGACTGGCAGGAGAGTTATATTGTCTGTGGGAAAGATACGGCTAGCAGGGCTGGAGTGTTAGATATGGGGAGCATGGCTGGGAGTGTTTTCTGGGAGAAAGGATGTCCTAGGATAAACAACTAGAGGAAGAATTGCGGTGCTTAGAGCAAAAAGGCAATCTTAAAAATAAAACAAAACCCATTAAAACTAATATATTAATTTATGACAACTAATTACTTTCCAAAGCATTTAGAGAGTTGATGGTTTTTCAGAAAATTACAATGCTAGTCCCAGTCAGGTAGATTATTTCACTTTGAAATCTCTTTAGAAATTTAATGCCTGGGTAACTTGCCTAGGGTCATACATAGTATGTCTGGAGTTCTTTGGAATTCTGACTTTCCATATGTGTACTGGCTCAGCATTTTGGCAAACAGTTATTATAATGTCTACTAATGGTGAGGGGCCAGTACTGCTGAGGTGCTCATTATTAGTTTTAAGACAGCTGCTCTGCTCTTATTTATTAAGAGACACCAAGGGAATGATGTCTCCCCTGACAACCAGAGGAGCTTAGGTAGGGAGGCAGCTGTGCTCATTTGTATTCATACTACATGATGTTCTTGAATGCGTTATAAGTTTATAATGCAAAGAAGATTCTTATGAAAAAAAAAAAAAAACAGTATGTGGGAGAAGTGGAAAACCTTTCCTTGGTATGCACATGTTTTATATGACCAAATATTCTGAATTTACATTTCTAAAACACCAGAGAGATTCTACAAATCTATCTTCTAAATAAAATAAGACAAATGGAAATCAAATGACTAATAACCAGTTGGTCATATGTCTTGCTGTGCCTACAATAGTTCTGGTTAATGACTGTTGTCTCAGCATAATTATTAAAATGACTCCTTTTAGTCTCATCAGTAGAATTATATGATCACCCTATAATAACTGAACATGTAGACATAACCCAGCCTTTTGGAGGAGTTAATTACTCCATTTAGGTATTGAATTAAACTGTTTCTTGGCAGCAATCACCAAGGGCAACAGTGAGTTATGCACATCTCACCATTTGATAGAAGCAAGCATACATGCTTGCCTATAAAGTGTTTAAGACCATGGTAACAGCATTTTTGAAAATGTAGACCAGGCGCAGTGGCTCATGCCTGTAATCCCAGCACTTTGGGATGCTGAGGCAGGCAGATCACGAGGTCAGGGGTTCGAGACCAGCCTGGCCAAAATAGTGAAACCCTGTCTCTACTAAAAACACAAAAAATTAGCCAGGCATGGTGGCAGGCCCCTGTAATCCCAGCTGCGCAGGAGACTGAGGCAGGAGAATCACTTGAACCTGGGAGGCGAAGGCTGCAGTGAGCCGAGATTGTGCCATTACACTCCAGCCTGGGTGACAGTGAGGGATTCCATCTCAAAAAAAATAAACAATAAAAAAAAAAAGAAAAGAAAAGAAAAAGAAAAAGGAAAAAGCAGAATCTTTTGAATTTTGAAATAAAAAAGTCCACAGTTTGGCCAGGCGTGGTGGCTCACATCCATAATCCCAGCACTTTGGGAGGCTGAGGTGGGTGGATCACCTGAGGTCAGTCAGGAGTTTGAGACCAGCCTGACCAATAAGGTGAAACCCCATCTCCGCTAAAAATACAAAGATTAGCCAGGCATGGTGGCAGGCACCTGTGGTCCCAGCTACTCGGGAGGCTGAGACAGAATTGCTTGAACCTGGGAGGCGGAGGTTGCAGTGAGCTGAGATCGCGCCACTGCACTCCAGCCTGGGCAACAGAGCAAGACTTCATCTCAAAAAAAAAAAAAAAACCAAGAAAACAAACAAAAAAAAAGTCCAAACTTTCGAATTTTGTCTTGAAAAGTAACAGATAAATTTTCTGGGACCTGCTTTCACAGTGATTCTTTATTAAAAGTTAGAGCATTATACATAATTTTCAGCTTTTTAAGGTCCTTCTATAGACTCTAGGAGAAGGTGGTCCTGACAGCTAGGATCACTTAGCCCCAAATGCTGCTTGGCCTCAAGTTAATTCTGCTGTTGGTCCACTCTCTTCTCATCCACTTATTGTCTAAACTGCCTTTTCTCCTGGGAATCAGCCCTCCACCTCACATTTCCCTTCTGGTAACTGGTTCCCAATTTGGTTCCCTACGGCATGAACCTATATTTTGTTTCCTTGCCTTTTCCTTTCTCTATTTAGGGGCCTGTTTGTGTGATCCTGAACTTTTCTGATCTAGACTCCCAGCCATTGCCAGTCATCACCCTCCTCACTCTCCATTTTGCTATCAAGGACTTTTCATCTCTGAATAGCTGTCACTTAGTACAATGCCTGGTGCATAGTAGATCCTCAATAAATAGTTGTCGAAGGAATCAATAATGAATGAGGACTGAAGCTTCCTTCTCATTGACTAGAGCTGGGTTTCCTTCCAAGTGCCACTTCCACCCTGGCTCTTTCCACTATTAACAGGGCTTAGGGAGCTAATGTTGTTTGCATATGTTAGTCTTGGATGAGTTCACACAGCCACAGAGCTTGATGAATGCCAGTGTAGTTGGTTGGTGTGTCCCTAATGGGGCAGCTGCCTCGGGCTGTACAGGGTGGGTCTCGGCTGAGGCAGTGTGAGTGGGGCTGAAAGTCACACAATGCTCACATTGCCAACACCAGGCTCTAAAGAGGGTAGCCAAAAGAAAGCAGCTCTTTCTATTTTCTAACCGGTTTGCCCAGAGAGGTCCCACTTTGCAATCCATCCTCTCGGTGGGAGAGCCTTTTTCTAATTTCATACAGTAGCTCATTTGTGTTGGAAGAGGCCCTAGTAGGGCTAACACTCCCACAAGGAAACATGGTAAGTGAGTTTTTGGCAAGTGCAGCTCTTAAGGAGCAAGCATCTGTGAAGGACTGAATCCACTATCTCCTTTCCTCTTATTATAGGTAAAACCCAATATCTTTCTCCTGTTAAGTTCACACAGACAGACTTCATCAGAATTTAAGGGCAACAATTTTAGCATGGTAGCTGACTACCCAGATTTTTTTTTTTCAATTGTGCCACTATATTAAAGCAATTTTTCCCAGGGAAGCGAGGTGAACCCTCTTAGCTTGGAAGAACCCTTGGCTCTTTCAGAGGCTTTCTTCATATGAGCCTCTAATCTACCTGTGAGACCTAGGCATCTTGTACCCAACAAAAACAAAACAAAACAAAACAAAACAAAACCAGAGTGCAGAGAGGCAGTTTGCCTTGCCCATATGCACTTCTCTAGGATAATTAAATATATATTTTGTCCAGTCTTAGCAAACATGTACAGCAGGTCCTTGAATAACATTTTGTTCAAAGGCATTTCATTATAAAGTCAATGAGAAAAAAACACAGATTCCCGGCCAGGGCCACTGTCTGTGTGGGGTCTGCACGTTCTCCCTATGCCTGTGTGTGTTTTCTGTAGCTACTCTGGTTTCCTCCCACATCCCAAAGCTGTGCACTTTAGGTTAACTGGTGTGTCTACATGGTTCCAGTGTGAGTGAGTGCGGGTGTGTGAGTGCGCCCCACGAGGCGGGGGATGGCCTCCTGTGCAAGATGCGTTCCCAGGAGCCACCACAATAGGCTCTGGCTAGCTGCAGCCCTGAACTGGAGTAATTGGGTAAATAGTTATCTTACTTGTTTTCATTAAATGTATGCATAGCTTACATTGATTTCAGTGTTTACTATAAGGAGTGTTTTGGGTTTCTATTTAGAAGTTAGGTGATTTTTTTGTGACCAGAAATAGGCTGTAGGAACTTAACACTTGTTTATCTCAATTAGCCTATGGTAAAACTGGTTTCATTATTTATTGTTTCATTTAAAGTTTCCAAGAATAGTACAGTTTCCAAGAACCTGTTGACTATGTTAAGTGAGGACTCACTGTATTACTGCTACTCAAAAATTTCCTCTAACATGGTTAAAAGCACAGACATTGGAACCAGTTTCCTTGAATTCAAACCCCGTCCTTGACACTTATTAACTGTGTAAGGCACTTCATCTGTAAAACAAGGATAGTAATGGCACCTACCTCATAGGGTCACTGTGGGGGTTAAAAAGGTTAAATTCACATTATTACTTAAGATAGTGCCTGGCCATACTAAGTGCAATATGCATTAGCTATTATTACTATTATTTTAGGAGAGTGAAAAAGGTACTGCTTAGTACAAAACATTCATTTTTCAATAGAGATATGCCAGGTATGTATCATGTTAATATTAGCTTTGGGAAAAAATAACTCCGGATTTTCATCAAGGATATTTTCTGAAGTTTGGGTTGTATGAGAATTATACACTCTGTCCAATTCTTATAATAACACTCATGATCTGCTGTTCATTCATGACCTCACTCAGGAAGTTCAGTTTTGCTACAAATATTACAAATACCAAACTGATGTTTCCTAACTCACTCAGTGTTCGCCCAGATGGCGGCAGGCCCCTTTTTATGGCTCTGGCAGCTGAAATTAGGACTTGATTACTTCTGAACTCCTGAAAACATGTTTGCTCTCAGTTGCAAAAGAGGTGGCATGAGAGTGACTCAAAACATTTCCAGTATCATGACTGTTCCAGGAAAGACTTGAGAGAAATGGATACCTTAAAAAAATGAGAATAAATGTGCTGAAGTGCCAAGGAAAAGGCAGTTCTCTGTCTACTAGCTCCAATTTAGGATTTGCACTTCAATCTATTATACTTGCTCACTTCTGAAATTAAAAATCTTTTTTTTTTAAATCACATAGTATCAGATGTGACTTTTCCACTTACTTTTATTTTTCTAAGTGCACCTGAAAGAAGAAAGGTATTTCCTAGAGGGCAAAGAAGAGAATGTATACGATTTTTCTTCTCACTTAAGATTCTTATCAAATTTTCCTGATTTTTTGTTTGTTTGTTTTTGAGATGGAGTTTCGATCTTGTTGCCCAGGCTGGAGTGCAATGGCACAATCTAAGCTAACCACAACCTCCACCTCCTGGGTTCAAGCGATTCTCCTGCCTCAGCCTCCCAAGTAGCTGGTATTGCAGGCCTGTGCAACCACGCCCAGCTAATTTTGTATTTTTAGTAGAGACAGGGTTTCCCCATGTTGGTCAGGCTGGTCTTGAACTCCGGACCTCAGGTGGACTGCCCGCTTCTGCCTCCCAAAGTGCTGGATTACAGGTGCGAGCCACCACTCCCGACCAAATTTTCCTGATTTTTATGTGTAGGGTTGAACAATGGAACCTAATCTGAATCATTCATTCATTCATGGATTCATTCAGTGAGTAATGATGATGAGTGACTACCATGTGCCTGTGCCCTGATGTCTACTGTCTAGGCATTTTACACATACCACTGCTGATATTCATAATTCTCCATATTAGGTATTATTTCTACTTTGCAGGACACAAAACTAAGGCTTACAGATGTATAGCAATATACTCATTATCACATAGTTATTAATTGGAGGAGCTAGGATTGAAATCTCAGTCCATCTCCTTCTAAAACCCAGGTTTATTAGATTTTTTTTTTACTACACTACACTGGCTATAAACAATGAATGTATTCTTGATAGTACAGAATTCAATGTTTTATAAAGCATATCATAGTTTAGGAAAGCAAGAAATATGCCTGAAAGGTAAGCATTTTTCCCTTTTAATATATATCAGATTTATAGAAAGCACTGTACATCAGTAAATAAGACACTAGATTAAAGGGCTAGCATATCTTTCAGAAGGTTAGTAAAACACTATATTTATGTATGGTCTGAACTGCACCATACCAGACAATCCTGAACATGATCTGCAGACTCATTGCTTGCCCTGATGGCTCATGTCTGAAAATGCCACTTACTGGCCACAGTATACTATGTCATCTGTTTGAAATTCTGTTTCTTCATCTCTAAAATGGGACTATCATCATGCTATCACATGGGAAGCTACAAAGAGAAAATGGAGAGATACATGTAGAATACTTCACCGTGATGGGCAGGCTTCAGTACCTTACCCTTTCGTCACATATTACACACACAGCTTTCCTAACAACAGCAGTAAAGCACATCTCTGTTTCTCATTTACACAGGAAAAAAGAGCTCCAATGGAAATGCCCCAGAACATGAAGATCACTGACTTTGATGGCCTGCCTGTGGTAAAACTCAGGATATAAATGAGGATCAGAAGTTTTTGGGAGACATTTTCTGGATGTGTCAGGTTTAGGGCGACTGAAGAAGAGTTTGAATAGAGAATCCCTAAACTACAAGTAATCTTCCACTTACGCATATTAGGTAAGGATAAATGAACATTCACATTAACACACAGAGCATGTCTACAAACAAATAAGATTTTCTTAAAACAAATACATTAGAACGTGTTCATTTAAAAGACTTATTTGAAAAAAATAAAAAGAATTTTAAAAGGCTGTTGACACTGTCACTCTGAATGCATATATATTTATTTCATTCATTTGACAAATGCTTACTGAGTGTCCAGTAAGTTCAGGGCACTGTGCTAGCATTGGGCATATGCTGATACACAAAACAGCAATAGTTTTTTCCCTTCAAAATCAGTTTTGAAGCCATGAGTAGAATCAGTCACAGTATTTATCGCTAAAAGAATTCAAGTCTGGGCCGGGCGCGGTGGCTCATGCCTGTAATCCTAGCACTTTGGGAGACCGAGGTGGGTGGATCACTTGAGGTCCAGAGTCTGATACCAGATTGGCCAATATGGCAAAACACTTTCTCCACTAAAAATACAAAAATTAGCTGGGTGTTGTGATGCATGCCTGTCATCCCAGCTACTCAGGAGGCTGAGGCAGGAGAATCACCTAAACCGGGGAGGCAGAGGTTGCGGTGAGCCGAAATCACACCACTGCACTCTAGCCTGGGCGACAGAGCGAGACATCGTCTCGGAAAAAAAAAAAAAAAAGAATTCAAGTCTGACTGACTAAAGTCTAAGCTCATCATAAAATCCAGATCCCACCAACTAGGAGAAAATATTAAACTCTGCATGTCTTGGAGAATCTACATAGTTAGCAGAGGAGAGCTTTCCTAACACAATAGAAAAATGCCTTTGGACTGTGTCGGTAGTCCCCTCAGTGAAGTGTCTCACGTTTCCTGAGTCTGATCACTGTTAATAATGATGATAAAAAAAGATTTCCTTTTTTTTAGCATTGGAAAAAATCCTACCCAAATAATTTTTGGAAGCTTGAGATTACATTATTTATCTGGTTCAGGTTTTAAAAATATTTCTGATTTTTTTCCTGCCAAAATCCAAGCCCTCTTTCCTCATACAGAACAACCTAGATTTCTGAAATAGTTCTTCCCTTGACATTACTTGGGAGGTGGGCATTATTTCCCCAGAAAAGTAAACAAGGGAATAAAAACAAGGTGACTCAAAGGATGAGGAAGTATGTTTTTGTAAAGAACAAAAGATCCTTTCACAGTATGTCAAAGACTTAACTGTGAACTTTCCCGAATGTAAACACTGTTCAAATGGCAAAAGGAATTTCATCTATGTCTATAAAAGGTCCTGCACAATAGCTCTTGCTTGAAGCTACTTTTGATGGGCAGTAAAATAATCTTTTCCTTCAAATACTTTACATACAGACCTACAAAAACTTTTTCATCTTTTCAGGAGATATACAATTATAATTACCTTCATAATAGTAATAATAACACATGGAGCACAGTACTGCTAAAGGCAATTAATGTCATAAATTATAAGCAGCATCATTTACGCTTAGAGTCTTCGGGAATAAAGAAATAATTCTTTATTAAGAGATAATTTAAAATATTAGGCTGATGGTTTCCATTTTGCCTAAGAATTTAAAATTTATAGGTGCTGAGCGCGGTGGCTCACACCTATAAATCCCAGCACTGTGGGAGGCCAAGGCAGGCAGATCACATGAGGCCGGGAGTTCGATACCAGCTTGGTCAACATGGTGAAACCTCATCTCTACTAAAAATCCAAAAATTAGCCGGGCGTGGTGGGCGAGTGCCTGTAATCCCAGCTACTTGGGAGGCTGAGGCACGAGAATCATTTGAACCCGGGAGGCGGAGTTGCAGTGAGCTGAGATTGCGCCACTGCACTCCAGCCTGGGTGACGAGTGAGACTCTGTCTCAACAACAACAAAAACACAGGGCAGTAGATTTCTTTAAACAGATTTCATTATGATTACAAAAAAGGAATACTAATATTTCAAACCAAAAGGAATTATATCAGTTAGCTAAAATAAATATTTAATTTTTCCTATTTTAAAGTTTTACTCTTTACAAACTTCCTAGTTTTAATAATTGTAAAATGAACACTAGTAAGTATTTAATTACAAGAATATGCCCTATAGTAAAATGCAAAGGAATAAATAGGTTTATTTGTTGTATTAGATGAATAATATATGAATTGTAGTCAGGCAGATAATAATATTATCTGTATTTCTGGTGAGGTAGTTTTACTTTGTGTTTCTTTGTGAAACATTTTGATTAGAGCAGATTTTTTCCATTAGTATTTTGAGTATTGCCCATTTTTGTTTAGTACTGTTAGTATTCATCACAAGTTTATTGTTTTTTTCATTTCCAAAGGTTTGTTGTTGGGGGCGGGGGGTGAGAGGAGAATGTTATTTTTTTCTACTGAAATGCACCTCTAACTTTATAATATCTGGTAATGGTGAAACAGAATTCACTTCTAGTAACAAGACCTAAGCCACAGAATTTCAGAGTTGGAAGAAAATATGCTGGATACTCTAGGCCCATATTCAGCCTCACTCTGAGAGGGGCAGCGTTCCACCACCAGGGGTAGCTTGCACAAGTTAGGTACAAACTTAAGTGATCACTGCAACATGTGTTATGTCTTTACAAAACTGGTTGGGATGGGAAATAATCTAATTTCCTTGGACTGTTGTTCTCATTTATGTGAGTTATGAACATAGTATTAGCCCCTCCCCTTCAAAGAAGGATCATTATATATACTTAACAAGTTTTCTAAAATTTTAAAGTTAATTTGGTAGTTCTTTATATATTTTAAAATTAGTTCACCATATAATCTTTAACCCATAATCTATAATAGATAATAGGAGAAATCTACAATCTTTCTCCTATTATTATACTGATTTATTATCATAAATAATAATATTGTATGCTTATACACTACTTTACAGTTCACAAAGTGCTCAAACATGTTATCTCATTCGGGTTTTACAACAATCTTGTGAGGTAGCTGCTATAGTTAGCTCCGTTTTACAGATGGGGAAATGGAGCTTCGGAGAGATTAAATGATAGCCTAAGATCACTGGATAGAACTTGGAATCAGATTTGGTTTTGGCTACCTGGTTCACAGGTGTTTATTCTATAGCCACAAACTAACAAGTGTAGAAACATGAACCAGGGTGGGATTGATCCCTATTTGATTCTTTGCCAACCTAGGCAATAGTCAGCTAGTGAACAGGGAGCTCATTTACAGATACAAAAGACTCAGCCTGGAAAACACCAAAGCATTTTCCAGCTTTATCATCCCTCTGAGGGACCTCGTAGAAGCTTTAAATAGCCAAATTAATTATACATCCATTTATGGATTTACTGATTCATCAAGAATTTATTGAACTCTGAACAGGTGTCAGGCTCCTAGGTGGGTACTGGGGGTGTCAGCCTAAGTGGGACATACATTCTGCTCTGGGGGAACTTGCCCTTTTGACACATGTCAAAGTCAGAGATCACAGCATGATCTAGGCATAGGGATGCTGAGGAGGGAGGGATGTGTTTTGCAGAGGGTAGACAGGCTGCAGCCAAGAAGGGCTTAGGGAGACATTGGCACACAGCCTTAAAGGAAGAGACACAGAAGTGGGTATGGGCATTCCAGGCAGAGGCCAACGTGAGTGAAGGCCTGGGGTCTGATAATGCATATGTAAGGGGTGTGTGGACACTGCTTTAGCTTCATTCTTCTCATTCTTACAACCAGAGGATTTTGCTTTGTCACTCATAAAATGCGTAATAAATATAAACAGAAACCAAAACAACATAGTACTGGTACAAAAACAGATACATAGACCAATGGAACAGGTGAGAGAAGCCAGAAACAAAGCCACACACCTACAGCCATCTGATCTTTGACAAAGCTAACAAAAAAAAAAGCAATGGGGAAAGGACTGAGGATTGCTTTGACTATTCAGGCTCTCTTTTGGTTCCATACAAATTGTAAAATAGCTTTTTCTGATTCTCTGAAAAACGACATTGGTAGTTTGATAGGAATAGCATTGTATCTGTAAATGGCTTTGGGCAGTATCTCCTTTATTTTCCCCTTTCCCTCCCTCTGATTTCAGGACATTCCATTTAAAAAAATTATCTTAGAGTGAGTATATAACAGTGTAGAAAGCAGAGGTAGACTGCCCATCTTTTTGGCTTTTGTATTCCAAACCAGGAGTTGGCAAACTCTTTCTATAAAAAGCCACACAGTAAATATTTTAGGCTTTACAGGCCATATGGTCTTTGTTGCAACTACTAAACTGTGCCCTTGCAGTGCAAAAGCAGACACAGATAATACATAAATGAATGAGTGTAGTTGTGTTTCAATAAAACTTTATGGACACCAAAATTTGAATTTCATAAAATTTTCATATGCCATGAAATATAATTCTTTTTATCAACAACTGATTTTTTTTCCAATTGTTAAAGTTTTTTTTTTTTTTTTAAAAATCTTAGTCTGTGGGCCTTACAAAAAAAGGTGGTGCAATTTGCCAGTCCCTGTTTTAATTGCTTAGGGAACCTAAGGGACTCTTCTAGAGCATGTAAGCAAATTTAGCAACACAGGAAAGCCTGGAAGAGAATGGGGCTTCATTTCTCAACCCTGCTCCCACCCTGGTGAGAGAGAAGAGATATCAGTGGGTCCTGCCATCCCACAAATGTGTCTACTGTCATTACTCCCAGTGTAAAACATTCTGAATTTGCTGCTAAAATTTCAAACTAATGAGATTTTACTTAAAACTCTAGATTATGGTCTTCTCTTGAAAATGCGAGGATAAGGTCAAATTGGGGCCATATTCTCACATGGCAACAGCTACGTAGTGACTGCCTTCCTATGTGGGACACAACTGCCTGTTCACCTGAGACCCTCCGGGCCTGTGTCCCCATCCACGTTGCCTATCTGGCACCTATAAGCATTTAGTCTAAATTCTACTAAGCAGAGACATCTGTTTTCTTCTCTAAGGGTACAACTTCCATTAAAACTAATCCTTTGGTCCTAGGGAAGCCACATGGGGAAAAGGAATACAAACATAGGCTTCTGAGTTGGATAAATCTAGGCTGAAATCTCAGCTTTGTTCTTTGTTAGCAGAGTGAGCCTGGGCAAATTACTTACTCCCAACCTCAGAATGGGAGCAATAATAGATACACCTGAAGTGGTGATTGTAATGATCATGCCAGAGAATGTATCAGAAGCAGCTAGCACATACTCAGGAGTTAATTAAAAGAAGAACCACTAGGATGGAGAAGTTCTTTGATGTGTATCTTTTTCTTTCAGACCCCGTATTCCTTGTTGCCTTTTGTGGAAGGAACCTGAAGGATGAGCTTACAATCTACCTTATTTTATAAAAAAAGAAATTAAGGCCCAGAGAGGTGAAGTGACTACTTAAAGCCAACTAGTGATGGAACCAGGAAGAGGATTTGGATTTCTTAATTTTTAGTCAGAGGAAATTTCTCTGTGCTACAATACCTCACTAAAATTTCTGAATTCTTTCATAAAAGTCTTTCATTTGATAGCTAAAAGGTCTTCTAATAGAAAGGACACTGACTTAAGATTTCTGGCTAGTGACTACGTTTTTAAATTACAACTTCCAAATATAGTAAAATGACAAGAATTTGTCATTAGTTGTTGAAGTTCTAGTATTTATTTGAAATACTCCTGTTCTAAGCTCACCGACACCCTCCTGTGGTCAGTGGAAATAATAATTCCAGTCAAACAAACAAGAAAAATCTGGAGTTAATGGTTAATGGTTAAATGTAACAAGATAGATAGATGTCAAATAACATAATACAAATTTACTCTAATTACATTATTTTAGGCCCTGGTCATTGCACAGAGCAAAGATTACTTGTCTATCTCTGACAAAATCTTTAATGAGATTGATAGATTATAAAGGATGTTTCCTTAGGGCTTGTTCACAATAAAACTGCCTGTTATAAATTAATGTAAAAAAATCAGTAGCATTTCTATATGCCAATAACATCCAAGTTGAAGGCCAAATCGAGAACACAATCCCATTCACAATAGCCACAAACAGAATAAAATACCTAAGAATACAGCTAACCAGCGAGATAAAAGATTTCTACAAATTACAGAATTATAAAATACTGCTGAAAGAAATCAGAGATAACACAGACAAATAGAAAAACATTCCATGCTCATGGATAGGAAGAATCAGTATTGTTAAAATGGCCACACTGCCCAAAGCAATTTATAGATTCAATACTATTCCTATCAAACTACCATTGGCATTCTTCACAGAATTAGAAAAAACTAATTTACAATTCATATGGAACCAAAAAAGAGCCTGAATAGCCAAGTAAAAAAGAAGTAAAAAGAACAAAGCTAGAGGAATCAAATTATCCAACTTCAAACTATACTACAAGGCTACAGTAACCAAAACAGCACCATACTGGTACAAAAACAGACACATAGACCAGTGGAACAGAACAGAGAACCCAGAAACAAAGTTGCCCACTTGTAGCCAAATGATTCTTGACAAAGTCAACAAAAACAAGCAACGGAGAACTATTCAATAAGTGGTGCTGGGATAAGTAGCTAGCCATATGCAGAAGAAGATTGAAACTGCACCTCTTCCTTTCACTAGACACAGAAATAAACTCAAAATGGATTAATGACTTAAATCCAAGACCTAAAACTATAAAAACCAAGAAGAAAACTAGGAAATACCATTCTGGACATCAGCCTTGGCAAAGAATTTATGACTAGGTCCCCAAAAGCAACTGCAACAAAAACAAAAATTGACTCATAAAAACAAACACACACACAAAGGGAGAAGAGAATGCACTCCGTTATCTTAGAATGCCAACCAATAAATGTAGAAGGAATACTGGAATCAGAAAAATCACAACTTTGCAACTATAGTGATAATAACTGATTCAAGCAAGAATCATGAACAGATGATAAAACTAATGGATGAAAGTTTGATGAAACAAGATTTACATCGTCTTCAAATATATGCCCACAAAACATGTTATGAAGGAAAAAAATAGTGATGTCACAGTGGAGACATCACCCTAACCAAACGTTCAACCATCACCAGCAATGGTACAAATTGACATCACGTGTCACCTAGTAGAGCAGTCCCCAACCTTTCTGGCACCAGGAACTGGTTTCGTGGAACAATTTTTCCAGGGACAGGGTAGGGGGAATGGTTTCAGGATGAAACTGTTCCACGTCAGATCATCAGGTTAAATTAGATTCTCATAAGGAGTGCACAACCTACACTGGGGACTCCTGATCTAACAGGACACATCGAGAACACAGCACTATTGTCATGTTCTTGCCAATGATGCAGAAGCTGGATCTAAAAATAGAAAACATCAGATGAACCCAAACTGAGGGATGTTCTACAAAATCACTGGCCTATAGTCTTCAAAAGTGTCAAGGTCATGAAAGTCAAGGAAAGATGAGGAACTGTTCAGATTGAAAGACACCAAAGAGACATGCAAAGTAAATGTAACATATGATCTGCAATTGCTTCCTTTTTGTATAAAGGATGTTACTGAGATATCTGAAATTTGAATAAGGTCTGTGGATTACACATTAATGCTACATCAGTGCTAACTTCCTGATTTTGAGGTCTGTGTTGTGGTTATGTTAGGAGAATGCTCTTGTGAGGAAAAACTGAATTTTTTTTTTTTTTCTTGAGACATAGTCTTGCTCTGTGGCCCAAGCTGGAGTGCAGTGGCATGATCTTGGCTCACTGCAACCTCTGCCCCCTGGGTTCAAGCAGTTCTCCTGCCTTAGCCTCCCTAGTAGCTGAGATTACAGGCGTGTGCCACCATGCTCAGCTAATTTTTGTATTTTTAGGAGAGACGGGTTTTGTCATGTTGGTCAGGCTGGTCTCAAACTCCTGACCTCAGTTGATCTGCCCACCTTGGCCTCCCAAAGTGCTGGAATTACAGGCGTGAGCCACCGCGCCCGGCCAGTATTTACAGGTAATGGGGCATCATGTCGACAACTCACATTCAAGTGGTTCATGAAAAATAATGCAGATATATAATATATATCCACACATACAGAGAGACAGACAGAGAGAGAGAGAAAGTAAAAGGTTTAAAAAATGTAATTATATTTTATGAAAAAATGGTTACATTATCTATATCTGGGGACAGAAATTATACAGTTCAGATTTAAGACTCTGGTGATGGTAGGAGTTTTTTTTCCTATTATTTTTATCAGCAAGTGCCCTTGGTGAACATAGGCTCCTTTTAAACTCACCAAAGATTAGAAGATATAGTGCTATCTTCTTCAGAGGTTGAAGAATCAAGACCTATCCTGTAAAGGAAATGCTACTGCAATTTTAGAAAAGCCATACTTATATAAATAAGTATTGAAAATACATTTGTATAGTCTATCTATCTATCTAAATATTTCTTGAGCTGGGCTTAGGTGAGAAGAAGAGCTATATTCAGAATCTTAAAGTATGTTCCTGTTTTATCTTGAGAGCAGTCAGAGGCCTTCCTATCATCAAACCAGAGGCACGAAAGAGATGTACATCTGATTTTTAAACTTCAAAATAATTATAGGCTACAAAAGAAGGAGTATTGTTATTTTAAGACTAAGGGAGTCATAATTACAATAATGGCGACTATTTACTGCTGTGAAATAGCCCTTACAGATTGTTGAGAGTAACCCGAAGCAGACTGGAACACATGAACTGGTTTCTGGTATTGTGTCAGATTTTTCTCTTTCTGAGTAATGATGTATACGTAAACATGAAGGCAGAGCCGTTGAGGGAATGATGACTCACAATCAAACGCAGCACTTTCCTCTTTGGCTTGTGCAAAACCTGTTTAAGTTTCAGATTTTCCTACGAGGGCTCTACAGATGTTCTTTATGGAAAGGATTATTCAGCCCTGAGCAGCAACGTGAAATGTAGGCCCTTCAACAGCTTTGTATTCCCCTCTTAAAACAAACATCCCAAAGAAAAAAAATAATAAAAAGTATCCAATATGAGTGAGCTCTTTTTCTTAGGGGGCAAGGGGATTCCCACTGTAATGCTACCAGAACACTGTCAATGAAGACTTGATGAATTTCATTCAGAACCCCAGCAACTGGAAAGTCTCATATGAATTAGGCTGGACTAGAGTATTTATTTCTGCTCTCTGTATAACTGGAAAACCAAGTATATATTTCTGAGTTATTCATCCAAGGAATTAAACGGAAGATAAAATTAATGGATACTATATCACCTTTGGCCAAATACATTACCATATATTTGGTAAGGATCATGCTTCATGAATGCTGTGTTGAGTGCAAAACAATAAATCTGACAATTCAAGTAAATCTGAAGTCCTGAACTCCAAGGAGTCCTAACTTAGAGGAAAGATCATCAGCTCTCACTTGGAAGGAGCTGGCTCTTGCTGTCAAAACCACGAAAAAATAACAATAAAAAAATAAACCACATGGTCATGTTTGTTGTTCATCCAGCATTTCTTCTGGGGTGCTCCCGCTCCCATCCTTATTTCCTAACTTCATGTTTCGGGTGGGACTAATTCAGTCCCTTCTCATTCCGAACTCTAGGGGTGGAGACATGGCCCGGGTCTGACCAATCAGAGTATCCCCTACCTTTGGCCGCAGTGACGGGTTCAGGGCACGTGAGCTTACCAGCCTATTTAAGCACTCCTGAGGACTTCTGCTGAAATTACAGGGAGACACATGCCCCTTTGGCTGAGATTTCCAGCTGGGAGAACCATGTGTATTACCCAGTGCCACCAGGACCACCTTTGCCACCTGATGGAGAATGACTGTGAGAGAATGAAGCCACCCCAGAGAAAAGCAGAGCCGAAAGGAGAGAGGCTGGGTCCTGTGACGTGTTGAGGGTCAGGCCCTGAGACTTCAAGGTTTTGTGAGCCAATAAATTTCCTTTTGTAGTTTAAGTTAGTGTGAGCTGAATTTTTGTCATATTCTATGTTCCTAATAAACATCATTTTACATACTTTTCGATTCCATAATAAATCTGGAATCACACGAAATAATAAGTCCTCTCTTCAAAGGTACACGGAAAAGTTATTCTTTTAAGTGGCAGCTTACCCCTAGCATTCCAGATTTATTTTCTGAGGTCATAAATGACATGCAGCCTGGCAATGTCATGAGTCAGGATTAGAATGAGCATAAAGGTCTTGTCCTAAGAGGTCTACTGGAGTAAAGAAAACCAGGAACACAGACACTGGCAACTTGCTAACGTATCTTTTAAAGGTCAAAACAGATTTGGGGTCTATTGGGTTAAACAAAGTTAAAGAGGTTTCTTTTCAGAGAGACTTCTCAAAGCCAGATATTTACCAATTGCAATTTCATCTCTAAGAGGCTATTAAGTTATGCTGTGTTTCCTAACAGCTTGAACATGGAATTGCATGAAAAATGGGTTCAGAGAGCAAACTTTCAGAAACGTTTAGCTGGGCACAGTCACTTGAACCTGTAGTTCCATCTACTTGGAAGGCTGAGGTGAGAGGATTGCTTGAGCTTAGGAGTTTGAGGCCAGCCTAGGCAAAATGGTGAGACTCCAGTCTGAAAAAAAGGAAACACTGGACTATGTATGTTTCTATTTGTCCTGAGCATTTTCCTTGATTGCTCCATTTTCCTTGGCATCTGCCATTTTTATGTTTTCATCTAAAACCTTCATGCTCAAGGTCATTATATAAATCTCTCTCTCACTAGCTTGAAGCTCTAATCCCTTGTTTCAATTTCTTAACACATCACGATTACCTCGAACAGCATATTCACAATGCCTGAACCTTATCTTCTCTCCAACTTCCCTGGTTCCTTCAGTGATCTGCCTTTTTGCCAGACATCCAAACTAGAAATATCCATAATGTCTGCCTCCATGTCCCATAGTCAGCCAGTCTCCATCAACTCACACCTGGTCATTACCTCAGCCTCACAGTTGCCCAGCTTCACTCAGGCTTCCTTCCTAGACCACATCACTCCCAAGTCCACCCTTCTACACACAGCTTTCAGTATTATATTTTTCTTATTCAATGAGTGTCAGCAGCTCCCAGTCATAGGGAATCTAAAAACCTCTCTGGGCCTCCGCACAGTCTGGCCTCTCCTATTCATGTGACTCCTTACTGTACTACTGCTCAAAAGACTGTTTGCTATAGTCAGGCTTCTCCTATGATATACTAAAGGATGAGTATGCTTAAGACAGACAAAGGGTTGCCTGGAAGGTGAGCTTCCTTTCAACTGCTTTAAAAAACCTCCAGTGTCATCAAGATATTAGTGTGTGGAAATTAAACCACACTCTGTCTTCTCAAATCTGCTAGGCTGTATGTTTCCTGTGGCTCCAGATTCAGCTTTTACTCTCATCTCTGCTCTGGTGTCCACGCCACTAGCTCCTTGGGATAGTTGGTGTTGAAGTTGGATTTGCCCTGTAGGCTTTGTGCTTGCATTAAATTGGCTGTGATATTTGTTCACTGCTTCTCTGGGGTCTGTACCTAGGTCATCCTTGAATCTGTGGTGGGCTAAGTCTATGGTATAACTCCTCCTCTTATGAAGGAAACACAGCACACTCATTCTTACATTTATGCCTGCAGTCATGATTTCTAAAATGCCTGGAATGCCCTTCCCTCGCCTTTTTAACTATTAAAAAAAAAAAATCAATTTTAAAAGCCCAGACCAAGCTCCACCTCCTTTCCTTATGAATTTTACTGCATAGACACGTCTCCTTTGAACTACTACAGCACAGGGCCCAAGTTTCCCAATTTAACATTGGGCTATATATTGTTTTGTGCCCCTTGCTATTGTTCCATGACTATCAGTCTCATCTCCCAGTTATACAGTGTAAGCTCCCTGCGGGTAACAACCATGTTTCATCTTTCAGTATCCCCCTCATCAGGCCTACATTGCTGGGTATAGAGTAAGTGCTCCACTAGAAATGGCTGGCTAAATGATTCTCAAGGGACTCAACTATCTATTATTTGTCCATAACTTTTGTAATTTAATAGATGACAATCTGCCCATGCCACAAAGAAATTCTATAGCTTGGATCACCACCATCTCCCTAGGAAATTATGGTTCACTGACCTTGCTGTAACCAGGCCTAGAATAAACATGGTTATTGGCCAGGGGTGGTGGCTCACACCTGTAATCCTGGAGCTTTTGGAGGCCAAGGCAGGAAGATCACTTGGGGCCAGGACTTTGAGACCAGCCTGGACAACACAGTGAGACCTCATCTCTATCAAAGAAAAAAAAATTGGCCAGGTGTGGTGGCATGCCCATGTAGTCCCAGCTACTCAGAAGGCTGAGGGGACAGGATCACTCGAGCCCAGGAGAGTTGTAGGTTTTAGTGAGCTATGATCATGCCATTGAACTCCAGCCTGAGTGGCAGAGTGAGATCCTGTCTCTAAAAATGAATAAATAATTAAAAATGAAAACTGTTATTATATGAAAACAAACTAGAATATTGGAGGAGAGGACCAAAAGAATTTTTAAGAAATTGGAATTCTAATGATATAGCCATTAGATTTAGATATGACATCACAGGAAAACTTATGCACCAAAAAAAGCATTTATGATGGCAAATGTATAATTATGTTTGGACCTATAAATGTTGATTGTTGCTTGGGGCTGCTAGAAGGCTATTCATTAGGGTGGGTTTCTCACTGAGATTGTGCTTAAAAGTTTTCACTTTATTCATAGGCGGATAATTACTGAGAAGTCAATTTTTTAAAAAATATCACATATAAAAGTCACAGTTATTTCAAGGGAACACAAACATGGCTGAAATAAGACTGATACTTGACTACCGAAAGTGAAATCATGAAACAGAGCAGATTGGAAAAGAAAAGCGACTTCTAAGTGAATGAGATGCTAGCTTCCTCTGGGACAGACCAGCCAGTGTAATTTGCTGCTTTTATGTCCCAGCCAGGCTTCTGCTCCGCCCCACGGCTTGAGGGTTTCACACATCCACTCTAGAAATGGTGCACTTTTCTCTCTGGGAGTCAATGCTTTTAGCAGTTTTTGAATGGAAGCAGAGGGCATTGGTGGCTCAGTTCTTGGGCTATAGATTGTGGAGGAAATATATGGGCTATGCTCTGCCTGGAAAGTAAGCAGTAATATTACATGGGAGAAGGCCTATTCTCATACCTATATCTTCCTACCAGCAAATCCTGCAGAGCTTCAAATGAAACTTGTTCCAGAAAATCATTTTGACCCTTGTTAGGTCTGTGTCTCCTTAAGTATTTGTATGAAAGTTTAATTAAAATTTAATTATGTCAATGTATGAACAAGAGGGAAAACTTTTATATTATTTTTAAAATCCATATTCCTTAAACTGAGGGTAGAGGTCACTGGACAGGAGCAAGGTTTGAAACAATTTCTGAGAAAGCTCATCAGTAACAACATCACCTATCATGACCTTGAATCAACGGGACTCAGAAATGCAGTTCTTTCCCTACCTCTCCAGCCAGAACGTGGCTATGGGTAAGTTATGATACATTTAAAAGCAGATTGCTTCAGTACAAAGAAAGTTATTTAACTTCCCTGTGCATTGGTGTCTTAACAGCTCTGTGCTTCGGTTTCCTCATCTGTAAATTGAGGTAATAACAGTACCTATTGTATAGTGTTTTTATAATAATTAAATGAGTTAAAGGCCTGCCATTTGTCTCTGTGCGCTGAGAACAGCATTGGTATATGATCAGCACATATAAGTATTGGCTATTATTATTACTATTACTATCATTTTAGGGATTATTCTTCCTTCTTTTAAAACTCCTATTAGAATAGTATTAGTGAAAACAGTGTTCACAACTGGTGTGACTCCCAGGGTGTCAGTCTTTCTTGTTTATCTACTCGCAGGGCCTGTGCTCCTAGGTCTATTCAAATAGAGTATCTTACTGATACCTCTATCCAGCCGTTACAGAATTCTGATCTCAATATCAATATAGAAATACTTAAGTAGACAACAACAACGACAAAGTTTTTTTATCAGAATTCAAAAATATGTTCAAGTTGGTGACTTCTGGAAACACTTTCATAAGAGAATACATCAGAAACTGTGAAGTGTCCTACAGAGATAAGGGACGACCTACTGAACCAAGGCAGTTCAGAAAACTGACGACTAGTTTTGGTTAAGCAAGCATATGAAATGACCAAAGATTTAACATATGCTATTTGTCAAAAAGGAACAATGAGGTTTTTCTACTTTTCTCCATGCCACCTTGATGTCTGTTTTCATGTTCTTTTGCTTTATCAGAAATACTTTAAAAAATGATACTGATATAGGAAAAAGTGTGGGCTCTAACCTTCCCATAATCACACTACTACATTTTCACTGGTGAATGGAACTGATGATCACTCTTTTTTTTTTTTCTTTCTTTTTTTTTTTTTTTTTTT
>NW_012103976.1:2611216-2612761 GCF_000951045.1 Mandrillus leucophaeus
TTTTTTTTTTTTTAACACTCTGATCAAATTAGCTTTCTTGACCTTAGAAGTTTTAAAGTATTCATTTAAAATTATTTTTAAGAATTAGCTTCACAGTATGTATGTAATTACAACAATGAATGATGGCATGGCATTGGATACATTATTATTGTATACATGGCATTGTATACTATTATTACTATTGCGTACTATTATTATCCCTGGGTTTGCAACTATTGTGTAATTTTATTCGCATATTGAAAAATCAGCAAGGTTTTAAACATGTGCTTGTTTTGCATATGGATGTCCAATTGTCAAAGCACCATTTGTTGACTATCCTTTCTCCATTAAACTGTTTTGACGTCTTTGTTGAAAACTATTGGCAATATGTCTGTGGGTCTAATTTTGGACAGTCTATTCTGTTTCATTGATTTAATTTTTTTGCAAATATCGCACTGTCTTGATTATTGTAGTTTTAGAGTAAATCTTAAAATTAGGTAGTATGAGTTCTCCAAATTTATTCTTCTTTTAAAAAATTATTTTGGTTCATTTAGTTCATTTATTTTCCCATATATATTTTAGAGTTGGCTTATTTATAGCTATAAACAAAATCCTGCAGAGATTGGATTGGAATTGTGTTAAATCTGTAGGCCAATTTGGAGAGAACTGACATCATTAATATGTTGAGTTTTCTAATCCATGAACTCTGTATATCTCTCCATTTATTTAGGTCTTTGATTTCTTTCATTAATGTTTTGCAGTATTCAGTATACATATCCTGCACAAGTCTTATTGATTTATACCTAAATATTTCATTTTTAGAGAAAATTGTTTGTAAACGGTACATGCATTTTAAAATTTTAGTTGTTAGTTATCAACTGTCAGTATATAGAAATGTGATTAATTTTTGGCTTTGATAAACTCATGTATTAGTTCTAAGAGTAGTTTCTTTTGCTTGTTTGTTTTGTCTTTTTTTAAAAAATAGATTCTGTGGGATTTTCTAGGTAGGCAATTATGTTGTTTGCAAATAGGGACAGTTTTATTTCTTCCTTCCCAATCTGGATGTCTTTTATTTCTTTTTCTTTTCTTATTGCTTCTTTTCTTATTGATGTTGAATAGGAATGGTGAGCATGGTCATCTTTGCCTTATTCCCAACGTTACAGGGAAAGGGTTCAGTCTCTTATCATTAAAATATGGTGCCAGCTGTGGGGATTTTACAGATGCCCTTTATTGGGTTGAGAAAATTTCCTTCTATTCCTAGTTTTCTGAGAGTACCACTTCAATTTCCAAGCTGCCTTGAATCAAAACCAGAAGACGCTGGAGGAAAAGTGAGAAACTCACAGCTGATTACCATATAGGTAGTTCAAATTCTAGTCTTCTTCCTCAATTCATATGCTATCATTTATTTTTCAGGGACTTTGAATAGTTGCTCATGCATTCTGTCCAGGTTTTATAGCTGCATTCAGTGGGAGAGACAAAGTGAATGTTTGTTCCATTGTATTCAGAACTGGAATCCTTGAGTCATTTTATCATTATTATTATTATTTTTATCTCTTTTTTTTTTTT
>NW_012103976.1:2615371-2616779 GCF_000951045.1 Mandrillus leucophaeus
CCCAGGTTCAAGCGAATCTTGTGCCTCAGCCTCCTGAGTAGCTGGCATTACAGGTGCACACCACCATGCCTGGCTAGTTTTTGTATTTTTAGTAGAGATGGGGTTTCTCCATGTTGCCCAGGATGGTCTTGAACTGTTGACCTCAAGTGATCCACCTGCCTCAGCCTCCCAAAGTGCTGGGATTACAGGCATGAGACACTGTGCCCAGCCAGATGATCACCCTTCTTAAATCCCAGAGGCATCGGCTTTCCTTTAAACACTCCACAGTGATTTCACTACATTCTCGAGGAGAAGCCGTATCCCTATGTGGGTACTGTCTTTAAATGTCTCATTTCTCAAAGAGAGATTGAGGACTCCCAAGAGTCCCATTCGTCCTGAGGAAGGAAAGATTGATGAGCTCATCACCACACAGCCTTAACGTTGTTTAGGGGTGGTGATGGGATACCTAATCAACTCACTTCTGCGCGCTGAATCACCCTGCTGCAACTGAGCTTGTTGTTACCCCTTTCCTGACAGGAGACTCACTCCTCTGGAAAGCAAGTTCAGATCCTGCTGCCTTGCTCACTTGAATAACAGAAATTTTGCAACACTTCAACTTATTTTATTTATTCATCAAAGGAAAGGATGTCAGGGATTAAAGAAATGGCATGAGAATCACTGATAATTCGGTTTTCTTTTTCTTTTTTTTTTTTTGAGACGGAGTCTCACTCTATTTGCCAGGCTGGAGTGCAGTGGTGCGATCCCGGCTCACTGCAACCTCTGCCTCCCGGGTTCAAGCGATTCTCCTGCCTCAGCCTCCCAAGTAGCTGGGACTACAAGCACACACCACCATGTCCAGCTTATTTGTGAATTTTTAGTAGAGATGGGATTTTATCATATTGGCCAGGATGGTCTCGATCTCGACCTCGTGATCTGCCCGCCTCGGCCTCCCAAAGTGCTGGGATTACAGGTATAAGCCACCGCGCCCGGCTGAGAATTCAGTTTTCTGTTATTAATTAAAGAGCATCTAAAAGGATTCTTCTTACTGCTTGCCACAGAGCTGAAAATTATTTGGTTGCTCAGAAACACTGACTTCTATGGGAACCAACATAATTTGATGGAGTTATGCAGAGACAAATGGCAAGTTTTTAACTCCACTGGCATTTTCAGATTTTGGCAGGGGGAGATATTCTGGACACTCTGGATATCTGACTAGGTAGTGAAAGTTGGTAATGCTACCTGGGCTGTAGGGCATGGTGGATAAAGAGCACAAATTGTAGAACTACTAACTCTGCCACTTACCAGCTGTGTGATCTTGGGCAAGTTATGTAACCTCTCTGGGCCTTACTTTCTCCATCTGCAAATAACATACTTGGAACATTTTCTTACTCCAAAAATGATACCATAGATTGAGACTTTTTTTTTTTTT
>NW_012103976.1:2618799-2620988 GCF_000951045.1 Mandrillus leucophaeus
AAAAAAAAAGTACTGTTTTAAGTTTCAAGGATCCAAAGATGAGTTAAATTTAATCTCTACTTCTGAGGAATTGTTTCATGCCCACCCTCATTCCTCTTTTCCACCTGGTAAATTCCTACTTGTTATTATTTTGAAGTAATCTTTAATTCTTATCAAAGTAATAAGCATACATGGTTTAATAAGTCAAATAGAACTACAAAATGTGTAACAAAAAATAGCACCCTTGTGACACAGTCTCCCCCTCAAGCAATTAAGAGGTTAAAGGTAACTACTTCAACTCTGCTTACTACATCTTCTACTATTTACCTCCATATTTCTAAGTAATATTCTTATGTCTCTTTATTTTTCAATTTCAGACATTGTCTATTGACTTCCTATTATGAAAGGTAAGGATTATTTTACCTCTCCCACCTCAAACACACATCACTCATTTTTTTCTCCCCTCATTCCCCCTAATAAAGTGCTATCAGAAACAAATCAATATTATTTACTTTATCATGACTATATAGTCCCCAACTTACGATGGTTCAATTTAACAATTTTCCTACTTTACGATGTAGGAAAATTGTTAAATTGAACCATCATTAAATCGGGGACTGCCTGTATAGTAATGACAATGAAGTGCTGAATAGCTCATGTAACTTACTGAATATATCATGTCAGAATGTAGACATAATGTATTCAGTAAGTTACATGAGCTCTTCAGCACTTTATTACCAAACAGGCTTTTGTGTTAGATGATTTTGCCCAACTGGGAAGTACCTTTGCTACTCTTTCCACCCATGTCTTCCTCTTTCTTGGTTTACTCCCTTTTTTAAGTGACAGCACATCATGCAACAGCTTTTTCAGAAAGAATGTACTGTTTTTGAGATTTGCACATTTAATAATGGTTTTAGTCTACTTGATTAATAGCTTGGCTGGATATAAATTCTAGCTGGAAATCATTTTCCCTCTTTGATTTTCTCTTTAGTTTCCAATGCTGCTTTGGAGAAACCCAGTGCCATTAGGATTTCTGCCACTTTTATATGACCTGTTCCCTACTTCTTTCAAAATTAGAAGTTGTCAGCCTTATTTCTTTATCCATGGGGTTCTACAGTTTCAAGTGGACATGCTTTGGTGTGTGTGTGTGTTCCATTTGTTATACTGTACATCTGGTTCTTTAGCTCAGTAAAATTCTTAAATATAGATGCTACTACCTTCCTTGAGTCTAAGTAAAAAAAGCAGACTTTCACTTTATCTTCTTGTTAGCTGTATGGTTTCCCTCCCATCCTAATTGGTGCCTTTGTAAGTGTGGAGGAGAGCCAGCTGCCTAGAAGCATAGGATAGAGGAGAAAATCTGGATGTCTCAATGTCCTAGACAGATTTTCAACTAATCTTCCAAATTTTAGTGCCACCCTACACTACAACCTTCAGAACTACACAGTATCTTCAAGTCCTGTTGCTAACAAAAGCTTAAAATAGGAGGAGGAAAAAGCTATGAAAAGCTTAGAAAGACAGGATTCAAATTTGCCCTGTTTGTTGTTCTTGTTGTTTTGGTTTTTTTTTTTTTTCCTGTTTTCTACCGTTCTCAGGACTCAGAGTAAATGATGTATACTTTGCTGCATGTTTTTTGGTCTTGTTCTAATTTGTCTTTTAAATAAGGCTAAACGCCATAATCCTCTGCTGACAATTGTCCTATCATTGATTTCCTGCTTTTCTTCAAGCTGACAGGTTTAGGCAAAGACCATTTTTACAATTCCTTTTTTGGATCTGACAAAATTTTTTCCAAACAGGATTATAAACAAAGCTTACATTTTAACACTAGTATAGATGATGAATTATGTAACTCGTTGGATCATAAGTTAATATTAGGTATTTGAGTAATACTGTTTCATTTAAATTTGGCTTTGTCTCCATAAAGCATTGAGGAATTCTGTAGCCCAATATTAACTTAAATTCTAAGTTTCTATTTTTTATTGTTTACTGAGTATTTACTCTGTACCAGGCATTACTGTATTTCATTCTTACAACAACTTTGTTAAGGTTCAATTATTTTTATATTACGATTAGAAAGTGAGGCTTTGAAAGAATAAGTAATTTGCCAGAGATCACCTACAAAGTTGAACCAGGATTTTAATCTAGGTTTGAACGCTACAAATTTCATGCTCTTAAACGGTAAGTCATACTGCTTATGAATAAAATCATAAATA
>NW_012103976.1:2621038-2654973 GCF_000951045.1 Mandrillus leucophaeus
ATTTAATAATGGTTTTAGTCTACTTGATTAATAGCTTGGCTGGATATAAATTCTAGCTGGAAATCATTTTCCCTCTTTGATTTTCTCTTTAGTTTCCAATGCTGCTTTGGAGAAACCCAGTGCCATTAGGATTTCTGCCACTTTTATATGACCTGTTCCCTACTTCTTTCAAAATTAGAAGTTGTCAGCCTTATTTCTTTATCCATGGGGTTCTACAGTTTCAAGTGGACATGCTTTGGTGTGTGTGTGTGTTCCATTTGTTATACTGTACATCTGGTTCTTTAGCTCAGTAAAATTCTTAAATATAGATGCTACTACCTTCCTTGAGTCTAAGTAAAAAAAGCAGACTTTCACTTTATCTTCTTGTTAGCTGTATGGTTTCCCTCCCATCCTAATTGGTGCCTTTGTAAGTGTGGAGGAGAGCCAGCTGCCTAGAAGCATAGGATAGAGGAGAAAATCTGGATGTCTCAATGTCCTAGACAGATTTTCAACTAATCTTCCAAATTTTAGTGCCACCCTACACTACAACCTTCAGAACTACACAGTATCTTCAAGTCCTGTTGCTAACAAAAGCTTAAAATAGGAGGAGGAAAAAGCTATGAAAAGCTTAGAAAGACAGGATTCAAATTTGCCCTGTTTGTTGTTCTTGTTGTTTTGGTTTTTTTTTTTTTTCCTGTTTTCTACCGTTCTCAGGACTCAGAGTAAATGATGTATACTTTGCTGCATGTTTTTTGGTCTTGTTCTAATTTGTCTTTTAAATAAGGCTAAACGCCATAATCCTCTGCTGACAATTGTCCTATCATTGATTTCCTGCTTTTCTTCAAGCTGACAGGTTTAGGCAAAGACCATTTTTACAATTCCTTTTTTGGATCTGACAAAATTTTTTCCAAACAGGATTATAAACAAAGCTTACATTTTAACACTAGTATAGATGATGAATTATGTAACTCGTTGGATCATAAGTTAATATTAGGTATTTGAGTAATACTGTTTCATTTAAATTTGGCTTTGTCTCCATAAAGCATTGAGGAATTCTGTAGCCCAATATTAACTTAAATTCTAAGTTTCTATTTTTTATTGTTTACTGAGTATTTACTCTGTACCAGGCATTACTGTATTTCATTCTTACAACAACTTTGTTAAGGTTCAATTATTTTTATATTACGATTAGAAAGTGAGGCTTTGAAAGAATAAGTAATTTGCCAGAGATCACCTACAAAGTTGAACCAGGATTTTAATCTAGGTTTGAACGCTACAAATTTCATGCTCTTAAACGGTAAGTCATACTGCTTATGAATAAAATCATAAATATAATAGCAAGAAGCTTTTATTTCTACAGCCATTGTGATTGTATATACACTTACATTTAAGTGTATACCTAATGAGCTCAGAACTGTAACAGTTCCAGAGTCATTGACTGTCCACCTATTAATTGCATTTGACATTCCAGTTTATAGCCAGTATACTGCAGAATTAAGTTTTCTTTATACTTTAAATAAATATTGCTAAAATTACCTCTTGATTGGCTGATTATATTGCTGAACAATACACACTAGCGATATGGTAACATAATTATCCTACGGCCTGTCTTGAGACAAGGAGGTTGAAATAGTCCTGCTGATGATTTGAAAAGAAATTTTTTAAGGTTAGACCTTTTCTAAAGAGTGAAAGTAGGATAATATTTCTATTTTAAATATTAGTTTAACATTCTATAATGTAATTTTCATAATTTATAGGAGTATCATTCTTATTGGAGATGCATAAAAAGTTAATGAAACCTCACGGCCTCCCTAGAATCATGAACTTGTTGATTTGCTTGCCTTAGGGAGGTGACTGCTGATTTAATTTTAATTGTATTTAGCAATTACTGATAATGTTGTGATCCAATGGAAGCTTTTCTTTTAGAGGAATGTAAAAATCAACTTGCAATTTCTCTCTGAGATACCATCTGTATAAGAAAGGAGGCCCATATGCATGAACCCAGGAGTGTTATCCTACTTCAGGGCAGATTTTTCTTCAATTCTTTACTCAAACCAAATTTCTGGTTCAAGAAGAGTATGGCCAATTTGTGACTGGGGTAACTGCAGGCTTCCACATTTCCTGAGCTAACATGATACTATCTTATCTGTGTTCTCTGTACCTTTCTCCCTTTTTTCTCATTGCTCTCTGTCCCTATCACCATCTCATTGCCTCATTTCTGAAAGCCTTGCTGTTAGGTGACTGCTATAATTCTCCTTGGGGAGTTAGATGATAAAGCCCTAAATAAGCAAGTGGCATGATAGAGCTAAACTATACCAGCCTATGAGAGATAATTGCTAAGTATTTAGGAATTTTTTCAAGCTGACTGTTAACCCTTGATAGCTTGAAATCATGGTGGGGGTGTTTGCACCATGGAAATTGGCAAACTTAACAACCCCAGTCTCCATGAGAACTGGTTTACTAGCACACCACCGGGTATTGCACTTCTCAGGGGATCTGGCATTTTCACCAGGTACTCCTGAAAATCTTAAAGATTCAAACTGAATTTCCATGGCTGGTACTTCTCTAATAGGCATAAACAATAAAAAAATCATTACAGGCAATGCCCAAGTGTTACCACATAGGGAAACAGCTGGATCATCTTGCTGAAAGCCAGCTCTACTGACACGTGGCGAGGAGACATGGATGGTGGGAAATTATAAAAGTTCAGAAAAGCATTGCCTTTCTGGGCCATGAAAGATTTCCAAAGACATACGTACATATAACAATCCTACAAAATACGGATTGTTCTGTAACAATGACCCACTGAATCAGACTATTTTTTCACAGTTATTGATCAAAGTAAAGAATGACGTTTAAGAGTAAACCAGGCTCCTTAAAAAGAACAAAGGATTTCATAATCCCATAGAGGATCTGAAGATAACCTAGCCTGTAAATTTACTAACAGACAGCCAGTTAAATAATCCCGTGGTTTCTAAAACTGAAAATAGAACTTAATATTCTACTGAGATCTTCAAAAATCAAAACTGCTGGACTAGAGATTACAGAAAAGGCCAAGCTTAGTTACCTAAGTACATCAAACTGCATTTATTCATAGTCCTAGAACATTCTCTCTAAAAGGGAGAATAGACTAATGGTGCTTAACATAAATTAATTATCTTTTCCATGTATTTCTTTCTATGCCTCACTCCTTTTTATTTTCAAATGTTGAGTGTGTGCTTACTGTGTAGCAGGCAATGTCTCCACTATGATGATGAAAAAGTTCCAGTCTCACACTGTATTTCAGAAGATTGCATCCATTGTTAAAGAATATAGTTTGAATAGTACTTCCTTAAGTACTATTCAAAGGCAGAGAGATCCTACCAGCAATACACAGAAGATTCACTTTGTGATTTCTTCTAATTAGAAAATAACATTTGAAAGCTATAACCTTTTAAGTCTTTTTGCTCCCACAGAAATAATCATCAAGAGAAGATGATTTGATTTCTGAGGAAAACCATGGTATAGCTTTAACAGCCTTCTTGGAAGAAATACAAATGTAACTAAGTAAAAGTATGAATAATATACTTTAAATATAGCCAGAAGAATTTTGACTTATAATTAACCCACGTTTCTGAAAATATGAAATCTAAAAGTAATAAATATAGATTCTTAATAATGGGCTCTTAAAACTACATTTATAATAATCCTTTCGGTTTGTTGTTATGGTTATTTATTATAGGAAAAACACATGTTCCTATCAAAGCATGTAAAATTAATGAACACATTTTTTATACGCAGAGCTCAAAAAATACTCTTTTGTAAGCTGTACTCAAATAAAAATACCAATGAATTCATTAAACAAAAACAAAAACTCAAATCAACAACGGCAAAGCTAATAACTCCAGAAGGCTGAAATGTAGCAAAGACAGAGTAGTGATAAACCATGTAACTATTAATATACTGTTTATCTCAATATGGACAGTTCCTTTGCTACGATGCAGAGGAATCAGGAGGCATGGGGATCTTACGTGGTGGATGGCATGGCAGGTTATTTGCCCTGTCCTCACTGCCGACCTAAAGGCGCCTATCTTGCTCAACAGGAACCATACGAGACAAGAGTATATAAGCCTTTCATGCCAGCAGGCCTGTTAACTTCCATGATGTAAAAAGTAAGCCCATTTGGCCACTAGATGGAGATCAGGTTACTCTGTTAGTGATGGGGAAGCTGCTTGCAGCCAGCAAGTCATAAGTAAGCAGGATATGGAGAACCTATTCTCTTTTTTCAATACTTCTATGAAAGGCATTTTCCAAGCTCTGAAGTTAGGAGCAGATCTGTGCTGAATAAAGAGTATATAAATGAAGAATAGTTCGAAAGATCAAACAGAAAGGGAACTGTAAAAGACAAATATTTGCTTGTTATTACTGTTGGCCCTGGAATGACTTCCATTTAGGTTTGGTTGTGTAAACTACTTGTAAGTAATGAGATGAGCTGGTCCAAATAAGAGCAATTAAATAAGCTGTCTCATTATTTACCAAGCAGGGAAGAGGAGAGATATGACAAAAAATTAAAACAATGACAGATTATTAAGACAATTAGTCTTGTCTGTTTAAACATAAGAATACAGACTCATGTTTGAGTATGTATATAAGTATGCATTTTTAATATCAACCAGAATGGATCAATGGAACTTAGGGATCAAAGGAGAATGTTAGATAACATCTATTCAAATTTTCCAAATGAAACTATCATTCAATTCTGAATTATATAACTTTATTACTAAATATGTCTTATTTCTGTAATAGCTGAGCTTTATTTTATTTTTTTTAGAGACAGGGTCTTGTTTTGTTGCAGGTTGGGGTGCAGTGGCTCGATCTCAGCTCCTGCAACCTCTGCCTCCTGGATTCAAGCAATTCTTGTGCGTCAGCCTCCCAAGTAGCTGGGATTACAGGCATGTGCCACCATGCCCGGCTTATAGCTGAACTTTAAACTGGAGACATAAAGTTACACATGTCCTGGAAAATGTTTGGTTTAGGGAAAGTTCAGATATTGCACTGTGTGATGTAGCTGAATATTTTGATTATTCTTGAGATGTTAGATACTATAATTCTGTTCATTTCTAACTTAATAACTATATATACTCATTCAATAAATATTTATTCAGTTACATAAAAACAATTTGTGACAGTTTAAAAGAAAAAATCCATTTGTTATCAAACAGCTTCAATTACCAGCACGTTTTAGTATACAGGAGTGTGAGTATAAACAAACATATTAATTGCTTATTGCACCAATCATTGTGCTACAAGCTAGGAGTACAAAGATGTATATATCGCCAGAGAACTAACTGGAAGAGAAGGCCTACATGATTAAAAAACAAATACAAATTCATTTTTGCAGCAGTCAATTATTAAATGATCAGTAAAAGTCCTCTGTAAAGTTCTATTGTGAAAAATAAACTTAACCTTGACCAGATGGAAAACATGACCTTTGATCTCTACCACGTATAAAATATAGAAATTCAAACACAATAGTATTTACTATTAGACACCAATGACTGTAATGAGAACAGGAGCTTAATTCGAAAAGAGAAGAAACTAATGTTTAGAATAATAAATGAAACAGGCCATAATTAATTGGTTTTCTAAATATTGTTATGAGTAGTAACCAACATTCAGTCTATTGCTGTAATCAGTCCATGGCACTTACTTAATCACATGTTTATTTTAGAGTCATACATTTGTTTTAGCTTAATTAAATTAATACATTTATACCCCTTCAAAAAGATTTGAGTTCCACTTTGGTTTGAGGCTTTCAAAATGTTCCTACAAGCTTTTAAGAATCTAAGAGAATTATTATTCATTCACGAATATATCTATTTCTATTTAAAGAAAATCACAAAAATAATCACATAAAATAGGAATTGTTAATCAGGTATTAATGAAATAGTCTGTAGAAATTTTCTTATTTTGCTAATCAGCTCTTTGCGGAGCAACCTGACTGGTAGGAACCTATTTTTCCTTTTGTTGGATAAGCAAGTAATGTAAACAGGAGAGGTTTTGTTCTGAAGATTAAAATAAATGAATAGTAAATAAATCCTTTTATTATATGCTTTAGTACATATGGGTCTATAGCCTTCCTCATTCTTCAAATTAGTTCCAGACAGGAACTAGATTGATTAGATGATGACTGAGTCATTTCTGGAGTTGTCAGGTTTCCTTTCACGTTGGTGGCCTGTTCCCATGTTTTTCTCTAGTGCAGGGTTGGGTCTACTTATTGTTGACTAGTAAATTTGGATTACCTGGAAATAAGGAAGTTGGTAAAAAACGTTCTATTGGATGCATATTTTTGCTCACCTTCTCCAGTTTAGAGGTTCTGGTCTTGTAATAACCTGCTGTATTCTAGTTCCTAAATGTTTCCGTTTCCTAGGTAGCATGTAGAGATGCTGACACTGAAGATGGTAAAAGTGAGAACAGATGCAAAGGTGCTGCTGGAAACTGGTTACTGCTTAAGGTTAAAAAAATAAAAGCTGTTGATTGTATTCATATGTTGTGATGTCAGTAACCTGCATGTTTAAGCACTGACAGAATAAAAGGCACATTTTTACTTTTTCATCATTTAGATGGAGAAATTTGTCTTTGTCTTTTTATTTTGAATCTAAAAATTCTTTTAGTTCTTTAAGCAACTATTTTTGAGTCACTGGCCCAGAAATTTTCATGACTGCAGCATCTGGAACTAAATTTATACTTGAATGTGCACCTCTAAGAGATAAGATGAATTCAAATGGTACCTGCATATTTCTGTCATCTTGTCCAATCATGTTTCTCCATTCCACGAGAGATCGCTGCAGATGTTCAAGTCCAGTTTCCCAAAGCCTGATGTGACCTCCCATATCAACAGTAACAACACCGCTTTTGTCCCACTCAGCTAGCAGCACATCTGTGTCGGAAATGGTAGACAGCCATGTGGTATATGGCGAGAGAGATTCTGATCTGGAAAAAGGAATCCAAGTGAAGCTAAGAGACCATAAAAATAAAGCAGGAGGGATAACACTGCATATTGTAATGTTCTTTACTGTTGAAAAAGTATGCTCACACTACTCATTCTTTTATACCTGCTCTTACCTATGTCACTGCATAGGAAGGTTATGAGGATATGCTATGAGCAAAAGTTCTTAAACAAACATGCCCAGGGTTCGTAAGCAAACATGAGGCAGGACAATCATGAATATAAAAAAAAACCAGAAAGACTATTTTAAGAAAGATTTTTTTATAAGTGATCACGGTATATAACCAATTGGTAGACCAGGAAACAAAGCCGGTTTAAACTGATTAAGTTCTCTAAACTTGCTATAAAGAATTTGCTATGGACTAAATGCTTGTATCCCCCAAATTTGTATGTTGAAGCCCTAACCCCCAATATGATAGTATTAGGAGGTGGGTACTTTGGGAGGTAATTAGGCTTAGATGAAGTCGTGAGGGTAGAAGCCCTATTATAGAATGGGATTAGGGCCCTTATGAGAAGAGACCAGAAAGCTCGCACTTGCATGTGGTCTCTCTCTGTTTCCTTTCCCCCCACTCATGTTAGGATACAGCAAGAAGTTAGCCCTCTGTAATATAGCCTTCACTAGGAACTGAATTGGCTGGCCCCTTTATTTTGGCTTTCCCAGCCTCCAGACTGAAAATAAATATTTGTCACTTAAGCTACCCACTCTATAGTATTCTGCTGTAACAGCCTGATCTAAGAACTCTAATAATGAGCATATTAAAAGACAAGATATCAACAGAACCATCTGTAAGGAGCAAAAAGACATAGTAATTTACTGGTTCTTTGCATTTTCCTGTATCTGTGGACGATACTAACTTCCACTGTCAGGAAGAAAGGAACTAGTTCACCAGTTCACATTCACATGCCCGCAGTACTGGACTCACTCCTTAGAGGCCTAATGTCAGTGCTGAAACCAATGTCTTGTTTATGCATTTCGACTGCATTTGTATGTGATATTTTGCCTTTTCTGACTTAGAAAGTTACATGAATCTATAACAGGGAATGTATAGGTTTATTATATATTTCACACATATTTCCTTTATTATATATTTCTGACATTTGTATATGTGTGTGTGTATATATGTACGTACAGTAATTTCTAGGAATGCAAATTTGTCTATAAGAGTCAAATGCATATCTCCTTTATATGAGTATAGCTCTTATCATACAAAAGTGATAACAGATTATAAATTCCAATTATTAGTGTTGGCTTGCAAAATGCATCTGATATTTTCTATATGAAATAAATAGTCTAAAGAGATGGCCTGATAAGAAAAACATAAGAAGCTATCATTGCAGATTCTGGAAAAACACAAAACCATTATATATTAGGTAAATTCTTATAATATTCTGAAAGATAAATCAAGACTAATTTGACCTTTTTTCAATCTGCCTTAGTTGATACTAAACACAGAGTGACAAGGGCGGCCACTCTTGGACACGGAAGACTCAGAAAATGTTCATATGAGGAGAACAACAGTGGGATGGGACCATATGTATCCGAGCTACTTTACAGGAGTCCCAGAAGGGCTCAAAGAAGGTAACATTTGACATAATACATGATACTCTCTCAATAAATACTTGCTGCAGGAAAAAACTTAGTAGTTACAGATGATGGAGTAGGGAGCAATTCAAGAATAATGAAATTTATCCATTTGTAACTATGATGTTTGAAATTCTGCCAAGAACACCCAAGCTGTATGATTCTATTGAGCACTGTACCTACTAGTTGTCACTATTTAACTCTTTACGGCAAACCTTTACATTTACAGGCAATTTCTTTAATTTATTAAAAAAAAGAATTACTGAAGAAACCATACATTTACTACAATTTGCACACTAGGTCTAAACTCTTTTCTTCACTTAAAGAATGTTTTCCTTATAAATAATAACAAAGTTTTAAATGAACACATAGAATTACAGTAGAGTGCAGCCTAAATTTGTAACAGCCACATATGAAAGCTTGGCAGTACTGTTTTACAAATGCAAATAATATAAAACTTTGAAGAAAAATATGTGAGAGCAAAAGTGATGTATTCATTTTGGCCCCAAAGTTACATACAGCTTTATTGTATTTTCTATTATTTGAAATTAGCTATCAAATGAAAAATTCCTGATATCTAGCAGAATGCTAAATCTAAGCAACTAGCAAAAAAACTGAAGTCCAGATGGGTTGTTCCTTTGGATTTTATACATATGCCAAAAAAAGCAGTAGTTAATCTCAAGAGAAACTCAGGACATACTGACAATGAAACAGACTCTAAATCATATGACACTTGAAATGTGGCAAGTCCAAATGGAGATGTGCTTTAAGTGTAAAATACATACTGAATTTCAGAGACTTAGGGAGCAAAAAGGAATGTAAACTATTTCATTAAAAATTTTTATTGACTACATATCAAAATAATATTTTGGACATATTGGGTTAAATAAAAGATATTATTAAAATTAATTTCACCTTAAAACAATATTTTAATGTGTCTACTAAGAAAGATACAATTACATGTATGGCTTTCATTATATTTCCGTTGGACAGTGCAGCTCTAACTGAATGAATTACTGTGGGCAGCTGGCTCTGGGCTGTGCACACAGCTGCTCTTCCAGATGTTCTTTCCATGGCAGGTATAACATGTGATTCACACAGAAAGTTAAAAGAGAAAAACACTGAAATAAAAAACTAGTGAGAGAAAAATGACTATAGATACTGGAAAAAATTATCAATGCTTTAGATATGTTAAAAATATGTTATTTGCTTTTGTTACTTGAATTAGTAGTATTTTTAATGAGCATATAATTAAGATGGAATATGCGATTTCCTCAAATGATTAAAAGTCATTTTCCATTAAACCAACACATTAGGATGTTCCAAGAAGTCATATATGTTGGAAGAAGTAAATCGATTTCTTTGAATAATGATTTTGTTTTCATATTTTTTGAATCTGATTAAAGAGTCCTAAGAAATGAAGCTGTATTTCTGAGTTATTTGTGCTATAATGCCGAGCTATTTTCTTTCAAGGGTTGGAGAAGGGGGAAGAAAGGAAGCCTGGGGACATTTTGGGTAACTGACAGATTCTGGGTCCCTGGTCTTCCTCTGCAGGTCCTCCAGGCTACTCTGCTAGAGCTTCTAGCCAAGGCTTCAACCACTGTGTTGTGAGGGCTTGGTGGCAGTGTGAGGGAGTACATCATACAGTGGGATGTGATTGCAATCTAGGTCAAAATAGAGTAGAAAGATTAGAGGAAGAAGGCTCTGGTGTGGAGGGCAAAGAAAGGAAAAAAGAAGAACCTAGGCTAAGTAGACCAAAGCAGGTGCAAGCTTAGGTTGGAAAAGGGAAATAAGGCATGGATGCACCCAGAAAGGGACGGGCTCCAGGTGACGACACTTGTGTTCTTCAAGGGAGAGATCAGGCTTTATTGTTTCTGTTTTTATATCCTCAGTTTACCTAGTTTAAATGCTTTGCTTCCATTGTGGGACAATAATGAAGGAGGCAAACAGTAATGAGTCCTATTATAAAGCTTTGGATCCTTTGGCTACTGTATAACCTTCCTGACTGCAGATGCGTAATAACATATATCAAAACAATATTAAAGAAATCTATTTAAATTCTTTTGATATTTTGAACACATTTACTTCAGAAAACAAATATATAAAGTTAATAAGTATAATTTTTGTAATACTAAAAATGCTATTTCAGATACAGAAAAACTTATTAGAACAGATCAAACAAAAGAGAACAAAGACTTGCAGGCTGTTTGACTTACACCTATGTAACACTGGAATATTTTTACAAAATGAAAATAAAAATGCCAGGAAAACATGCAGAAGAACAGCAAGACAGAAACCAACTGTAACTGGAAAAAAAAAAGAGCTTGCTATTTAAAGAAGCAAAAAGTACACATTTATTCATAGTACTTAGCAAGAAATTACTCATTTTTTAGTGACATACTAAGCTAAGAACAAAGGTGAATTGGATTACCTGGGAATAGGGATATATCGGAGTTTCTTTGATTGAAGATCAGTGACTTCTATATAACCAGATGTTTGTGGAGGAGTAACATCTACAAACAAGTCATGACATGAGCCAAGGATTAAATTACTGCATGATACCAAAATGCTGCTAAAAGTGGAATCAAGTTATCCGTAGCCAAGGGTAGAACTCTGGGATCTACTTGACAAGGTACTGGGTCAACCCTCATGGCTAGACTCTGAGAAATAAGCTTCCCCCAGGAAAGCACACTGGGCTGTGATTCTTTACTGTCAGAAAATAACCTAAGTTATTTTCATTGTCTTTGATAGCTTCCCAAGATGAGTCAATGTTTTCGCACTTACAGTTTTTTTGAAAATATTTCATCATCTGAACTGTTTTTCCTTCTTAGGAAGCAACAACCATGCAGTAAAATGTGGTGGAATCCGTGCCCTCTCTAATTAGACTGACCTGGTAGGAAGTTCTGCTCCTGTCCGAGCTGTGTTATGCTGGTCAAGGTACTGACCTCTCTGAGGCCTGCTTTCTTCATTTATAAAATGGGGATAACAACCCCACTGTGAAATGGGGGTAACAACCTCAGAGGACCACAGCATCTGAGCATCATAAGCATTATCTTAGATGAAATTAGTAAATGCAAAGCACCGACAGGGGTTGCCCATCACACAGCATCTGTCATTGTTAGGGCCCTGCAAGACAGGGGAAGGTGAGGTGAGGATGGGGCAGTGGGGTGAGGACTCTGGGATTTGGATCATAATCCCCAAAAGACACAATCCTAAATGCCATTATTCTGATTGTTGGAATCCCAAAAGACAGATAAAAGTCCCTAAAGTCTAAAATTCTGAAAATCACAATCACAGTATAATTGCATCATGTGAGACAGAGCTATTACTTTGTTACTGTCCTTGTTTGGAAATTAAGTATGGTTTATGGAGATGACTGTAAGTGCCAAGTTGACAAAGGGTGTATTTGTGGACTTAATTTTAGGTGTCAGTTGGACTGATTATGGAATACCTAGACACGTGGTAAAGCATCATTTTGGTTATATCTGTAATCTGGAAAAGAGATTAGTATGTGAGTCTGAGGGAACCAGGTGGTGAAGATCTGCCCTCAATATTCGTGGACATCAACCCATCAGCCAAGAGCCTAGAGGGGACAATTAGAGAAGGTGAACTGGTCTCTCTCTGAGAACTGGGACAGTCTTTTCTTCAACTGCCAAACATACTGATATGCATGTATGACATTTCCCTTTTGCCCAATTGCTTTATGAATATGGTTCACATGCTCATAACTGTTATACTCATGTGATGACATTAGTATGCCTGAGTGTTTACGCTTGCAAAAAGTATATGTTATTATTGCCTAGTTTATCGTGCAAAGTGGTTTGTGAAGTGTTCTGCTGTTTTTGTTTGTCTGTTTGTTTTTTGGAGACAGAGTCTCGCTCTTGTTGCCCAGGCTGGAGTGCAGTGGTGTGATCTCGGCTCACTGCAACCTCCTCTTCCCAGGTTCAAGTGATTCTCCTGCCTCAGCCTCCCAGGTAGCTGGGATTACAGGCATCAGCCACCAAGCCCAACTAATTTTTGTATTTTTAGTAGAGACAGGGTTTCACCATGTTGGCAAGGCTAGTCTCGAACTCCTGACCCCAAGTGATCTGCCTGCCTTGGCCTCCCAAAGTGCAGGAATTACAGGTGTGCACCACCACCCCTGGCCTGTTCTGCTGTTTTTATGTTTCTCAAATAAATCTCCTTTTAAAAATGTAAATAAATATCTTTTAAGTAATTTTAAAATTATTTTTTCCAGAATTATATTTGAGATTTTCATCCTTTGGGATTGTGTCAGAATTTTAGACTTTAGGAATATTTATCTTTCTTTGGAAATTTCAACATTTGGGGTTATGGCGTGGAGATCGTGTCTTTTGGGATTATGATTAGCTGTCATGATTCCGGACAGTAAAGAATATGGAAAACTGGGGGAAGATAAAGAGATAAGGGGTCCAGAACCCTCAACTAATTCTATAATTGTTATACTCATGTGATGCCATTTGTATACCTTAGTGCTGGTTTTCCAGCAAACTCCTGGGCTTCACTGATTTCTATTTCACAACCCCGAGTAACCGTCATCCTCAAAATCATTAGCTGCCACCATGGTGTGTCAGAAACACTGCTTAGTCTTTACAGAGAGTGCTTTTGATACTGACAACAACAAAGACTAAGATTCCTGTCTGAGAGATGAGGAAACTGAGGCTTATAGAGGTAATGTAATAATATGATTTATTTGGGGTGATATAGCTGGAGAGTGATGGAGACGGTTTTCAAACCCAGGCCTTTTTAGCACTAAAATCTATGCTCTGGCCACCACTGTACACGAGTGATGGCAATGGCTTTCAAATCCAGGCCTTTTTAGTACTAAAATCTATGCTCTGGCCACCACTCCACACAACTTCTATGTGAGTTGGCCCTAGGGAAATAGCTATTTGTAAAATATTCCATTTTATAAAACCTTGACCACCAAGTTCTCTTAAAAAAACTCCCCTACACAAAACCCATGCTTTTTAAGATTTTTGTCTATCTGTTTCTCTATCTATCTGATCTTGGACAACAATTTCTGATTAGAATGATATATTTATCTATCCATCCATCCATCCATCCATCCATCCATCCATCCATCCATCCATCCATCCATCCGTCCATCTTTTATTACAATTTCTGGTTGGAATGAAGTACCCAGGATGTCCTGGATAAATTCAAATTCAAATTTATCAAATGTAGTTTACAAAAAACAAGAAACTTGACATTTTTATTTCATGCATGCAGTTGAAGGCTTTTAAATAGGCCAGCTGAAAAACTCGACATATCTCTTATTTATTTAACAAATGTGTTTGAGCGTATTTTGCGCCAGGCATCCTATGAAGCAGTGGGAATACAAAAAAGAGATGTGGTCTCTGACTTTGAGGCATTCACAGTAAAATGAGGAAAGTTCCTTTTTATGAAACCATTGTGGGCCTCTGGGGACTTGGAAAGGATTCCAGAGTGGGAATCACAGCCCTGAGGCCAGGTATGAGCTGCAGAGCTAGGCAATGGGTTGTCCCAAGAGACAAACAGCTGAGCAGGAAGAAAAAGCAATGTCCAAGGAGAGGAATGGGTAAGAAAATAGGGTTATTGTAATAATTTGACCACCCAGCTGGATTAGCTGTCTTCAAGTGGCCATCTGTACAAAATGAATATGCTTATCGTAAGCCACACACAGTCTGCAATGGAAATTCTGCTTGTGATATAAGGTCAATCTTGGATAGTTTTATATCATATATCATTTTTGACAATTCCTGCTGCTTGAACCTAGCTAAAGTAGGTTGAATTATTTATAGCTTAGGGTTCTTTGCCAAGAGTGACCAGTTATTGAAGCTATAGAGATGAGTGGAGCTGCCTCACTAACTCACTCACTCACATTTTGGCTTGCCACTTAGAGGCACTTTTACAAATAAGGAATAGTATTAAGTGGAGCTACTGCCATCAGCACTTTTAGATTGCCTGTGAAAGCAAAGTAAGCCAACTTATTTTAAAATATCTTTTTTCCCACATCTTTCTTTTCTTTTACTTTGCTAATTAATTCCATGGTGAGAAAATGCAATAATGACTGTTTCTACTATTTCAAGAAGTAGAAAGCAAGAATTTTACTCCTGGTATTAAAAACTATTTTCATATATCAGAGAAGGGTAATTGTGGCTACAAAGCACTTCAGGGAAATAGTAAAGGTGGTGGTAGTGGTGGTAGTAGTAGTAAGCACTTTAAAAATAATAAAAACTGATGTTTACTGATTTGAAAATAAGTCAGCTCAGAAGAAAAGAATATTTACAAAAAGATTCTTGAACAGAATACTTGACTGAATTAAAGAAGTGAAAACTGTGGCCAGGTTTCCCTCCAAACTTGGCCAAGTCCTCATCCATCCATTTTAAACATTTTAACACTGGAGTGAGGATGGAGGCTCAGTAAATTTCCATTACATTTATAATCCAGGTGGATTTCAAAGATAGGTATAAATTGTATTTAGGGATTAGTTCACTAACCATTAAAGGGAAGTCATTGCAGCAGTGTTTATCACATAGCTCCCATGAACAGTGGGGACAGTTTACATGCACAGTGCCAAGGTTAGAAGGAGGTATTAAAAACTGTCAGGCAAAACAACTAAGACAATTTTCAGAGGGAAGGTGAAATGCTATTTAAAAACTCACTCCTTGAAATGTAATTTGATGTATACCTATGAATCACTGCGTTTAATACACTTCTGTGTTCACAGATAAAAAGAGTGATGTGTGTCCCCAAACTGTGCTGATACCAAATTTTTGATTTTACCCAAAGTTAAAAAAAAATACTGCTTTCAATCAAGACTCATTATTTTGTGTTTAAAGAGCTCAGACCTGTGGTTTTAAAAAAGCTAACATTTAGCTAGAAGAAAAACAGTTGGAAGAAAGCAATAAATTTCTCCCCATCTGCATTAAATAAAAGCTACCTCATTATTGTGAAAGCCACCAGGAGAGTAGCCTTTACAGTTGATTTCTTTATAAAAGGCTGATATACATTAGTTCCAGACTAATTAGACGGTTGGATTTGATTTACTTTACAAAATCATTCTAGGTTGAATTTTCATCAGAGATCTACATGCACATAGAATTAAGTATCAAAAAGGCTTAAAGAAAAAACAGTCCCTGCTTTACCCCCTACTCCCCCCGGCCCCGTCACCCGCCCCACCATTTCCTGCCCCCAGAGACACTTTCAACTTTTTAAGCTATTTCTGTGGTATTCACCTTCATCATTATGGTGCCCTCTTGATATTTTAGCTTCAGGCATTATCTCTTGTCTTCCTCCCAAGCAAGAAGAGAGCTTAACTCTTTTTCATTCCCGAATCCCCCACTCCCCATTTTCCCATCCCCCCAAACGTTCATATAATTTTGCTTGGATTAACATCCAGTGCTTATATTATTATAATTATCTAAATGCTAACCACAGCTTTGCTATGTCTTATATTATCATTACTTTTTCCTGTATAACTTTTTGCTTTTATTGGAGCTAATAAGCATCATGTTTTGTTTAGTTTTATTTAGTACAAATTTATTCCCAAGGTTCCCTAATTGTTAAAATCTCTAAACATGTTCAAATATACTGGGCTTATCAATTTCACTTTCTAAGAGACATCTCTCCTGAAATGTCATCTGTTCTAACGTTAGACCTGTGCATGGCTGTCACCCTGGGATCTTCCTTCACCATGCTCCTAGGGATTTTCATTCTTTCTCTCTTTTTTTACAGTCCACGTTTATAAAATTCTTCCCCCATGCCAGACACTGTCCTAAGCACTTTATATATGTTTGGAATATTTTAGTAACACTACTTAAACAAAAGAAGAGAAATAAACCTCCTAGTAACTAAGAGAAAAATAGCTAAATAAATAGGCAATTCTTGGAAGAGTAAATGACAACATATGAAAGGATACTCAAATGTACTAGAAGTCAGAAAAAGGTAATGTGAAACCACAATAAAAAGTTTGACCCTTACAAGAGTAGATCAGGATGGGATGCACCAGGATCCCCTTTATGCTACTGGAACACCATTGGTAATTCTGCTCCTAAATATGCTCCCTACAGACTCAACATAGACACAAGCACACAGGTGCAAGGCTATTCACAGCACCATTATTTGTCATAGCAAAAACCTGGAAAGAACCTAAATTTGCACTGACAAATAATAGATGAATAAATTGTTGTATGTGAAGCAGTGAAAATAAAAGTAGAATTATCAGTATGGATGATGACAAAGAGTCTCTCCCTGACTGAACTATAGTCAGGCTCTTCTGAATCTTCTTCCCAACTAGTTCCCAACTCTGGGGCCTCTGCGTTCATCTCTGCATTGTTCAATGTTAACAAGAATCCTGCTAAGTCAGTTTAACCAGAATCCCTAACCCTCGATATCTGATTGGGTTCCCCATTCGCCACCATCCCCCAGGTGATGTCAGATCACTCTGGGCTGCTCTCAGCAAGAATCCTGTTAAGTTTCTTCAGCCAGAATGCCCTCTTACCCCAGCTGTTTTCTCTCAGTAATTTTCCATCCACTGACCCCCACCCTGCTCCTTCACTTATTTCCACTTTTGCTTGTTATATTCAGAGTTGAGCCCCATCTCTCTCCCTTACTACAAAACTTCTTTGCAGTCATCCCTATACCTATCAAGATGGCCCTGCATAAAGCCTACCTTCCCATTTTGTAACAAATGTCATGAATGCTTTTTTCTTTAGCCTCAAATTTCACAAACATGATGGTGAAAAAAATAGACCAAGTTACATAAGAATAAATACAATATGATACTATTCAATCAAAGATTAAAAACATAAAAAAAGCAGGCCGGGCGTGGAGGCTCACGCCTGTAATCCCAGCACTTTGGGAGGCCGAGGTGGGCGGATCACGAGGTCAGGAGATCGAGACCATCCTAGCTAACACGGTGAAACCCCGTCTCTACTAAAAATACAAAAAAATTAACCGGGCATGGCGGCGGGCGCCTATAGTCCCAGCTACTCAGGAAGCTGAGGCAGGCGAATGGCGTGAACCTGGGAGGCGGAGCTTGCAGTGAGCCGAGATCGCTCCACTGCTCTCCAGCCTGGGCAACTGAGTGAGACTCTATCTCAAAAATAAATAAATAAATAAAGCTATATATTATTTTGTGAATGATAAGTACTGAACTCACATTCAGAATAGAGATTACCTCTGGTTTGTCAAAAGTGAAGGGGAGGAGAACACAGGAGTCTCTGACCATACTGGTAATGACCAGTAACGATTGGTAATGACTTACCAGTATGCGTTGTGGGTGCAAAGATGTTCAATGTATTTTTCTTTAAACTTTTGTAGGCCTGAGATATTTTGTGAAAAATTAAAATACACATGGAAACATAAACATGCTCTTCCCGTCCCGAAATAGGAAGTGTTATGAGAGAGTATGACAAGGGCACCTAATTTAGATTGGAGCAAGAGCTTCTGAGGAAGTGACATTTAAACTAAGACCTGACAGATGAGAATGAATTTGGGGGTTGGGGGGAAGGGGTGCAGCAGAAAGTTGGGAATAATTTTGTGCATTCAAGTTACCTGAAAGAAGTCAGAGAGATATGTAATGGACAAATCATGCTGGATCTTTTAAGCCAAGATAAAATTTCTAAACTTTATCCTAAGGACAATGTGACCTGAGTTGTGTTTTAAAATATTACTTTCTAACTAAAACAGTTTTGAAAATGAAGAACAAAGTGGAAGAATCGATACTACCTGAGTCAACCAAGACTCACTATAAAATATAAAGCTATAAAGCAACCAAGAGAGTACAGTATTAGTAAAGGGATAGACACATAGACCAATGGAACACAATAGAGAACCCAGAAATAGACCCACTCATGTGGGCAGCTGATTTTCAACAGAGGTCTAAAGGCAGTGCAAAAGAGGAAGGACAGGAGTCTTTTCAGCATATGGTGCTGGTGCTGGAACAACTGAATATCCCTATGCAATTAAAATAAAGAGCCGCAGTACATACCTTACACCATATAAAAAATTAACTCAAAATGGATCATAAATCTAAATGTAAAATATAGAACTACAAAACTTCTAGAAGAAAACATAGAAGATTTGCCCTTTATCAAAATAAGATAAACTGTTTGGAAAGTATATCTCTGACACTGAACTTGTATCTACACTAAAGAACACTCAGAGTTCAGGAGTTTGAGACCATCCTGGGCAACATGGCGAAACCTCATCTCTACAAAAAAAATACAAAAATTAGCCAGATGTGGTGGCATGTGCCTGTGGTCTCAGCTACTCAGTAGTCTGAGTTGGGTGCTGCTTGAGCCTGGGAGGCAGAGGCTACAGTGAGCTGAAATCGCATCACCACACTCCAGCTTGGGCAACAGAGCAAGACCTTGTCTCAAAACAAACAAACAAAAGGAATGCTCAAAACTCATTAATAAGAAAATAACCCAATTTAAAAATGGGCAAAAGATCTGAAAGATATGTTATTAAAGAAGATACACATAAAACAAAATGCTCAACATCATTGGGTGCTAGGGAAAATGCAAATTACAATCATAATGAGAAATCACTACACTCACTAGAATGGTGAGAAACTGACAATACCAAGTGCTGACAGGGATGCAGTGCAACTCAAACCTCCATTCACTGCTGAGAGAAATGCAAAATGGTATGTCCACTTTGGGAAATAGTTTGGCAGTTTCATCATATGATGCAAAAATGCCATTCCTAGGCATTTACTCAAAAGAAGCAAAACCTTATGTTCACTTAAAAACCTGCCCACAGATGTTTATAGTGGCCTTACTCTTTATTGCCCCAAACTGGAAACAACCAATAAATATATCACCTTGTGAATGGATCAACAAACTGTGGTACATCCATATAATAGGCAACCATTTGGCAATAAACAAACAAACAAAAACTAATGGTACACATATAACATTAAAAATTAATAATGAATAAATGATTCTCAAATGCACTGTATTAATTGAAAGATGTCAGACTCAAAAGACCACATACTATATGATTCCATTTATATTATAATATGGTAAAGGCAAATCTATAAGAACAGAAATCAGGTCAGTGATAAGTTGTAGGTAAGTGGAGGCAGTGACCACAAAATGGAATGGGGGAAGTTTTTGGGGTGATGAAACTCTTCTACATCAAGTGTGGTAGTGGTTATCCAACTGTGTCTGCCAAACTCACAGAACTATACACTAGAAATGGTGAATTTTACTGTATACAAACTGAGCTTAAGAACCAATGTACACTGTACTTTAAAAACATCACCCTGTCTGATGTGTGGAGAAGGGTAGGAGGGGAAAACAGTGGAAGAGGTAACAATATCAGAAGGTTATGGCAACATTCCAGTGTACGATGGTAGTGCCTTGGATGGGATACTGGTTACAGAACTGGAGACAAGTGGGTGGATACAAGATATATTTGCAAGGCTGTGAATCAGGACATGGAGATTGCTGATGGATGAGATGTGGAGGATGAGGGAGAAGAGGTATCAAGGTGAGCCGAAGATTTCTGGGTGAATGAAGGTGCACTAAACTCTGGTACATAACTTCTTGTAATTCCTGGAATGCTCTGCCAAGTCCTTGCATCTTTCACAAGGAGCACCCCTTTCCTGGACCAAATCCTTTAACTGATTAACTCTTATCTTTCAAGAGTCAACTCATGGTCTCCAGTATGGATTGTACTTCTCTGCTGTGTTTATATATCACCTTGTGAATATTCCTATCTTATTACACTGTACTACAATTGTCAGTTTATTCATCTGCCTCTTCTACCACAAAAAAACATTTTAAGGAAATGGTGATTTATTTTCCATGAGTTTCAGTTTGGAAGAAACTAATTCCAAATATTATCATATAATCAGAACTTTTCAAACCCTGTTACAGATTATTATAATACATTTAGCGTTATATTTGTGAAGTCCACACTAATACAGTGAATATAGACACAAGATAATATATCACTACGACTGTGATGAAAAAAAAAAAAAAAGTCAATGAATCAATGATCAAACTTTTTCACAGTTATCTGTTATGATGAACGCCAGTGTGGTTCAGTAAGAATAGCTCTAAACTTGGGATTAGAAGATTGTGGTGCAAATCTGGGCACTGTTGTCCACTGGTGGGGTGATCCTGGGCCAGTTATTTTAGTTCTGTGTCAGAATATCTTCATGTACAAATTAGAGAGCCTGCTAACAATAGGATGGGGTTTTAAGGAGTAAGTGAATTTATACGAAGAGAGGAGATCAGCCCAGGAATTGGATATTTTATACAGTAATAAATATAAGTTGACTTTGAGAGTGCTGTTAAGTGAATCAGTCTACATAATAAGTCCCTGACTTCCAGTCTTAGGAGTTTAAGACAAAAGGCAGGCCTCAGTTTCTATGCCTAATATACTAAGACTTTTTAAAAGCCTCTGTGAAAACATCTTTTAGGTAAAGTGATTGCATATATTGTAAAATAAATGAAGATGAGTTCTAACAGCAGGGGCCACAACCACATACTGAAAATGAGTAAGAACTTTCTGAATACAGAGAGGTCTTTTTAGTTACTTCTAAACTGGTCAGAATGATCAATTTTTTATAAGTATGAAATGATAAAGATAAATTAAATATCCTCTACCAAAAGGGAGCTACTTTAAACCACCTTTGTAAATTAGGAATTGGTGAGTTCCTTCTTACCTTTTGGGTAGATATCTTTTAGAGGGACTTCTCCTGGGGGTAAAATCCTCACAACCTGATTCAAATCTAAAAGAGTCACACAATTGCTTTGTTTTGGAGTCCCACTTTTCTTCTTTCCGCTATAGAACAATGTATCAGTGCCACTTCGCTTATGCAAAGATGATGGTCTCTTCCAAGAATAAACTTCACTAGGTGACTGAAAAAAAGAAAGAGATTAAAGTACTGAAGTACCATATACTACATTCACCACAACCTTAACAATGCAGACCTTTAAGCAGATACTAGGGGGGAAACTAATGTTTCAGAGGTATAAGAAAATCAAATTACTGGCTGGGTGCAGTGGCTCATGCCTGTAATCCTGGTACTTTGGGAGGCTAAGGTTAGTGGATCACTTGAGTTCAGGAGTTTGAGACTGGCCTGGGCAATACGGTGAAACCCCATCTCTACCAAAAATACAAAAATCAGCCAGACATCGTGGCACATGCTTGTATTCTCAGCTACTCAGGAGGCTGAGGAGATCGTGTGTTAAACAAACAAACAAAAATAAATGAAGTCATTTGGATGTGGTACAAGTGGTAGCTGCTTTGTCAATAATCATAATTTTCAGACAAGTGTAAAATACACACGTTAAATTTCTTATCTTGAAATCAATTACAACTAAACAGAAGAAATACAGGAATTAGTTAAAAAATAAACACGTATACATAATGAATAGAACATAACTAGCATTTTTAAAGCCCTGGGATGGCTTCAAAAGTGATTGGGGCCCTTCCCGGTCATTCTCTCTCTCTCTCTCCCCTAGATTTAACTCTTTTGGAATTTTGTGTTATTTTTCCCTTGCTTTACTTTAGATTTTTACCACATATGTATTTATCCTTCCTAAGATCATAAAGATATTTTCTTATGCTTTTTCTAACGTTTTAAGGCTTTATCTTTCACATTTAAGTCCTTAGCCTATCAGGAATTAATTTTTGTGAATGGTACGAAGTGGGGATCTGCAGTCATCCTTTCCTCACATGTATAGCTTATTGTCCAAATACCACTAACTTTTGCCCATAGCAACAGTATCATAAAACACAGTTTATATGCATGTATCTGTTTCTGGGCACTGCATTTTGTTCTACTGTGTATTTTTCTATTCCCAGGCCAACACATGGTCTTAGTTACTGAAGTTTTATAATTAACCTTGAAGTTTATTAGGAAGAGTACTTCTGTCTGGTCCTTCTTCAGAGATGTTCTGGTTATTGTTTGCCCTTGCAATAATGAGTTGCATTAGCTCTCTGCATCCTTGTCAGTACTTGGTATTGTCAGCGTTTTTTTTATTTTAGCCATTCTAATGGGTAGGTACTAGTATCTCATTATGGTTTTAATTTGCATTTCTCTAATGACTAATATGTCCAATAACTTTTCATGTACTTATTTGCCATCCCTCTATCCTCTTTGGTTAAGTGTTTGTTCAAGTCTTTTGCTCATTTTTTTTCCACATTTATCTTTAATTTTACTTCTATATCTACCTAAATACATTGAAATCTATGAGTTCACAAAAATATATCCAATTTTAATCTAATAACGACATGGTTCATTCTAGTTTTCTTCCTTCCAGTATCTGTAATTCCCCTAACAGTTAAAATTTTGTTTTCATTATCCTTAATGTATTTTGTCACCCTTCATATATTTACTTTCTGTATATGACCCATCTCCCGTCTCCACCACTAACCTTACTCCCTGGGCAGATGCTCCACTCTCCCTGCTTGGGTCCTGACAGCCCATATGGGGCCACACTCACACAGGGACACATACTTCACCTTACTTGGGCTCCTACATCCCACTCCAGGCTGCCCCTTCACAGGAATGCCATCTTCATCCTGCTTGGGCTTAATGCCCATCACTAGTGGTTACCTCTCCCCATCACAGATGCCCTTACCTTGCTTGGGCTCTGATCTTTGATAACTCACACTGGCCTACTGTTTGCTCATTTGTAAAATTAGGCTATTTGCCTTCTGACTGTTAAGTTTTAAGAACCTTTATAGACTCTAGATACCAGTTTTTGTTGGAAATGTGGTTTGCAAATATTTTCTCTCAGCCTGTAGATTGTCTTTTCATTCTCTTAACAGTGTCTTTTAACAGAGCTCAAATTTTAAAGTTTGATGCAGCACAGTTTATCAATTTTCTCTTTATATATCATGTCTAAGACACTATTACCATGTTTAATAGAAGTGGTAACAGTGGGCATCCTTGTTTTATTCCTAATGAGAATAGAAAAGAAATACTTTTAATGTTTCACCATTGAGGATGATATTTGCTATAGATTCTTACCGCTATTTGGTATTAGATTTTAAAAGTTATATAAGTAATAATTTAGATGCCACTGATAACTCCATGAAAAAGTTAATAAGAGGTAGCATACTCATCTGTCAATAGTTTAATAGAGAATCCAAAGAAGTTCACATAAAGCAAGAAGGCAGAGTGGTGTGGTAAAAAGGATGTGTGTTAGAGGGCTGGCTAGTCACACTTGAGCTCAAACCCCATTGCTTAGAGTCTTTGTGGCCTAGGGGATATAAGCTCTCTCTGTTTCTGTTGTTTCATTTGTAAAACCTCATAGAATTGTTGTAAAAATTAACTATCATGTGTGAAAGGGCTTAGGGTAGCACACTGCCTATTGTGTTGTGGCCTAAAAATCTTATTGTCATCTTAAAAGGCTGTCTAGCTGACTCTAATCTTCTATTTAACAAATACTCATTAAATACCTCCTATGTGGTAGGTACCACACGAAGAAGCAGGGATATAGCTTTTAATTTAACAAGGTCACTAGTCTTACAGGCTGTAAGAATTTCTACAAGGTTAATACAAACAGTGCCTTAACTTAGCTTTTATTTTCTAACTTTTTATAATAATATTATACTTCTATATTGATTTCTTCAATCATAAGAAGGTAATTAGAAGACCAATTTTTAAAATAGTTTTACCTCCAGAAAAAGTTCCAAGTTTTTTATAGCAGCAAACATTGTAGAAAGCATATAAAACACATCTCTTTTATTATATCAAGGCTGCTGTAAACACTGTATTTCAATAACATTTCATTTTGAATTATATGATAGCAGATGCTTTTTACTTGATAATTAGGAACACATATATCAGAGTCCTAAGCCACATATTATCCATTGAGTTTTAGATTTCAAATCTTATATCCTGAAGTACCCAGCATTCATTAACTATATTAAAATTTTGAGGCATACAAAATTAGAGTACTATCAAGTACAGCCCATATTTTTACCTTGAAATAATTCTATCATCCCATCTAAAAGCCACAAAGGAAATTATAAAAATTAAATGCTTAGTCAAAACACACGGAGCTACATCTAAGGTTATTAGATGCCAACTTGGACTGAAATAACTTTTATAGTAACTTCCCCACATTTCCATCGGAGGAAGATGTTGCCCAGTTTCACCTAAAGTCAATTCAAATAGCTTCTCCTTTATAGGTAACAGTAGATAACAGAAGGGCCCATCTAAGAGAAAAATCAATTGAGACAATTAGCCATTATTCTATCACCTGGATGCTGCAAAGATATGATAAATTGGAGCAAAACTCAATGGAAAATAAATCTATCTTCATGACTGTTAAAAATTTTAATCTACAATAATGACAATTCAACAAATTTAACTTTACACAGGAACAAAAAAACCAAATATCGCATGTTCTCACTTACAAGCGGGAGCGAAACACCGAGGACATATGGACACAAAGAAGGGAACAACAGACACTGACACCTACTTGAGGGTGGAGAGTGGGAGGAGGATGAGGATCAAAAAACTACCTATCAGGTACTATGCTTATTACTTGGATGACCAAACTATCTGTACGACAAACCCCCGTGACATGCAATTTACTTATATAACAAACCTGCACACGTACACTTGAACCTAAAATAAAAGTTAATAAATAAATAAATAAACAGAATGTGTAGATGGAAAAATAATTAACTTTAAAAAATTCTAGAAGACATGATAGAAAATTACCATTGGAAGGTGAAGCATTTAAACTGTATTACATGAACTCCCACATATGGAGAATACTCGTTTCCCCCTACTGAATTCTATCATCGCATTACACTTTCAATGTTAATTTTAAAGTGTAATGAAACTATTTAGGTACAACATATTTTCTACTGACTGATTTGGAAGGCAGACTTGATCCAACATGTTTACCAGGAAATCATGTTTTTAATTACCCCTCAAATAGGCTTACAGATTATAGGTCAAATTGAGGGAAAGAAATATTTATCCAATAATTTAAAAAATGGGTGCTTACCATGAGATCTGGAAAACCAACAACTATTGTAGCATAATTGTTCTCATCTGAGAGAATTCTGTTGGGAGAGGCAATCTTTTGTTCCACAGCTGAACTTAGATGTTCAGATGATAGTTGATCACTGGAAATTTTATGAGGTATGCTGAACTCTGTTTCTGAAAAGCATCAGACAAACATTAGACACCATATGCTCCGGAAATGCTCCAGGGATTAATTTTTTGCAAGATTTTATTCTTGACAAGTCAAATGGAAAAGAACAAGTTAAAAAAGAGGAAACACTTTAAATTACATTCATGGGCTTTTGTTTGAAAAAAATGCTGTTTTTATAACCAAGACATCTTCCCAAAGTGATTTCAAGTATTTATAGAATTCAAAATTTTATTAGGAATAAATACTATAATTAATAGTTCCCTGTAGAAAAGATGTGAAAACTGACCCAACCAAGTGTTGGCAATGGTGTTTTAGATTTTTTTCATAAGTACTATTCATCCCCCAAAACTGTGATAAATTAAGTAGAAATCCCAATAGTCTGTAGAAAAAAAGATGTTATCCTAAATTAGACTTGCAATCTAAATGTAAAAAAATAAAAATACTGATTTCTCAGTTAAAAAAATTCAAGGACAGAGCTTACAACAGTGAACTTCCTTATGACAATTTGAGATAGTAGATTCTTATTTACTATTTCTGGTGTAGTGACTAAGTTTTTTCTTTTGGTGTAAACTTAACATAGGCTGGTGTTTTGTTCTTAAATGATTCTAGAGCTCAGTATGTGTACAAGCATGCACTCACACAGTCATAAACACAGATGACATAGTATTTACCTTGTGTAACTCCAAACCCCGTGCTGGGTGGCTCCTCGTTCAGCACATACAACTGGCAAACCCCACTACCCTCAGACTCGATGTATGCAGGCTTAGTTAAAAGATATTTCCTGCAAACAAACAAAACATCTAGCTTAAGTGAAATTTTTCTTTTTCTAATAGTCATAAGGCCAGACTAAGAAAAATTAGATTCTCTTCAGCCTCTTCTTTATAGTTCCAGTATAATTTGAAGTTTTAGAGTTTCATCATGAATTAACAAATAACTTCTCAACACTGTGTTAAAGAGCAGTGCACAACAGCAATTCAGTAATGAATGTGAAGCAAAAATTCCAGTGCTTCCTATAAGAGAAAGGGTTGTGGTGGGGGGGAGGAAAGCAACTCGAATGGGGTACACTCTTATTATCATGTAGCCTTCTCTTGATAAAACTCTTTGATCAGCCAGGAAGGGGGAGCATGACTTCTGATTTGTGATCAGCTAAGAGACAGATGCCCTCACAACTGAAATCTCCTTGATCTACTTATTTTTAACATTTCTAAAATATGGATGTATATATAGGCAGAAATCCTCTGCAATGAGCTACTTCTGCTTGTCAGCAGAGGGGCAGAAAGAGTCTGCACTTAGCTAGTGGAGTTGTGCATGAGGGAAGGTGCTCAAAGTTGACACTGTCTTTCATCAAGAACTGCACAGTCCGATGGGTCAGACAACAAAAACATAAACATAACCACATCCAAACCAGAATACACAAGATAAAAAGAGAAAGAAACTTCTAAGGTGTGAACTCTGTGAATTTACAAAAAGGCAACAGCTCTAAGGATGGAGACTGTGGCTCTTTGAAGGGAAAATCTACTTTGAAGTATCTCCAGTTTGGCAAGAATACAGTGAATTCTCAATGTACAAATAGGAAAAAGCCCAAATAACTATGGATCATATGAAAAAGTCATGATTTTTTTAACTGTTAATTTCAATGCCATTTTGAGAAGTGACATTTATTTTTTCTCCCCGCCTCACTTCTTATAAGTCTCATATACAGAGATGCTGCCAAACACAGAAATTGCTAAAAGATAGACACGGGAAAGACAGAACAGTAAAGATGATGGATAATTGATAAATAAGATTGAGCTACAACATACTCCATGATACACTATATAAAGCCACTCACTGATTTGTTTTGCTCTCCACCAGAAGCCATTTGTCCTCTGCTACAAGGAAAACTGTCTTGAGATTGATGGGAAGTGAGATGGTGTGAGTTCGCCCTTCTAGAACATCCAGCACAGTCAGGCTGTTCCTGGAAAAGAAGAAAACTGTATCTGAAAGGAAATGGTGAGGATAATGGTTGAGTAATCTGGCATAATCATTTCATGATACATTATGCAACCCGTAAATAGAATGTTTTTAAGACTGAGTAATGATGTAGAAAAATGTTAATTGAGAAAAACAGATATGCAAAATTCTAAACTATGTCAGGGTGTGTATAAGTAAAAATAATGGAAAGCAGTGACCATTGCCATGTTAGTAGTGGCTATGTCATGGAATTGTGAGCATTAGCTTTTCTTATGTCTGTTTCTCAGTATTCTGCAATGTGGGCAAAGTTACTTTTATATTAAAACATTCATAATTTGGTTACATTCACTTTATAGTAAACAAGTATAATCAAAACAGCAAATAGAATGGGCCAAATAAGAACTTCAGTTTAAATCTTCTATAATAAAGAGCTCACCCTTTTTCTTTGTAGAATACCAGCCAGTTTTTGTGTGAAAATTCTTTACACATTTTATAAGTTTCCTAAACACAAAACAAAACAAGATATTCACATTTAATGTGTCAGATACAGTCATGTCTCTCTTTAGCCACTTCCCCTTAAATAAAATAAAGTTCTTCAACTTGTAAAACATGTAATTCTCAAACAAGCTATCTATTTATCTACTCTAAGACTCTTATGGTAAAATGGATTAAACTATATATCAAAATTTACTGTGAACTATATACTAAAACCACTTCAGAATAAATTTTTAAAAACAATACCAAACATTGTTAAGAAATAACAGGCTATCTGATGATTAACCATGGAATTTACACCATAAAATAAACACATGGGAAACACTTTGTTTCTTATATTAGGAAACATTTATGACATTTTAAAAAATAACTTTTTTCATAGTCTTTTAAGACCTAAGTATGTTGACTTGCAGGACAGAGGGTAAACCTTATTTTAAAACCATTATTTTTTTCTGAATGGCAGAATAAATTCTCTTGTGTTGGCCTAAACTATTTACTTACTAGTTTAATTTAGTTAATAAACTAAAATACGTATTTGTCTAGTAGAGGAAATTAGGTAGCATACTCACAGTTTTATCATATAAATCCAAAACATAACTACATAACTGGAAAACACATTAAATTGACTTCATAATCAGAAATTTGTTAAAAATACCATATCCAAATACTTATTAATTTTCTCTTGTTAGTCCAGTCCTGGCAAATCTTCATGCAAGTATAATGTCATAAAAAGAAGTTATTGATATTTAATTATACACATATCTATGGTTATATATATCATGTTAAAATCTATATGTGCATAACAGGAAATTCTCTTGTGCATTACAACAAACCAAAGGCACTTAAAGGGATGGGCACGCATGCATCTTTCTGGTTAGAAGGCTATAGAAATCCTTGGCAATTTGCTGGACAAATGTGGTGTTTCTTACAGCTTCTTCTTTGTTCCACCAGAAAGGTTTCTTAGGTGTAAGTTTCTCTGAAGGGAGGATGAGGCGACGAAGGGCCCGGCCAGTGGTATCTAACAGCAGGATAACATCACTCTGCAAATGATAAAAACAGTGAAAAGTTCGAGATTTTTTTTTTTTTTTTTTTTTTTAAAGCGGCAACCTCTTGGCAACCTGACAATGAAGGTTATAGGGATAAATCAAAACAAAGACAATATTGTAATACTGAAGAAATATCACAAAGACATTAAATGATTTTTCTTAATGAAGAATTTAAAATTGTTGGTGGTTTTATGAAGACATTTCTAAATATGTGATGCAGAAGGTATTCTCTTTAAATATTTTTATGTAACAACCATTCCCTTTTAACTATAAGCTAGTTGAACCATGATTCTGTTTGATTATCTAGTAATAAGGAAACTACAAAGATTGATGATTTTAAGAAGTTCATCTACCTGTACCAAAATTATACTTAGAGAATGCTCTGTTGAAAGCTCTCTTATATTGTGCATAATTAAATCTTACTTATCTTTTTCACAAATCCAGGTTCAATTTAGAAAATAGGTATAAAATAGATATAAAGATGAGTTGGCAAAAAATATGCAGGACTCCAAGAAACTAGCTAGTAATGAGTGTTCCTTCATTTAGAAATTCACCAAGCTTGAAGGACCTTTATAACTGGTGCTATAATAAAGTACAAACAACAGATTTCTGCAGCATTATTAATTATAGCTATGCAATGATGTAATCTTTCAGTAATTAGGATATATTTTTTAAGAAAATAAATAAACCTTATGTGTTGAAATATATGAACTGAAATACATGAAATAAAAACTTAACATTGAGAAAGCCAGAAAAAAATTAAATATTTTAAAGGGATGCAAAGAAGTTGGTTTTTCAGTTAAAATATAAAGAGGTTTGAAGATTAGACTAACAGGTTTGCAAAAAGGTACCTGCAAGTTATTTGTCAGACCTCATTGTTATGCAGGTGTCTTTTCTCTCTTTGTTTTATTTTATTTTATATTTGGGGCTCCTCCAGTTATCCTAACTCCTGTGAACTTTTCATTTCAAGAAGAATTTCTTTTGGAGAAGATAAAGTCATAAAGCACACGAATAATTAATTCAAACCTTGAAAAATATAGAAAACAATAAATTGTGAAGTGTTTGTTCATTTATTCCATAATATTTATTGAGGAGCTTATATTTAATATATAAAGAATACAACGATGAATTAATCATGACCCTTGTCTTCTGTCATATAATTTAGTCAGAGAAATAAGAAGAAATGTTAAAAAATGAATGATTCATCTGCAAATCTAGCATCTCAGTGTGGTTTTAATTTTATTTTACAAGCTAATTTTATGGAAGTGCTCAAGAATTAAAATAGTATTTGCACCATATAACTCACTTCACACTATATACTCTGATTTTTAGATGTATTAAAAAATTTTACTGATCATGTTAACAAAGCTTTAATTTCTTTCATAAACATCACCCTTAGAATGCATCATTCTGTATGAGATATAATTCTCCATTAAGAATGTGTGTTAGAAATATTCTTTTAAAAATTAACATATAACAAGTATCATTCACCACTACTTGACAGTTTTGAAAATGGTAATGATACCTTAGAGTTTTCCTTAAGAAAAAAATAAAATTAAGTTAAAAATTTACAATCTCCATTCTAGATTAAATATTTTTTGAATAAGTATTTTTTGATGGAAAAAATCTTTCTTGTATAATAAATATGTACAACATTAAAATGAACTCTTAGTACTTAAGCAATTTGGGATAATATTAGCCTTTGTAAGCAAAAGGAAGTCCTAAAAATGTTTCATGCCTAAAAATGAGTAAGCATAAGAATAAGCAGTTGATTAAACAAATATGATCAAGTATAAAAATAAGTTAGTATCGTCTTCCATTTTTCTACCTTTTTAAGGTCTAATACTTACATATTCATAACATGGCATAAGTGAACTGAAAAACTATGTCTTTCTAAGTGACAGAAAACATATATTTCCAGCCACTGCTGTATTTAGAATTAGTTTATAAGCAATTGGCAACATGAAGGAGTTCTGTTGCTCCATCCTTTTAGATGTTAATGGTTTCCTTCTGTAAATGACTAATGATAGATTCTGTCTGGGTTTAAAAATAGAATTTTGCGTCATACATGAGTACATGTAACTGTGGCTTTGGCACTCCTTTAAGGGGGGCAGGGAGGAGACGCAAGTGAGCAATTTTATTATGTTTGTATTTGACTGGGAGAAAAGTAACCTCTGGATGACCTCAATGTCCCTAAATCTGAAATTCTAAACTTTGTACAGATGTAATAAATAATCTCATGGGGAGTGGGGGAAGGGGAGGGTCTTTATTTTTAGGCATGGCAAAGTTTCCCTTTTCTTACTTAAGATTTTATTTTAGCAAGGAATTTTTGAACAACTTCTTAAACTAACCAGGGACATGCATCTGTAGCAAAGATTCATGTTAAAAAGACAAGGAATAGCCAAATTCATGGAAGTACTTTTCTACAATATTTTTGCTTCATTTTTAGTTAGGGTAGAATGAAGAAGAAGGAATTGATGGCAGTCTACTTATTTCTCATTCCACTAGAATTATTTATCAGTTGTTAAATTTCACAGCTCTGTGCTGTTCACATGGAATTGTACAGGTCTGACATCTTGACAGGGGTATATTATAAAATAGTTAAGATACCCTCTCTGGGAAAAGAGAAGGCAGTTTAGAGGACAGGTAGAGAGGAAGTATACAGACACGGTGTGCAGGTCTGCTCAGGGTTCCGAAGCACTTTTCTGGAAAACTTGAAACTGTGGCCAAAGGGATAAGCAAGGCAGCATATAAGGAGGCAAGGTGCTGGCTATGGAAGTCAAGCACAGCTTCACCATGAAAATCAGATTTTCTTCCATGAAAGTAATTGAAATTAAACAGAGTATTAATTAGCAATGTTACCAAATAATTGGATCTTTTGAGAAAGTAAAACTCTTGCTGAGAACCTACAAATCTGGCACTTTTATTAAAGAATTTGTGTATGTAAATTTGACAGTGAATTTGACAGTTGAAAATGTGGCAGGACTGTTTAAATAAATATTCCAAATGTAGTCTCATCCAAATCTGACTGACTTACTAAATTACAAACCACCAAGATATCGTGTACCTTTTATGACAGATTGTTTTGGCTACAGAGTTAAATTCAATGGCATCGATACTTTGTTGAAAATCTATAAAGTAAAACCCTCATTCCAATTTTCAGGACATAAACTTTTATAAACAATATCTGGATATTTATAAATTCTGCTTCTAGGAGAAAGTAAAAGTAAAAATAAAAAAGTAAAAACAAAATCAGAAAAATACTTATAACTCAGAATTTATGATAATTTCTGGAGGCACGGACTAAAGTTAACGTTGACTTATTTCCTCAATGAACTACTGACATATTATGTAATACTTTTCTCTTGATTAGTGAAAGTATTATTTCTTGGTAGCACTTTGCTCTTTAAATATTCATAAGTAACAACACTGCATTTAAAAAATATTTTCCTATTATGAGTACTTGTTAAGTTTTCAAACTAATCTTTTCCCCCAAATCTGTAGTGAGGGAGAGAGTAGGTGATGTTTAATTCCGGTAGGGTCAAACCAATCTGCTGTGAATCTCAGTTCTACTATTTCCCTGCCAGACAAGTTATTTGAAGTCTGAGCCTCAGTCCTCTCATATGTAAATGTGGCTAAGAGCTACCCTCACTGGGCAGTTGGAAGAATAACATGAGTAAGTAAGCAATCTCTTACATGTTATGTTGGCAGCATTTAACAATTGATCCTTATCTTTGAGACACTCATCACTTGCATTCCTGGATAACACACTCCTCAGTTTATCCATCTACTCTACTGGTCACTCATTTTCAAACTCCATCATTGATTCTTCCTCATCTTCCTGATTTCTTAAAATTTTACTGCCCCAAGTCTTAGTGTTTGAACTTCTGTTCTCTACATTCAGTCCCTTGGTGAGTTCTTTCAGTCTCATGGCTTTAAAGAACATTTATTTGTTAATGAATCCCAAGTTGGTATATCCTGGTAGGAGCTCTCCATTGAACTCCAGTCTTACCATCTATGTGGATATTTAATGGACATCTCAAACTGAATCTAATATCATCTGAGCTTCCCTCCCAGATTCCTTCCCCATCTTAGTCAATGGCAACTTCAAGTTGCTCAGTCCCTAAATCTTACGGTTGTCCTTTACTCTCTTTCTGACCCTATATATTGGAATTGTTAGGAAATCCTGTTGGTTCTACCTTCAAAATATTTCTAGAATCTGTCATTGCTTATGAGCCCCATCCTCCTCCAAACCACCATGTCTCTTAACTAGTCTCCCTCATTGTGCCTTAGCACCTACAGACTATTCACACAGAGCACCCAGAGAAATCCTTTAATCATGCTAGCTCCCTGCTCAAAATCTCCTCCTGTCTTCCTCTTTTACTCATAGTCAGGATCCAGAAACTTCAACGGCCTACAAGACTCTACACCAGTGGTGCTCAACCTTTTTCACACCAGGGACCAGTTTCGTGGAAAACTGTCCCATGACTGGAGAGGTGGGGTGGGGGCTGTGTGGTGGTTTCAGGATGAAATTGTTCTATCTAAGATCATCAGGCATTAGGTTCTTCAAGGAGCGCACAACCTAGATATCTTGCATGCGCAGTTCACAATAGGGCTCACGGGCCTATGAAAATGCAATGCTGTGGCTAATCTGACAGGAGGTGGAGCTCAGGCAGCAATGCTTCCTTGCCCACCACTTACCTCCTGCTGTGCGGCCCAGTTCCTAACAGGCCAGGAGCCAATAC